>NW_028227258.1:13702500-14060000 GCF_978045245.1 Mus caroli
TGCATGGATGTATGAAATTCTCAAAGGAGAGGTTAATAATACTCTAAAAAATAAGACTAAATTTTTAAAAAATGTGTCATATCAGTGAAGGTTGACTGAATAAATTATGATTTATCCAAACAGTGACATAAGCTGTCAAGAAGAATATTAATATGGATATGACATGTGCTCGTAATTTATTACTTAAATAAAAATAGACCATACAATATTATGCATGCTATGAACATATTATGCTTAAATGAATTGATTAATTCATTAAATGAGCAGATTCATCAATTATGTATTCATGATTATGTATTTGTTTACTTAGAGATGCTCTCAAAGCAGCTATGTAAAATTCCTAGCAGACGGTATAATCTCTAGCTGGCACGATCCACATAGCCTTAACTTCTTCCCTATGTATTTTTCACTGGTGTGTTCATTTTTGCCACAAGCACATCTTTGCTTTAAGTCATATACCTCCCCTAAAACTATTTCTGTTTCAATTCTGGGGATAAGCACAATGTCATACGCTAGATTTCTACTGTAACAAACCAAGTCAGACGGACCCCACAGGCTGAGGTGCCAGAAGGTCCCAGCTGCCTCTCCGCTGTGTCTATGGTTTTGTTCACTAAATGGGAAAGTGCAAAGCCAGGGTATGAGTCACTGAGTGGTAAAATCATGCTGCAACCCTTGACATAGGATCAATACAGATCAATTATATAAGGCATGGTGTCTACTGTCATAAGACTCATTCTCATTTGTTTGTATTTGTTGTAACATAAGTCACAAGGTCAAACACAGGATGACCCAGTGTGTGTGTGTGGGGGGGGGGCGCAGTCTTTTTAGCTCAGGCTTATAATCCTCACTATTTGGGAGACTGGGGCAGGAGGATCACAAATTAAGGCCAGACTGGGCAACTTGCCAAACAGACCTTGTCCTAAAATATAAAATTAAAAAGACAAAAGTAAAAGGCTATCTGGGACTGTACCTCAGTGTGTGTGTGTGTGTGTGTGTGTGTGTGTGTGTGTGTGTGTGTGTCTAAGTAGAAGCATCTCACACATTCTCATACCTGGATCCTACTGACTACTGTATTACAACAGCAAGCATCCCTTACCTTGCACTTGTTACAGGTACAGGAGGCCATCATCTCTGCTGTGGTTTGATGAGAAATGCCCCGCGTATGGCCATGCATTTGACTATTGGATTCTCAGTCAGTGGTGATTCGGAGATTAAGAAACTTAAGGGACATGGAGCTTTGTTGAGGGAACTGTCACTGGGATAGGCTTTGGGCATTTAAGCCTGACTCGACTTTCCTTTTGCTGTTTTCTGCATGTGGTTGAAGATTTGATCTCTGGTCTCTCTGTGCTCTGTCTTGCCTCTCCTATCATGATCCATGAAATTATAAGCCCAAATGAACTTTGTCTTTCACTGTCTTTGGTCACGGTGTTCTAGCACAGCAGCAGACGTAACTAACACAACCTGTACACACCCAGTGGTCCCCATCCCTCTAACAGCCTTGTTACCCCTTCCATTCCCTCTGCGGCTCTGAGGCACTATAGGGCTGGAAGCAACGACATTTGCTAAGAACTGCAATTAAATGGTCAAACTAAGCCAATGGAGCACTGAAGGATAGTGTTAGCAATAAGCCACATTGAAAGACTTTAGGGAAACATTTTCTGTTTGCACACCATTTTCCACCACAGCCACTGATTGTTAAGGACACCAAGGAAAAACAAGTCATTGCTTTATGGTCAGAGTATGGAATGAGGGCTAATGTACCTACCATTAGAGACTCTCAGGATAGATGGAAAAATACTTCATCGTCATTATTGCTACTTAAAATCAAAACCAAACCAAACCAAACCAAACCAAACCAGCTCTCCCTCCTAGCTCAGCCCTAGAGTTTGATCTAGACACTGGCGCTAAGGTACAGGAAAAATATAGTCACCCTCTTCTCTATTCCAAGCCACTTAGTAAAAGCAGACCATGTAGGCATGGGACACACAAACACAAACATGCCACTGTCTGTTAAATCTTAAACCACCAGCTTCCCCAATAACTCATCTTGCTGTCTTTGTGTTTTTAATGTTTTCTGTTGCTAAGAGTCCAAATGACAAGCGTCTATAGTTTTTACCTGGCAAGAGCAATATAGTTCAAAGGACCATTCAAATTCTATTGAATACCTTCTTGTTATTTCCGATCATATCTGACTTTCCCTAAAGCCAATTAGAATTAGTCTTTACCCGAATCTGCTTCAAGGAACTGTAATGTGACACGGTCTTTGCCTTCTAAAGACTTTGAGTTCAAATTTACTTTGTAATGGACAAAGCAAGGCAAGTGAGAGCTCGCTGTTCCATCCCAAGAACAGGGCAATGATACCCAATTAGTCTTGTCCCTGATCGTGCACCACACTAGAGGCAGAACATAGGCATGTCCTAATCTCTGTTCCTCTCCTCCCCTCTAGTTCTACTGCCCTGTGTGGCCCTTTCCTCTCATGTGCATGCATTTATTCATTTTTATTCATTTTCCATTAGAAATACTGCTTATGTCCTATGCGGGATAGCAATGTCGTCTAACAAGGTAACTTGTAAGTTTAAAACCAGCCACTTGGACTGGAGGTGTAACTCACACTGGTAGAGTCTTAGGTCCATTCCTCAACCCTAGCTCTTCTCAATTCCATTATGTAGATTCAATCCTTGGGATAACACGGCTGTCTGAAGACTTTGGAGTTATCTTATAAATACAAACCCTTATCAAACTCTTAAAAGGAGCCAATATTAGCATTAATGGCTCAGGATTCAAGTAAAGAAGAAAGACACAAGCGCTTTCTCTCTCTCCCTCTCTCCCCACCCTATCCATCGGAGAGGGCACTCTTTCATTCAGAGAAAACAGTGTCCACCCTGGTCAGTCTCTTCAATGTTATTCTGACTGGGTGCCTTCTGTTGCTCTCTACAATATTTTGCTTATGGATTGGTTGATCAACTGACTAATAGTCATTACCCAACTTGGAAAGTAAATATGAAAGTGGGACGTTGCCTCTCTAGTTCACCTGTCTCAAGAAGGCAAGGTTTTCAATGAAGCCTAAGGAGCTGTACTTGAAGTTGTTGCCCTGCCTTCACATTCATGGACATAGATGCATGTATACCTGCGTGCACACACAGACACACAGACAGACACATACACATACACACACACACACACACACACACACACACACACACACACACTCATGAGAGGAAGGAGAGGGAGAGGGAGAGACGAACAAGCAGGCCAAAGGGAAGGTGGACATTGAACTTTGACCCCATTCCTCCTTCACACTCTCTCCCCTGAACTGTAACTGGGTCCCTCCTCGTTTTTTGCTTTTTATTTTTTTCCAATTTGCTTAGTTTGGGTTTTTTTTTTTTTTGAGACAGAGTCTCACTCTGTAGCCAAGACTGGCTTTGACCTTTGACTTTAGCCTCTCAATACTGGCATCATAGCTGTGAGTCACCCACTTCTGGCTTCTTCCCTCCATGTCCTTTAAAGCTTCATTCGTTCCTTTGTCACCATAGCTTTTGCCATCCTGGGTTGTGTCGAATGTCCCCATTCCATGTCACTCTATATACCACATATCAAGCTAGGCAGCAGATCATCTCCCTGTGCCTGGCTAGATTGAGTGCACACAAAGGGGAGAGGCTTTCCGCTGTCACGTAGATTCCCACTTGGCATAGAGTTCCCATGGAGACAGTTTCTAATGAAAATTGGGCTGGGCTTAGTTTCTCGTCCTCTGTTCTGGAAAGACCAGCACAAGCTTACCTGTGAGGATTGCCGCAGCCCGCTGTGCTGCGCTGCAGAGCCTTCAGTTTCCAACAGGATACTCTAGTTTCTATAGCCATCCATGGGCAAGCCCCTTCCCAACCTCAGAACAGACAGCAAGCAGTATGCCTCTTGTCTCTTCCCCCAAAATGACCACCATGAGCTCTAAATCCCCGCAGTAAACGTTGGGAAGTCATGTGATTTAAACAGTGCCTGGCCTCTTCTCTCTAGATGGGAATAACTTATAAGGTAACAATGAACACATGTCAAATGAACGGGATAGGCAAACAGGAAAGGAAATCAGAGTGGAGATATCAAATGGAAAACGACGGAGAAGATAATACTCAAGAGGCCTGTGAATGGAACACAAAAATGAAATTATTGCAAAGGAGGAATTTTCATAATTTGTCCCGAGCATCTTCAGGATAATCTCTGATCGCTCAAAACACCTATTTGCTATGTGCACAATGACTAATTTACTAATTTAACTGATAGAGACATTTTGCTAGTTGGGTAAACTCCAGTAAGACTCTCCGGGAAGCCTGATTTCCCATCTGTGTAACAGCAGATATGGGCTCACAGGAGAGGACGGAGAGAAAGAGCTCTCCCCTTCACACATGGCTGAGTCAGCGCCTCCTGGATGGCAAGGATGGATGCTTCTTACTCTTCCAGGAAAGGCTACTGTGGTGTGATAGGCTGATCCTCGGAGCAGCTGACAGAGGGCCAAGGCAGCATCACACTCTGACAGCTGTGCCTCCACAGCCAGAGTGTTGGATTCAAATTCCAGCTCCACCACTCCCCTGTGCCAACCATGTTTAACCTATTAACCAACCTGTATACCAGCCATCTAACATGTTACATGGGACTAACATGGACACCTGCCTGCTTCAGGGGTGATAGGGGTTAGTGGACTTCTTGTGTGAAGTCAAACTTGCTATAGAGGCTATGGTCGGCTTTAAAGATTTCCAGAACAGAACGTGGATCTGGGAAAGGCTTGAGAAATACTAAGAAACCAGAGCTATCAAAGTTACAGAAAGTAACTGCTGAGAAATCCCAGAGTGGTCGTGCATTTCTGTGGGCATGTGTGTGTATGCATGAGCATATGTTTATGTGTGCATGTGTGTGCATGTGTGTGCATGTGTGTGCATGTGTGTGCATGTGTGTGCATGTGTGTGCATGTGTCAGAGTATGTACATGTGTGTGTATATGTAAGTGTGTATGTGTTTGCAGGTGTATCAGTGTGTGTGTGCATGTATGTTTCTGTGTATGCATGGGTGTCTCTGTGTGTGCATGTGTGCACATGTGTGTGTGAGTGTGTGTGTGTGTGTGTGTGTGTGTGTGTGTGTGAATGTAGACGTGTGTAGAGATTCCTCTCAGAGGACAGCCTCAGGCATTGAGGCATTGGTCTTCATCGTCCATTTTGTTTGAGACAGGGTCTCATTTGTTATTTTCTTACCACATCATATGCAGCCTGTGAGCACCTGAGAGCATCTCCTGCTCCTTCCTTGCATCTCCCATACAAGTGCTGTGCCTAACAGATGGCTGTAACACATGCCTGGCTTCTATGAGTCTCTGGGATTCAAACCCAGGCCCTCACTAGCCAGACAGCATTTACCCACATAGCCATCTCCCCTGCCTGAAGGGGAGTGACTTCTTAAAAATAAACTTGCTCACTTAAAGCTAGGAAATAGAACAAAGCCAGGAAAAAAAAAGTTCTGCCCAAACCTATCCATTTGGAACCTTGTGTATTAACTCCAAAATGCTGTAGGCATCTGGGTTTGCTGTTATTACTTTTGTCTTTTCCTTTTCATGTCTATTTTCTCAGTTAGACCAGGCATATATCAAGAACTGAGACTGTACGGAGCAAATTGACTTTTAGATTTCCAGTTTTTTTTCCACACAGTATCATAGCAAAGTGGGCACTGGATCAATATTTATTCATGAGTCAACGATCAAGAGACTAAATAAATAAATAGTCTTATTGATACTTGTAGACACTTGCCCAAGTGTAAGATGACCTTTGAATACTAAGGGAACAGCAGTTTTCAACCCTGGAAGAGAAGAGCCAGGCAGGAGCCACTGACAGCTGAGAGGGCAGATAAGTGAAGCCCTTCCTCCAACGACTGATGGACCAATGGACTGACCGGGAGCCTCAGCCTCTTTCCTGAAGAGCACTGTGCTCTGAATCAGCCTGTTTACTCAGCAGTTCTAATTACTCTTGCCAGGACAAAGGTATTTCATGAGCCTTCTTCAGGGTTGTTTTGCTTCTGGCAAATGATGCACACTTATGCAATTAAAGTGCTTAATGCTATGCCTCGGTCTCAGATGAGACGAAGTCCTTGGCTCCTCTGAGGAAGGGCGCTGGGCATGACTGGTAAAGAGACGTGCATGGAGGCTGGCAGAGTCTACGCACATTGGTAGCTGCCTTTACTTTCTTCTGTGACACGTGTCATCTGGATCAACGTGAAAACCAAACGGGAAATGGTTCCTACCTTTGTGTAGAAACAGTGCTCTTGTTTGTGAAAATGGAGATAAAGAATGGAATTTGGAGCCAGAATTAAAATGATATAATGAGAGATGGCTCAGTGGTTAAGAGCACTGGCTGCTCTTCCAAAAGACCCAGGTTTGATTCTTAAGATTGACAAGGCAGCTTCCCTCTCTCTGCAGCTCCAGTTCCTGGTGGTCAACACCCTCTTCTGCCCTCCATGGGCACCAGGCATAAAAGTGATGAGCAGACACGCATGCATGCAAAACACCATACACACAAAAATTTAAAAATTATTTGACTGGGGAATGTTTAGAACATACATAAATAATTCAGTCCTATGACATCTACTTGCAAAATATCCACTTTGATATGATCAAGACACATTATATGCGCATATGAAAATATCATAATGACACCTGTTATTACATGTAATTAGTCTGTGCTAATAAAAACATTTAAAGATGCCATGCACACATATGCAAATGGATAGCTTCCTAGGATGGGAGGAGTGTATCTACTGACAAAATAGGATTATGATCTGAAAGCTACCTGAAAAATTACAATTTTGGAGAATAAGTTCTTGGTTTGGTACGGGGCAGGAAGAATATTGGACCAATAGCCTGGGAGCAAGCTGGGCCTTGGGGACTAGGGAACAAGCAGAGAAGACTAGGGAACAGCCCAGTGACAATAGTCTTGTCATTAGCATCTTAACATGAACCCTAAGGAAGCTGTCCTGGCCCTGGACTGACACCTGCATCCACAGCTTATCTGGTGTCATCACCCTCTTGTCCTAATCCTTCACCACCTATCTTCCCTTCCTGGAAACAGTGTCTACAACCTGTACTCATGTGGGGCCAAATGTCCCAGGCTACAGTGACCAGCCCTCCTGTCTGCCCAGTTGCCCAAGTGTCTAACAGGTGTCCCGCTGCACCTTGTATGAGGAAAATTACCAAGAACTGAAGATGCCGAATCTTTCGACACTCCCTGATCTACCCGTCTCTCTGAGGGTGGTTACAGCCCTCAGATCCGTATCAAGTCTAGTGTATTAACTTAATCGTCTCGCAGATGGCTTCCTGCCTCCGGTCTTACCCACTTCAATTCATTCCCCTATGTGGCCAGGCAGTTTTACACAAGACAAGTCTGAACAAGCTACCCTGTAGCCTAAGAGTGCTCCGGGTAAAATCCAAAGACCACTGCCAGAAGGGCAGGCTGATTCTATGACCTCACCTGGCTGACGAGTCAGCTTTCTCGCTGCTCTGACTAAACGTTCACAGGTGACCTTCACCTGTCTTCTGTTAGCCTGCAATGCCAAGATGATCGATCCTTCCACCTTCAGCAATCTGTACAGATCCACAACCCTGTGCCTCTCACACCATTTAGTGCTCACATGTATCCTTTAAGGTAGGTGTGGTCATGCTTCCATTTTACAGAATAAGGAAGCTGAGGGCCCTGAGGAAGTACCATCAGCTCAGGAAAGCTCACATGATTCTCAAAGCAGGGGACCTCTTCCGACTACTCCCAAAGTGCCACACTGATGGTAAAATTCACTTTGATTTGCCTTCTCAGTTTTCTGTACCATAGACTAGGTCCTTAATGAAAAAGACCTGCCCGGTTTGGAGTAGTCTCATATAGCATGCTTAATAAATATCTGTGGGATTAATAGATAATGACCACTCTCTACCTCATGGAGTGTTTGCATTCACGTCTCAGCTCTTCCCAATACTGACCATGTGACCTAGAACATGTGACCTTCAGCAAATCAGTTAAGTTCTCTGCCTGGAGGGTGGATAATGATAATCCATACTTCAGAGGAGATACATACTAAACGAGAAAACATCTGTACGAGTGCTTCAAGAGTCCCTGGCACCGAGTGAGGACTGAGTGCCTGCTTTGTCGTTAGAAGCGTTTAACAATGGTGAAGTGTCTACAGGCACTGGTGGGATGGAATGTCATCTGCAGGGTTTTTCAGGAAAGAGTAATGTGAAGACCCTTAAACACATGCTGGACCTAGAACCAACAGCATCTGCCAGGACTTGTTACAGAGCACTATGTGCCTCCATTGAAGATTCTAATCAAACTGAACTCTAATAGGGGATGACCTGGGAGTGTCATTCTGAGCAAGTGCACCACTAACTTACAGGAAGGACCTATTCCTACACAGAAGGACCAGCTGACAAGAAAGTCAAGGGGAAAGCTGGGCGTTGGGGCAAATATCTGTAGTCCCCGAACTCCAGGGGCACAGTGGGATCTCTGTGAGTTTGAGGCCAGTCTGGTCGACAAAGCAAGTTCCGGACAGACAGGGCTACACAAAGAAACCCTGTCTCAACCAACAAACAAAAACAAGAGAGACGGAGAGAATGAGAGACAGAGAGATAGTGAGAGGTGGAGGGAGGGAGGGAGAATGAGAGAGAGAGAGAGAGAGAGAGAGAGAGAGAGAGACAGAGACAGAGAGAGACAGAGAGAGACAGAGAGAGACAGAGAGAGTTCTTAGATCTGTAAGTACGCTCAGGATGGAAGAAGTTTCATTTTATAAGCTGTTTTTTTTTTTTTTTTTTCTGAACAATTTACTAATGACAGGGAAGTTGCATCCTCAGACAGGGGAGAGAGGGTTTAGTTCTGTATACTCTTCAAAACAAAGCAGATGTTTCATTAAAACAATAATGTGGTTGAAGAAAAACTATATCCAAAGGAATTGACAGTGAACCAAGGGTTTGTGAAGTAATCAAACATTGATTTTCTTGTTGGGGGCACCATAACTTATGCAAAATATGGAAACGGAGACCTTGTTTCCAGAAAACACTGGCTGGTTTTCACTTAGATCTTTAGTCAGAGATGGCTCCCTGCCACACCTCTATCCCCACATCTGTGACAAATGTAAGGCCTCCCTGGTTTCTTATCTGAATGGCAGCCAGGCCCTCAGTTCTGAGCAGCTGCCCAGCCTTTGGCAATGCTCTGCCTTGCAAATGACATATCACTGGTTTCATGGTTTTCTTCTTTAGAGCACAGACCATAACTGAATTCCTGAAGCCTCCTTCCCAACTTTTGTGAATTATATTTTAAATGCCACTTAAAATATAAGCATAATCATGAAATATTTACCTAAGAGATCCTTGAAGATAACCAGTAATTTCTTAAGACACAGTGTTTGGTTTGCTATTAACTTAATAAAAACACTGTAAAGCAACAATAGCCCTATTACAACAAAAGTTATCGGCTACAATGTCAACACTGGAGAGATGGAAGCAAGAAGACGGTGGGGTGAGTCTGGATGCCTAGGTTGGAGGAACCCTTTCTCAAAAGTGGAGATCACACACACACACACACACACACACACAGAGAGAGAGAGAGAGAGAGAGAGAGAGAGAGAGAGAGAGAGAGAGAGAGAGAAATGTGTGCGAAAGGCGGGGGGGATTTCTACTATGCAAGCCATATACTCTGTAATATGTACAAATATTTCAGCAATAAGCAAATTGGTTTTTAAAAAAAGCTTATGAAGAAGCTAAATAAATCCTAGAGCCAATGCAATTTAATTGTTATGAAACTTAAGTTCTGAGCATTAATATATTTACACTAACTAGTTCTGTCTCTTCTTCTTCTTCTTCTTCTTCTTCTTCTTCTTCTTCTTCTTCTTCTTCTTCTTCTTCTTCTTCTTCTTCTTCTCCTCTTCTTCTGTTCTGTCACTTCTATAGGCTTTATTTAGAAGCTCCTAAGAACTTGTCCCATCCAGGACTCAGGGTTACTGAGTGACTTAACCTTTCTCAAAAAGAAGGTTTCCTTTGAGAACAGTTTTGAGAAAAAAGAAAGTTAGGAAAGAAGAAGAAAAAACATGAACAACAAAAACTCTATCTTGAGTGTTTTTATATTTTACTAAAGGGAAATATTTCCTTTAAAGGAGAAGAAAAAGATGAGGCCCCCTGTGTGGGTCTAGAAAATTCTACTGGCTCCACTGTCAGCCTAGAACTTACCTGCTTTTGTTTGAAGTTAGTTCATGTATTCAGTTTATGTTCTGAGACCAAAAAGGACAGATACAAATTAAAGATCTTCACTCTATGGTGGAGTTATAGCAGTTATGATCACTGTTATATACACTCCCGTTAGCTCCCCTCTCTCTTGCCACCCCTTTCCCTCTCTCTCCTACACACACACACACACACACACACACACACACACACACACACACACACCTCCATCCAAGCATCCTCACATGATTACACGGATGAAGATCATGGCAAACCTCATTCTCCTGCTGATCAAATCGGTTTCTTTGAAGTACCCGACCATGACTATGCTGGACCATCTAGAATTCCTTTCCTAGGTCCCAGCTTCTGGACAGACAGAACAGTCTAAATTACTAAGGGATAGGGCTCAGAACTCTAACTGTAGGCTGGATAAACTGAGTTATTTAAAAGGAACATGTAAACAGAAGAAAGAGGGGCATTTTGATACAGGCATGCAGTTGCTGCGAGCTTCCATGCTTCACACAGCAGAAGCAGAGGCAGGAGAGAAACTCAAATGGGAAGCAGACAGGAGGAACTTCCCAGCATGCCCCAGGGCATTCCAGCCTTACCCCACGCTGCCCCTAGCACGTCACCCCCACACCCCAGCATTTGTGAGACTGCTCATCTCCTTTTCCCTTAAGTGAACGTGTGAGTCCATTCCTGTTTCTCCAATCAGAAGGATTGTTAATGAGTAAACGGGACCCTACACTTAGAGATACCAAAGCTGAAATAGCGTTCCTTCAAGATCCACCGGGTGCTGTAAGTGCAGAGTCTCAAGCAAAAGAACTCCCTCCATCAACCAAAGTCCAAACGTTCCCAGAAAGTAAGAACCCCCAATGCTGTAGAGTTATGCAAGTGGTTTTAATGAATCAAATGAGCTTGCAGGTGACATGTTTCTGACACTTCTTTTCCCTTCTAAAGAGATGCTTGAAGAGAAACACACTTAATAGATTACTTTTCACTCTGATAAAATAAGTGGTACAGGAGCAAATGATAAACCTCCCTGGCTAGGCACATCACACTCTCCAAATTGTCCTCTTTAAAAATAATGATCTGTCAAGGTACCTGTGAATGAGCAAGTTCTTTTTCTCTGTGCAGGCAGATGAGGGTAGAATTGGGAATTCTTTTTAGGGCTAGAGGATAATAGTAATTAGTCCTGTGTTTGAATCCCAGGCTTACTATCACATTTGGCAGTCACAAGGAGGTTTTTCTTGTCTGCGTCTTCTTGCATTGGAGGACAGCAATGAAAGAGAGAGTTTCTTTACATGCTGAGACACAGCAGAATCAGTGCGGGAGCAAAGTCCACCCAATAAGCAATACTTAAGTCTCCTAGAGCTCCCTCCCAGGCAATCGCATCCTTTCCTAAGACAAGGCAGCTTGCATGATGGGGTCCAGGCGCTGCAGAGAAACAACCTTCGATGACTTGGTCATAGGTAAACGTCAGCAGCATCTGTGTGGGTGGCAGGGCTGAGTCCTGAGTCTGGGGCTGCAGAAGCTCTGATGTGTGGTGAACGCGCCATCCTCGTGTTGAAACTGCGCATGTCCTTTCTGCCCCACCCCCACCCTTCTTTCCCCCACACAGAGGCTCCTGCTGATTAGCCTGCACCAGAATCTCTAGGTAGGGGCAGGACTGCCCTTAAGACACTGGGCTTGCAAGTTGAAGGTTTTTTTTCTAGGGCCTCCTTCCAAAAGAGTTAAGTTTCAAGACTGACGTCCTTCCTTCAGTGGTCTAACGCAGTACTGTACGAGGCAACGACGAAGCATGAGAAGGAGCCTGCCGCCATGAGCGTTTTCTATGGTGGAGTGGTGAAGGTGCAATGAGGTTTTTTTTTTTTTTTCCTTCTTTAAACTTCACAGTCCCTGGTCTTTTGTTGGGGACAGGAGCTATACAGAGTGAGGGACAGTGGCAGGGATTCACTGGTGGGTGTCAACGGCAGACAAGTCCACTCTTCCGGCAGCGCCTTCTAAAGAGACTTGAACAGTTCACAAGGTCACGCCAAACAAAAAGGAAGTTGCCCAACGTTGTTCCATTTCTGGCAAAGCAAGTCAGGGCGGCTTTGGAGCTGTCTCTGGAGCTTTCCCAGCTGGCTCCTCTCTCAGGCTTTTACTCTTGCTGATGTCAGCTCTACCTGGACACATTGCTTTCTCAAGTAACCAGCGTGCTCAGCCTCTGTGAAGTTGGGCTTCTAGTCAGGTAGAAGAGAAACCTCCCAGGACCCGGTCCTTGCCAGCCCTACCGCCCATCTATCCATCCGTTTTCTGTTTGTTCATACAGCGTGTTCTAGAGCGCTTGTTTGTGGTCACCCATGCTGCTATCCAAGCTCATGAAAGCAGGGACTCGTCCTTGGTTCTAAGGAGGCCAGTGATAGCCATTCTCAGCAGACATCATTTGAATGAGTACGGGGGAGTGGACACTGAATCTCAGTCCCTTGGACAGTGTGAGCTCTTTCAAACATCTTGTATCAAAACAGAGGTGTTTTGTTTTGTTTTGTGTTTTGTTTTTTGTTTCTTTCATTTAAAGGTCTACAAAGTATAGCCACCTGGTGTTGATGGAGAAAAGGTTACGGAATTGTTTGTGGACGTGCATTCTGACACAGCCCTCTGGAGGGCATCTAACAAGGTTTTAGAACAAGTATTTCCGCAATCTACAAATTTTCAAATTACATAGCCTATCAACACTAGCTTGAAGATGTTCAGTGTGACGTGAGCATGATTTTCATGATGGAACATTAGAAAAAAAGCTCACGAAATATCAATGATTGTGTGTAGGATATAATGTAATATTAGAGTCATTGAGGAGATCACACACACACACACACACACACACACACACACACACAGAGAGAGCGCATGTGCATACACACACATGGAAATGTGTGCGAGAGGCAGGAGGGGGATTTCTACTTTGCAAGCCATAGACTCTGTAATATGTACATACATTTCAACAATAAGCAAATTGGTTTTTTTTTAAAAAAAAAAAAGCTTATGAAAATGCTAAATAAATCCTGGAGCCAATGCAATTTAATTGTTATGAAACTTAAGTTCTGAGCATTAATATATTTACACTAAACAGTTCTGTCTCTTCTTCTTCTTCTTCTTCTTCTTCTTCTTCTTCTTCTTCTTCTTCTTCCTTCTTCCTCTTCCTCTTCCTCTTCTTCTTCTTCTTCTTCCTCCCCCTCCCCCCCCTCCTCCTTCTTCTTTTTTAGTTCTGTCACTTCTATAGGCTTTATTTAGAAGCTCCTAAGAACTTGTCCCATCCAGGACTCAGGGTTACTGAGTGACTTAACCAAATTGATAAGAAACATTTTGAGGTCACTAAAGGACAAATGGCCATTGTGTGTACTGTTTAAACTTCTTATTGGCACTGTTGCCTTTCATTTACTCCCATGAACACATTCTTCGTTTTATGATTTTATGAGGGAAATGTTGTAAAAACTAAATTCCTTCCTGGGAAGCGCAGGCTTTCTGCCCTAGGCTCTTGATTCTGAACGTGGCCAGTATAGTTTTCGGAGGGTGAGAAAGCTCAGAGGATGAAGCCTTGCCAGAAGGAGTGGGTTGAGAGCAGACCAGGTTTGATGGCTTTGCCCCACTTGCCATTCAGTTCTCTGCTATCCAAATGCTGAAACATTGTAGCCAGCTGCCCCTGGCGCCTGCTGTAGGTTGTGAGCGATGACTGCCCGTGTCCTTTCAAACTATAATGCAAAATACATCCTTCCTCCTCTTTGCTTCTTCTCAGGTATGTGGTCACAGCAGCATGCATGCTAACAACTACATATACTATCCAGAGAGCAAATGACCACACCCTGAAGCACAAATCTGCCAAAGACAGGAGGGATGGAGTGATGAGGCTACCTGCTATGTTGGCAAGGCAGGAGGTGACAGGCCAGAGGGCAACAATCTTTATACATTAACAAACAATGACCGTGAAAATATATGTTTCTTATACTGCAAAGGGTGTTTGGCCATTAGTACCAGGAACAATCAATCATTTAAATTAAATGCTGGCACCACGCTGGTAGGCACCCCAAGTGAGAAACCAGTTTACAACAACCTCTCCTCAGCCATGAAGACTAAGACAGGAAGAACATAGGCCCTGCTACAACACGCTTTATTAGAGGAAACCTGGGGAGTATTGAGTTCACCAACCTGTGAAAGGCCTGGGAGCGTCTGAAATTGTTCTTGTTACCACAGCGCTACTGTTGCATATACGGAATGTATGTAAACGCAGGCACAGGAGAACACGCTCAGCCTGTTCACACACCACACCCCACAGAGTTACTCCCACTAAAGCTTCACGCCAGGGAGCCCGTGTCTAAATGGCATCGTGAGTTTCAGCTTGGTAAAGGCAGTTCATTTTACTCCAGTATTAACAGTTCAATAAAATTCCAAAGAAATGTGCGTCCATGGGACACAGGCAATGAGGGTGGTGAAGTAGGCTGGATATGATTGAAATACATTATGTGAGTACAAAAATGTCACAGCAGAACCTTATTATGTACCACTAAAATGCTAATAGAACAGAAATTATAGAAGGGCTCTAACATTGCCAAGGAGACTCCCCAAAGTGTCCTAAGAATTAGCTAAGGTGTCTTAAAGATGCCCCTGCCACTGGGGTCACACTCTCTTAGTAAAGGTCACAAATGCCCAGCCTCATTTGCATTTCCTCATCCACTCCAGTCCCCACCGAGGGTCACAGAAGCGCACAGAACTGCAGAGCCTGACTTTTTTATTTTATTTTATTTACTTTTTTTAATGCTGTGGTGGTTGCTCCCTCTCCCAATTCAAACATCCTGGATGTGGTGACATGCCATTTAAAGCTAGTAAAGTCTGCCACTGGGTTAATTTTAGAAGGCCTTTCTTGCCTCTGCTTTACAAAGTTATCTCTGTTTTTATGACTTTCCCCATTCTCTCAGATGTTTGCAGGCTGTCTCCCTTCACACAGCTTCAGGAGTGCAGTAATACAGGATGTATGGGTTGCAGGTCACTGGATGACATCATCGAGGAGTCCCCCGGGACTTACAGCTTGAGTAATAACTGCTTTCTCTTCCAGATCACACCATTAAACTGCACTCATCACCTGCACCGGGGTTGTTTCTGTTGGCGCAGAAGAGACTGGGTACAAATTCACACTGGCTAATTTCAGCCTAACACAGCCATTTATTCCTAATAACTAAAAGAGTGAGACAATGACAAAATATTATCAAAAATTAATAACAGACGAAAGCAATATATTTTAAAGTGAAAGCTCCTTCAATCAGCTATTTGGAGAATTGTGTGTGGGTGCCTTGTAGTTTATTCTTCTAGAGATCAGGGCTGGTGGATATTCCTTGGAGTTCTACAAGAATGGATGTCTAGGGAGGAGGGGACTTCACTTCAGGACCCTATTCTTTTATTGGGCTTCCTCTGTTTCTAAACCACTATTTTGTTAGTGTGCTTTCACACATGTGTGGGTGCCTATGTATACATTGTGTGTGTGTGAGTGTGTGTGTGTGTGTGTGTGTGTGTGTGTGTGTGTGTGTGTGTATGCAGGAAATGACACAGAACTCATGCATAAGCTAAAAATGCCTCTTGAGACAAAGGCCACACTACCTCCTAAAGCCACACTTCTACAGGGAATTGTATAGCTTGAATAACTCTCCAAACCCAAAGCCATCAGAGCCCACCAGCATGCACAGGAAGTAAGTTACCTATTGATCAGGAGAGACCTGATAACCCACAGGCCTCAGTTGGGCATCGGCCTAAGCCAGCCAGCATCACTAACCAAGTTTTTCCACAGCAAGTTGACTCTTACCCCAAGATCTCTGGGGCTGGGACTGTCCTGACCCCTTTCTGGGACTCACTGGTTCTCTAAAGGAAGGAGCCACTCTTCCTGACCCTGATCGTTGACCCCTGAGTACACCTAAGCCAGTGCCCCATAGGACGCAGCATTGCTGTCCTCTGCTTTCTGAAGCACATTCGAGGGCCCACACTCTGGTGCCAGACCATCTCTGGGCTACAGTTTTTCATGCTGTGCTCTCTGCAGACTTCCCTGCATCGCTTTGAACAGCAGCCTAAGCCTTGAGATGTCTGCCCAGTCAACCACCTCACCTTCACTGGATCCCACAGTTTACTCACAAGCGTAGCCTTTCCAGAGCTCACACACAGCCACAGCAGGGGGAACCAACAGTGTCCACCTGAGTGTGCACAGCTTCTTTCTGATGAACTCCCACCACTACTGCCAAATGAGTGCAGGCCTTGCTATTGCCTCCTGACCTTTCCTGGTCTTCCATGTTAGATGCCCTAGCTGCCCAGGAAGCCAGTTTCCCCTTCCGTGTCTATGGACCCATCTTGAGAAAATGGTCAGGGAACTCTCCAGGAAACTCAATCGAGCCCAGAGACACTGGTGGACTTTTATCAACTATGAGAAGTAAATATATGTTATGATCTTAGCATCCAACTTTTCTTCATGAAAGGGTGTCGTGGTGTACTCTTCCCCAAACTGCTATATTCAGGATATCTAGAATATTCGATATGCCCTCAAGGACTGTACAAGAAGGAGGTCTCTCTCACACAGTACTCAAGTGTAGACTACTCCCCTGGTGTTGTCACTACAGCCATTAGACCCTGGTCTATTAAGTTTCTCATTTGGGCTCATTCAGCCATATAACAAACACTGACGAGACTCTCACTTAAAGCTTTTACTTTTTTGAGAGGATAAGATGATCTTTCCTCCCTCTCCTCCTTCCAAACTCTTTCATTGCCTTCAGATTTGTGCCCCGCCCCCTTTTTTCCATTCATTGTTGTTACATAGTTTCAGAGGCCATCTTTGCTCAAGTACCCTGGTTCCTCCATGTTCTCTGAACCTCTAGACCTTGTTAGTTGTCTCGCATCATCTAACACAGCTGTTTGTCCTAAAGCTCTGAGCTTCTTGAGGCTGGTACAAGTCCCCATGTCTCCAGGGTCCATCCTGAGGCATTTGTGGGATCCACAGAGCCACATCTTAAAGAAGCTCTCAGTTCAGCACCCCTCCCTTCTCTGTCATCTCTCAGTTTCTCACCAAGGCAAGCCTAGGGGGCTCTCTCAGGCGGCAGTGAACCCTCCCCTCTTGTCTCCCGTGTCTGAATCTGCAGTAGTGCCATAAAAACCTCAACTTAAGAACTTAAGACTATCCTTGCTGCAATCCAAAGCTTGCTGATTTCATGACAGAGGTTTAGAACCCAACGGTGGTTTCTGGCACTGCTCTGGGGACACACTGAGAGGCCTAGGAGTCTCTGTGACCCCATGATCGGCCTGAAAGCACAGAGGTATTTCTTTCCCTTTCAAGTCAATGCACACGGGCAAAGGCACAGGCAGCGCTCCACAAATGAACACTAATTGTCTTAGACCCTCTCTGTCCTCTGACAGTCCATCAGCCATCAGCCATCAGCCCATCCCACCAAAAAGATATCATCATCTTCCGAGCAATGTCCAGACCCAAAGAGTTGCAGCTCAGGGCTGGTGTCACCTCAAATCCCCAGTATTCAGCCAAGTCTCAGCAGAAAGCACTCCTTGGGGACTGGGAAGATGACTCAGTCAGAAAAGTCCTTTCCATGTAAGCATGGGGACCTGAGTTCAATTCCCAGAACCCACATAAAAATCCAGCTACCCTGACATGAAAGTCCTGGGTGGACAGAGACAGCCAGAGCCCTGCGGCTTGCTGGCCAGCCAGCCTTGCCTGATCAGAGAACCCCTGGGAAAAGTTAGAGACTCGATCTCAAAACACAAAAGCCCCACCAAGATAGATGGCTTCTGAGAAGTGACATCTGAGGTTGATCTTTGACCTCCATAGAGATGTACACAAGTGTACATGCAAAACCACACAAACATGAATACACACACACACACACACACACACACACACACACACACCTAGGAAGGAAAGAAGGAAGGGAGGGGAAGAGGGAGGGAGGGAGGGAGGAAGGGAGGAAGGGAGGGAGGGAAGGAGGGGGAGAAAGAAAGGAAAGGAGGAAGGGAGGGGAAGAGGGAGGGAGGGAGGGAGGGAGGGAGGGAGGGAGGGGAAGAGGGAGGGAGGGAGGGAGGGAGGGAGGGAAGGAAGGAAAGAGGGAGGGATGGAGGGAGGGAGGGAGGGAGGGAGGAAGGAAGGAAGGAAGGAAGGAAGGAAGGAAGGAAGGAAGGAAGGAAAGAGGGAGGGAGGGAGGGAGGGGGAGGGAGGGAGGAAGGAAGGAAGGAAAGAGGGAGGGAGGGAGGGAGGGGGGAGGGAGGGAGGGAGGGAGGAAAGAAGGAAGGAAGGAAAGAGGGAGGGATGGAGAGAGGGAGGGAGGGGGAGAAAGAAAGGAAAGGAGGGAGGGAGGGAAGAAGAAGGAATTCAGTAAGAAAGGGAGGGAAGCAGGCAGGCAGATGTAAGCAGTCTCACAATCCCAGAAGAATAGCCTGCTTACCCTCACAAACAAACCCAGCACAGTGGCTCTGAAACTCAGATTTTGCAAGGACACTGTAGGAATCCCTAGGAACAAGGAGCCCAAGGCATTTATCTCCTGCGGAGAGAGACCCTGACCCTGCAAGGGAGGAACTGCTCCAGCTGGACACAAAGTTCTGAACTTTGGTCCAAGGCTCACGTGTGGAGCTCTTAAAGGCAAACTCAGTCATAAGGGGAGCTGATCAGAACTGTTCCTGAGCCTTGTCTTGGACCAAGGAGGCAAGCTGAGAACAGAACAGGAAGGATCTGCCCTGACTCCTTGGTGATTCCAGCTTGGAAATGCCAGGAATGTGGAAAGAGAATCCCAGGAACTCCTCTGAGCTGTCAGGATCACATGGGGAGTTCCCAGCCACACCGCACCACTGTCTTGCTGTCAGTGTTCCGGCTTGAAGACAAGGAAAAAGATATCACCCTGAGAAAAGAAAGGACTACAAAATCAAGGAGATTAAACACTAGCCAGCACACACAGCAAGAACACTGAATGAGCTCTAAGTCTCCTGGCTCCTGGTAGGGTTAGCCCTGTCTATCTAAGGTTCAGAGATCAGTCTCGTGGCCAGGCCACCAAGGGCCACTGCTTTAAAGGGTTTAACACTTGCTGTAAAGCACTGTTGTGGTTTCCTTAATATCTTCACTGTTTCTATCTTGACTTGTTCTTCATAAGGGGGCAGTGTGGCATAGGAGTGAACTAAGGAAGCAGGGAAAGGAAAGAAATGGATTCATGCTTTCTAGAACATCCTCTGCGCTTCCTCTGCCGCCCTGATGTAACCCCTGTCCACAGGACAAGCTGTCCTGAGGAGGGGACCGCGTGATCCAGGATGCAGAGCCCTGGAGATCCTTCAACCTCCAGGCACAACTCTAACAAAAATATTTCCTTTCGTGCCTTATGGTCAGTGAGAAAGGTCAGATCCTGTTCTAGACGTTAAGTCCTTCCACGGAGACAGAGATGAATCCTGACTGAGAAGCAGAAAGGAAAGCCATTCTGTCATGGCATTAGCGTGACAGGTCTCCAGTGACACAAGCCAGACCCCACAGCCTGGCTTGGGGCTGAGGAAAGGGCCCATGCAGAAGACCCTTAAGAGAGCGGCCACTGGCTCGTCAGGCACACTCTAGGCCCAGAAGGTAGGCACTGGGCTTGCACAATCTGAGGGGGCACAGATCGGGGCAGAGGGGTGGACTTCAAATGGATGCTTCTTGGCCTTTTTGGCTCGTGACCTGGGACAGTTCTCCACCTCTTTCTCTTTTTTTTTTTTTTGTTTTGTTTTTGTTGTTTTTGTTTTTCGAGATAGGGTTTCTCTGTATCGCCCTGACTGTCCTGGAACTCACTCTGTAGACCAGGCTGGCCTTGAACTCAGAAATCCGCCTGCCTCTGCCTCCCAAGTGCTGGGAATAAAGGTGTGTGCCACCACCGCCCGGCTTTCTACCTCTTTCAAACTGTGTCTTCATCCTCAAATTGGAGGCAGCGACGTGTTCTATCCAGGGCTGTACAAGATCTGTACAGTGTGGTACTCGTTTAAATAAAGTTCTGTGTTCTGTCTGTTTGTTGTTTGCTTTGTACCGAGTTGGTATTAGGAGTAAAACAGTCGGGGCTGAAAGAGGCTCGGTGGGTAAAGTGTTTGCTGCATTTAGCGTGAGGACCTGAAGTTCGAATCCCCAGAAATGATGTAAAGCCATACACAGTAGTAGCACGTATCTATTATTAGTCCAGAGCTCCTGTGGTGAGATGGAGGCAGAGAAGGGGATCCGCGTGTGTCACTGCATAGCATATGGTCTGCCAGGAGAGCTGCAGGAGATGCCCTCTCTACATCATCACACCCCACTCAGGCCCAGCTCCCACTACCTGCCTGATCTCTGCTGTACACAGGCAAGTAACACATCATCTGAGGATGCAAGACCTTCTGTGCTCTGGCTGCAGGACGCCTTACAGACAGAACACCACTACTGTTTAGAATGTTATTCCGTAAACAATCTGCCCAGCTCCCTTCCCACCCACAGCCCTGGCGTGGCTTCTTAGCCGTGTGCGTATCTATACGCCTGTCTTCTCCCAGTGGGAGCTGACTTATATCCCATTTCCGTCAGGAGCCATCCATGTCCGCAGTATTCTTCTGCTTGGGGCCTTCTGCTCAGTCCTTTGGTTCATCTTTTTTAGTTACGTTTTCTGGGTCAGCATCACATTTCCTCAGATAAACTCATCATTTGGGGTTCCTGTGAGTCAGGCATGGGATAGCCCCACAGAACAGCTCTGACTTAACGTGACCTCTCATATGACACACTGTTGAGTCATAAGCCTCCGTCCTCCCCTGACAACCATAAAACATTAGCACAAGGCATACACAGAGTGTCCTTGAGGGAGGGGCCGGGTCGTCAGAGGCGGTTGATAAATGTTTAGAATACGAAGATGCAGATGCTGAACTCTTCTTCTTTTTGAGAAACGTTACAAGGGGAAAAAATAAAAGGCCCACAATTATTTGGCAAGCCCTATGACTAGACTCCTGTGCATCCATGTTACTTGGCCTCTGAGACAGGTAACTTGCTTCAAGATATGAGGTTGGGACCTGCTGTAGCAAGAAGGAACCAGGAAGCCCTGAGCTCTGACCACAGTACTTATTTACAACGATTTACAAGGTGGAATTTAAGCCAGCATGATTAAAAGTTAGAGATTCTTTAAGGCCATAGGAATTTTTTTCTGACACACTGTAGAGCTCACAGAAACAGTATGGTAATCAAGGAAAAGAGGTGGGAGCTGGAAGAGGGTTCACTTGAGGTGTCTCTAGTTATTACTTCTTGGTTCTCCTGTCCTTTATTTGAGACATCTTGGTCTCTCAATCTGTGATGGGCTGTGACTCCAGAAGACATCCTTTGTTCTTGATTCCTTCCAGTTTCCTGCTGAACACAGCAGTCCCCTATTGAATTTTCCAAACGTTATAATGCTAAAGTGAATTTGACAAAATTCTACCTCAGGCCAGCATGTGTTCATTATAATACTCTAGCTGTTAAATTAGCCTGAAGAGGGCAGGGCTCTTGAGTGGTGGGTAGTGACCATATTGAGAGAAATCAAGCCCCCAGAGAGGAGACTACAGGGTTCTGCGACTCTGTGCCATTTTCCCAGAACCTTGTCCTCAGAAGGTAAAATGTAAAATGTGCTTCTAACCTTTGCACACAGGAAATACCCAATGGTTACTCAGAGCTGAAGCTTTCTCGGGTTTCTAGAACAAGATGTCAGAGGCAAACCCAAAGAAGGGGCAAGAAAGAGGATTTACAATGCTGGCTGTATTTAATACAGGAGTGCTCCTGGGGCAGTATGGGAAGAAACAGACAGAGATGGCTGGGCTGCGATGGGCCTGGAGGGAGGGTATGCTTTGAATGAATGAGCATTGAACTGACTGCAAAGAGAGGCTTCTGAAACACTGAGATGCCAACAGAAAGAAGGAACAGGACAACAAACGGCTTCATGCCGAGAAGCAAAAGAAGACAGACTCCTGACAAGGCTGTGGAGGAGAAGGTACCGAAGAGAGTGGGACACAGAGATACAAGGCAGACATGGTGGCCTTCTTGGTGCCTAGCACTCCCTGAGAAGGGGGTGTGGAGGATTAATCTGAATTGCTATCTTTATTATATTAAGGACCACTTACGGAACCAATGCGGTTCACCCTTGGGTGTATATGGCATTTCCAGGGAGGATCAACAGAGGGGTGAGAATCTCCTAAGAGGCAAGACATCTCCCGAATGCTGTCAGCACCATCCCATGAACTGTGGAAAGGCCAAAGGTGCCCGAGTGCCAGTCTCCTTTCCCTCCTCCTGGTCCTCTGAGATGTGGGTGAGTACCCTTACACGCCTGCCACCACAGGCAAGATAAATCCTGCCTTCCTTAGTTACCTTTTAGGTGTCTGATCACACTAATAGGGAAATGAACACATACAGGAGGGGACAAGCCCAGTGACATTGCTGGGGCAGCTGCTCAGGGGTCTTGGCACTCATTCGTTCCCAGCCTGCCTGAGAACAAACGTCTCCTCCAACCCACAGAGTCCCATTGCACCAGGAAGCATCCGGGTCAACAGTTACTCAATGACCTCAAGACAAAGTACACATGTCCCAAACTCAGGTCTACACTGGTGCCTTGTTATGTGCCATCTGATGAGAGTCCCTGCCCCTGCACACTGATACTGGAGGAAAGGTCATGAACGACAGCAAGCTGGCCATTCCACAGGACAATGCTGTGGCATGCTTTTCTTCTTCGAGTATTTGATTGCTGGGGCACACGGTTAGCAAACACTGCACTCAGGCTCCTGAGCCACAGAGCATCAGCACTAAGCGAGACCACAAGGGCTGGAACAAAACATATAACCTTGGTTTGCTTCTTTGGTCTTTTTGTTTTAAAGTATGCACATGTTACATGTGTGTGTGTGTGTGTGTGTGTGTGCATATATGTGTATGTGTATATGTGTGTATGTGTGCATGTCTATATATATGAGAATGTATGTGTGTGTGCATGTGTGTATATGTGAGAATATACATGTGTGTACACGTGAGAATGTGTATGTGTGTACATGTGAGAATATACATGTGTGTGCATGTGAGAATGTGCATGTGTATACATGTGAGAATATACATTGTGTGCATGTGTGAATGTGTATGTGTGTACATGCATGTATGTGTGTGCATGGGTGTACATGTGAGAATGTGCATGTGTGTTTGTCTATTCATGGGCATCACTGCACTCACACGCTTGCCTGCCTGCACCCATCCTTCTTCTCTTCTTCTCTCCTTTATTTTTTCCTACCTCCCTACCTTCTCTTCTTTATATCCAATGGAGCAAAGACATTTCACTGATGGAGAACATGAACAATGTTAAAGGCTTGGGTTCTGTTCCCAGTTTTTCTCAGACCCAGCAGATCTCTCGATTCTACAAATGGCGGTAGGAACCCTTGAAAACAAGGGGCCCTAGAAGAGGGAGACAATGTGTCATGAGGAACATTTTGTACACACGGGATGCTGGCCCTGTGTTGTAGGACTCTTATTGGGCTGACTGTCATTATGGCATGACACAAATGTGTAGTCATAAATGTTATAAAAATGAGTCATGAATGCTAACGTCATCTGTCAGAGATAGGAGTCACTGACAGAGTTTGGTCTGAAGGAAGAAGGTAGTTCACAGAAATCAACAAGGTGAGTGTAAAGATTTTCAATTTGTGTTGAACACAGCAGACGCTCCAGACCTCCAGTGACAGAGACGGATGCCACTCACCAGCTCTCAGGTGGCTCTGTCAGCCTCCTCATCACTGCCTGTTTATACTCCAGAATCTCACGCTACCATGGCACCAACAGCAAGGCTCAGGTTCTGTCTCTAGGGTGCTTGGTGCATTTCTGGGGCTAAGAGGACAATCTGCTTCAATATAGCATGAACCCCTCCCAAGTGAAACTGAGTTCTAAGACGAAGTGCTAATGTTTTCCTAGTACTTACTATGCACCAAATGCTGACTGAGTTGTTCTCTAAGCATGTGTCTTTGCACCTTCGAACCCTTCCCATAGCAAAGGTACTGACTCCTCAGACAGATGGAAATTCCAAGATACAGAGAGGTTAGCTAAACTGCCCGGGGTCACACAGCCTGAAAGTCACAAAGGATTAAGTCTGATTCCCTCTCATGCTCTAAGTCCTCTCTCTTTCTGTGTACTTTGGCAAGCATGTGGTTTGAGAACTGTGGATCAGTTAGCTCGCAGAAGACGGTCAGAGCCATTGTGACCTTGCTCTAGTTTTGCTTGTCTGTTGGAGCATCTACATCGAATTATGGAGAGCGCATGAAACAACAGCAGAAGTGCTCACAGCACAGTGACCTGATGGCAGGAAGAACTAAGGTGCTGCTCCCTTCAGCCTCTTCCTCATGTTGGAAAATTGGGTACCCATTTGTTGTTGACTATAACATGGCCTCCATGGGCTCATATGTTTAAACATTTGGGCTTCATCAGGTGGCTCTAATTCAGGAAGTTTGGAGCCCTTGGGAAGTGCAGACTTGCTGAAGGAAATCACTGTCTCTGGGGAAGACCTTGAGGCTGATAGCCTAGCTCTGCCGCCTGTCTTCTGTCTGTGTTCCTGCTCCTTAGGGCAAGCAGCCTGACACTTGTGCCGCCACAGCCTCTGGCCACTCTGCTACCACGTTGTCCTCAGCACAGATTGCACCCCTCAAAGTCATGCATCAGATCGGTCTCTTCCTTCCTCAAGTATTTGGTCACACCAAGAACACTGACAGCACACTCCTTCTAGCCGCTGCCCACTCTGCTGGCACACCTTGGCCACAGCCACTAGAGGCTAAGCACCATGTGAGCAAGCCTAGATTCCTCTTCTTTGAGGTCCAGATTTTCAAAAGCCACTGGACTTCTCCAAACCTCAGTTTCCTCATTTATTAATTTCGTCAAAGTCTAAAGTAGCACGTCCCAGGAGACTAAAGGAGTGTCTCGCACCAGTCCATGTGAGATGGGAAGAAGAAAGAAGAAAATCCCTAGCTTCTTGTTGTAGTTATCACAGGCCTTTGCAACAGCCCTAAGCAATTATATTGTATGTGAGTGTATGTGTATGTGTGTATGTATATATGTGTGTTATACACATATATATGTACATATACACACATATATTTGTATACACACATATGTGCTTTTTGGCAGAAAGACAGAGAAGAGGCAAAGAGAGAAAAGCAAGCTCTTTGACCTTGAGACCTGGCTTTTCAAATATTCCTGCTCGTAAACCATGGGATAGACGCATTGCAGATCAGACGTTAGAACATACAAACATACACACACACACACACACACACACACACACACACGAGGATTAGTACATGATGCTCAAACCTATCAAATACAATACATGCTGGTGTTTCTTTCTTATTAGATATTGGGTTTTTTTTAATGTATCGCTTACAGTCTTGCCACACCACCTCCTCTTTGTTCATCTTCAGTGGCTGATAATCAACTATGGTCTGGAAATATGAAACAGGACATTCCAGAAGTAAAGAACTCATAACGTTACGGGACACAGCTGTCCAGCACATCCCCGCTCTTCCTTTAGTTACCATGAAACTTGTGGGTTAAACTCATGGTCAGGCTGTCACAGCGGCTCTAGCTGGGGAATCCTTACATTAGTTAGCACTGACTCCAAAGGGCAAGAGTACTTATGCTGGCAACTGATGTGACAAAGAGACGCCATTAAGCACTATTTTAAATAGGGAGGCGGGGGCGGGGGGGGGGGGAGAGACGCAGATGTTGAAGTTGATGAGCTCTGAACAGTTCCTGTTGCTAATCTAATTTATACAATAAATTCACCTGTATGTATAGGGTTTGGTACTATTTAGTATAAGCTGTCTATCTTGGAGTACGTTAATGGACTGCAGCCTACACGCTGAATCACCCTACGGAACAGGAAGTCTCCTGGAAGACTTTAAAAGCGTAGGTTCACAAAGCCTTTCACCTTTTGTTTTGTTTTGTAAGACATTGCAACACAGAAGAAATTCCAGCTGGTTTCTGGTCCCCGTGCCCATAGATCACGTGGTATGTTGTTTGACAATAAATACAGTTTTGTGTGTATGTTGGTTATTGCAGCTGATCAGGTTGTTGACAAGTAGGATTTCAAAACTACTCCTTAAGCAGGGCTTGGTGCTCTTCGGAAGGAGCGATTGTATGTCTCCCAGGTCTTCTCACTGAGTACCAGTGAGCAACTTCCTCCATCGTCAGGGAGCCGCGTACATCACAGCCTCAGGGCTGCTGAACTATGAAAAGGATGCTGCCCTGACTTTCCAATCATGGCAATTCAATATTCACAGCACCACCATCGCCACCCTGAAGAAGCAGTCTACTGACCCTGACCTGTACACTTTCCTATCCGACTGAGAGTACAGCCAACCGTTCCGGCTCACGGTTGGACTCTTTCTCCAGTGGGATAGCAAGGTCTGCAGTCCTGGGCCCTTCCTGCTGTGCTGCAGCAGCTTTGGGTATTTCTACCATCACCTTGTTACGAGTTACTGTTTAGATTTATTTGTTCCACGTAATGTGCATCGAATGTCTGGCATGCATGCACTTAGGCACACCATGTTTGTATCTGGTGAGTGTAGCGCTCAGAAGAGGGAATCTGATCCCCTGGAACTGGAGTTCAGGATCCTTGTGAGCCACGATGTGGGTAGCAGGTATCAAACCTTGGTCCTCTGCAAGAACAAGTGCTCTTAACCGCTGAGCATCTCTCCAGCCCTCTACCATCACTTTTGATCCTGCTGTTTCTCACACTTAAGATATCTTCTCTCACACACATAATTTCTTCCTTTTCTTCCAGACTACACCCCAGACTTTCTAAGACTCTCCTCCTCCTCCTCCTCCTCGATTTCCTCTCTGGAAGTGAGACAATGCTCATGAATCCATGCACACACACACACACACACATAAACAAATACATATCACACACACACACCACCACTTGCCTCTTAGAACTGTTTGTAAATGCTTAGACTGACTTTCTAATATTTCAAAAACATTTCTTAGAGACGTTGAGACTTACTCCTCTATGAGTACTCCTTACTTAAGGTTTATCATTTTTTTTCATTTAAGTACCTAAATCACACAACTATTAGAGACACGCCAGTTTTAAGTGCCCCAGCTCCACATCCTGAGAAGCAGTGACTATGACTGTAGACCCCAGAACTGACGGTTTTTCTAATATCCATCATTTGGGAGACATTTGTGCTAGACAACTGAATTCTTACAAGAGTAGCATCTGAGAGCTTCCTCACTGGGATGCCATGAGATGCTCTCATGGAAAAAGCTCTACGTTACGCACAGTTAATCCATGATTCTGTGTCGGCTACTGTCGGCTACTGTCCTGTGTCGGCTACTGGCTTCATTCACTCATCCTTTCATTGTTTCTGCATTTCTCTCTGTAACACACACAGACACAAACACACACTCATACATATATACCAATCACCACACACATACACACACACACACATCACACATACACAAATACATGCACCACACACAGACACACACATATAAGCACACCACACACACAAATACACACCACACACACGCACGCAAATACGTACCACACACATATACAAGTAAACACACCACACACAGACACACACACACACACATGGTCACACACCACCCACACATACACATTCACACATACACACACCTTTCCCTTTCCCATTTCTTTGGCTACTTACATCCTGGAAAGAACTGAAAGGCCATCCATTCGACATCAGATTAGGAAATTTATCACCCTCAAAAGATGAAATTGTGCGCTTCAGGTCACTTGAAAGAAAACTTTCAAAAGATCTGGAGACCCCAAGTCTGCCATTAAAGAAATTAGAAGCTAGAAATCTTAAACCGTTACTACCTGGCTCTTCAGTTTCATTTCCCTCTTCCTCACTTCCTGTCTTCCACCAAATCCCTCTGTCTCACCACCAGGGGAACTTCCCGAGGTCCTCAGCACCCACTGTCCCCTTGTCACTAACCAATTCCCCAGCCTGTTACACTGGAATCCCATAACTTCTCCTATGCTTGGCAATTTCACTGTTTATTCTGTTTTTTTTTTTTCTTACCCAACACCGCACCTGTTGAAACCACACAAGCCCTTTATTCTAAACTCTTCCATAATTGCCAGCAAACTCACACACGACAATGAAGCCTGTGCCGGTTGTAGACCCTCCCTGACTCCCTGGGGGACAGAAGCCCTTTCTACCTCTTGCTGTGTGGTATAGACAAAGTGCCGGAGGTGGGCGTTCTTGCAAGCAGACAGGTAATTCCACAGAACTCATGGCCAAGCAAATAATCAGCCTTACAAACTAAGCAGGAGGCGAGTTCACCTCGCTGACAGACCTCTTCACACTAACCTTCTGCCTTTACCAGAAGTGTCAATAGCCTGTGTGGTGCCCGGGAAGGAATGATAACTTCACCCTTGCCCTTCCATATACTTGTAACATGCGAAAGGGAGAGTGAGGTGGTTAAAGGAGAGGGCTGGTCAGGAAAGATATCGGCAAACACACAAACAGGTTTGAGTAGGGCTTGGGAGTTCATTTTGTTGGTAAAACTTGCCTTGCAAGCTTGTGCACCTGAGTCTGGGCCAAAGAATATACATTTAAAAAGCAGAGCATGGTGGTGCCCACCTGTAATCCTGGTCCTCAGGAGACAGAAATAGGTGGATTCCCAAAGCCTACTGGTCAGAAATTTAGCCTCCTTGGTGAGCACCAGTCCCCTGAGAGACTGTCACACAAAACAAAACAGTGTCTGAAGAATAATATCTGAAGCTAGCCTCTGACATACACACACACATACACACACACACACACACACAGAGAGAGAGAGAGAGAGAGAGAGACAGACAGACAGACAGACAGACAGACAGACAGACAGACAGACAGAGACAGAGAGACAGAGATCTGTACACCTGCACACTCACACAGACACACAGAAACCTGACACATGCAATCACACACACAAACACACACACACTTCAAACAAATCAAAACTGCCTGTTACAGGTGACAGCATCAAGTATGTACATTCTTGAGGCCGTATCGTAGCCGACCACCAACAGGGAAATGACATAGGGCACATTGCTTAAGCCCTGAATCTGGTTTCTCTACCTGACTGAGGCAGGATAATTAAAATACCAGTCTCCCACAGTTACCATGGGGATGAAATAGATTAACACTCATAAAAGTGACTCAGGGCAATGCTGGGCACCTATTGGGCACTACATAAATACTTACTTATTTAACACCCTTGTTTTAAACCATCTTCCTGGGTATCTTCTACCTTCAAGTCCTAGAAACATAATGGTAATTTCTATCCACACCACATACACTGAGTAGCCAACATGTTCTGAAATCTGCAATACTTTTCTTTTTCCACATAAACCACAGGAAGTCTTGATCCTCTGTTGCTATGTATTTGGGATCAAAGAGCCTCCACCTTGCTTCCCTCTCCTTGGTGGCTGACTCTGGACTCCCAGGCTGCCTTCATTGCCCAGGTCCTTTCTGAGGCCCCTCTGCTGGCCAAGCCTTACACCTGTGCTCCTCCATGGATCCTCCTGCCAACCACACTTATGTTCACTTTCGGGGTAAAGTGAGAGTCTGTGGTCTGCTGGAGTTCAAGACCATTTTCTCCCCGCAGAATCCCTCAAAGGCTTCTAAGCACAGGACAAATGCCTGGATTCATGATTCAAGCTTCTTCCCATGAGTTCAGGATCTGCACTCTATGTAGATATCTGAAAGGATCTTAACCTGACCAAGTCTGACCCCAAACTCCTGACCCTCACACATACTCACTCACTCACACACACACACACATACACACACACACATGCACATACAAACATAGCACACATACACACAGCACACACACACAAACATAGCACACATACACACAGCACACACGCACAAACACACACATTCACAGCACATACACACACTCACAAACACACATTTACACACTCTCTCACACACACATACATACACACAGCACTCATACCCACAGCATACTCTCACACACACACACACACACATTTACACACACACATACATACACACAGCATTCATACCCACAGCATACACTCACACACACACACACACTCACATACACACACACACACACAAACACACAGCACACGCACACACCCCGTAGCACCTCCTCTCCCATCTTCGTTATTTCTTTAATCACATTCTCCACCTTCCCCTCTCCTCTCAGCATTATCAAGGCAAATGGTATCATTTCTTCACGCTCACACCACCTTCTGGAGAAAGGGTATCATCATTCTTTGCCCAAGCTAGACTTGAACTCTATATAATCCTCCTGCCGCGGCCACCCAAGTGCTATGTTTATAATCCTGAGCTGGGCAGGTCCCTCCAACCCCATCTTTAAAGCACACTGAGGATCTGATGGCTCCTCCAACTGCACTCTTGCTCTTGGGAACTCCCCGAGTCCCAGGATGCCCTCTTAACACAGTTTGTGCTCCTATGCTTTCTCGTCTCAGCATCTCCCCAAAGCAGCAGTAGAGACAGATGTTGTCAATCCCTGGTCCAAACCCTTCAGTCGCTTCTCACCTCACCCAGAAACACCAAAGTCCTTAAGGTTGCATGGCCCTACATAACCTGAGAGGGCTTCTGTCTGATGGCTGACTGGCCTCTTATCTTCCCTCCCTCTGCATCTTCTGTCTGCTGACACATCTCGGAGATCCAGGCTGTCCCTTCAATAGCACGTTACAGCCCTTCTCCAAGGCCATGCGCGACATCACATGCCTTTGGCAATCACAGGCTACACTGTGTGGCACCTCATCTTTCTGCTCGATACATTTTTTAGCACAAGACTTATCTTCTAGGTCCTGCCTGCATTGTCGCCCCCATCAGCACACGTAACTATGAGAACGTGAGCTCTGTGAGTGGGGAATATGTCTGATCTCTTCACTGCTGCCTTCTGACTGCACAGTGAATACCTGGCACACAGTGGACATTTGCTGTCTGCCATGTGATTGGCTGCATGCATGGGAACCATGGCTCACTTGGCTCTGCTTACCTAAGACAGTCATCACCGTCTTCATCAGCTTCATGGGAGCCCTCCGGCGGCTGATGGAGCCACTGGTGTGTGGAGATAAGACGTTGGTTTTCCTTTTAACATACATGTAGATGCGCACATATACCACCACCATGATGAAGAAGGCCAGGAGGTTGGACACAGTCCAGAAAATGAGGTAACTCCTACTGTAAATGGGAGCCAGAGAAGAGCAGGCCGAGATGTTGCAGAGGCAATTCCAGCCCAGTGTGGGGACGGCCCCCATGAAGATGGCGATGGCCCACACCAGCAGAATGAGCAGCGTCACCCGCTTTTTGGTCAAGTTGCTGTGGATTCTCATTCTCATGATGGACATGTGTCTTTCCACAGCGATAACCAGCAAATTGGCCAGGGAGGCAGTCAGGCTGGTGTCTAGGAGCCCCTGGCGGAGGAACCAGCGGTTGACAGTCAACGTTTTTGACACCGGGCCAGTGTTAAACATCAGGAACACGTAAGCAATTCCAGCGAAGAAATCCGCAGCAGCTAAGTTAGCCAGCAGGTAGTAGAAGGGAAAGTGGAACTTCCGGTTTGTGATCACCGCAGCGATGACCAGGGAGTTAGAAAAAAATATAAAGAGGCAGAAGAAGGTCCCCACACACAGGACGATCACGAGCTTTGTCCCTGTCCACTCGTCCGCTGTGTCTGTGTTGCTCCTGTTGTAGAAAAAGTCCATGCGCTTGTCATAGTGACACTCATTCATGGTGGACAAGAACTGTGCCTCCTGGAAAAGAACACAGGGAGACCGGCATCACTCTGGGCGAAGTCACTTGCTAAGCCACCTACTGCCTCTATGACACCCCTCCCCCAGGTGACTCCTTTCAGTAAGTTCACTTCTGGTCTCCTACCCCAGTGCTAGGCCTGCATGCAAATCATTTCCCCAGGTAGGCTGAAAGTTCCGGGAGGGAACTGTGTCTTTTTAACTCACACCAGGATCTAGAGGCTCTGCTCGCCTCCCCCTCCGCCCCCCCCCCCCCGCGACAGGTAACTGAATAGGTGGCTTAGTGAATGAACGGACAGATGATCCAGGAAGCACCCATATGTCAAATGTGCTGTCTTACTTACGATTCCCAGTCTGCACCAGTGACAGTAACAGTGTAACAGGAATCATTAATGAATGTTTTCTGCTGGTAGCATCCAGGCTAAGTTTCTTATTTCTGAGTTCTGATCTGTCATTAAGAGCAGGCAGGTATGCCAGGCATATTCTTGCCAAGATAATGGTGTTGGATTTCTCATCCGTGGCCAAATGCCTTCACCAAGAGATTGATTTCCACCCCTCCAATTCCAGCCTTGATCATCCTATCACCGGCATTTCATTTCAGGATACGGTTACAACCACTTATTAAGCATACGGTGCAGGAATGGAGACTTTGGTCTCAGTCCCCCCTCCCTTATCTTCTCCTTCACTTCTTCCTCATGGTCCCTCTTCTAAATGGCACCAATGTGAACTTTTATCCCTTCAACTCAGTTCCGCTCCCAGGACACACTCTGGCCCACAGGTGGTAGGGACGAGGCCTCGACAGATGTCTCTGACATTTAGGGTTTGTGCAGATATCCAACCCAATGCCCTTGCTAAGTGAAGGCAAGCCCTTGAGACTTGTGTGAAGAGGGGACACCAAACTGTGGTACCAGGCTTATAGGGCTGGCACTGGGCCTTCTAAGCATAAGACCTCTTGGACCCCAAAGGTAGGAGAGCCTAGACAAGGTAAGGCTCTCAGGTGCCAATGTCTCTGTGCTTTGTGTTCGGCCTCCGAGCAGTCTGTGCTCCGTGTGGTCAAAACTATGAAGGATCCCGTCAAAAACCATTGGAGTTGAAGGCCAAGATTCTAACTTCAGAATGGAAGGGAACCCTCATAAAAACAAAACAAAATAAAAAACAAAACAAACAAACAAAAACCAACCAAGACAGGAATCCATCCACTGAAAAACCACAGGCTCAGCAGACCTGTGTTGAGCTATCTGCCCTTTGGAAATGAAGTGTGTGTAACTGGGAAAGTGGAGGAGAAAACCCAAGTTTTGAAACTCCCATAAAGACTAAGTTGCAGATTCCTGAATTTTTAATGGAATAGTTGTTATGACAATAAGAAATCCTTTTGTCTTGAAAAAGTTGAGCTATCACAGGAAAACTATGATTAACAGATCTTATTCCAAGGAGGTCCCTGCTTGCTGCACAAAATTCTATATCTGAGAGAGAGAGAATGGGGGTGGGGGGAGACAAAGCTCACACTGGGAATTAAAGGAAAAATAAAACAAACAAAACAACAACCACCAGCATGAACCATCAAGCAGTAAGCACAAGGTCATGCCATAAAGTTGTGTTAGGACAAGAAAAAGCTCACAGTTTTTCTAATTGTAAACAATTACATACATACAAACATAAACACACAATTCTAAAATCTAAACAGCTAATTTAAAAGGCAGAATTATGGGTCATTTTTTAAAATTCTATTTTTTCTATTTCATCTATCTATCTATCTATCTATCTATCTATCTATCTATCTATCTATCTATCTATCCATTCATCCATCCACCCATCCATCTATCTATGCACAGGATTTCTTCATGCAGCTCTGGCTGTCCTGGAACTCAGGCCTCCAACTCAGAGATCCCGCCTGCCTCTCCCTCCTGGGTTCTGGGATTAAAGCATGCTCCACCACTACCCAGGGATGTTTCAAGACTTAAACAGGAGTTCACAAATATTGTGTTCATTCTGCTTTCAGTTGTACATCCATTGCTCTGAAATATAAGTTTAGTGTTTATAGGGAAAGTCTGGGAAACCTGTGTCTCAGCCAACCTTCACCAACTCTGCTCAATGAGGGTTTTTCAGTCACCGTAAGACTCGCTTCCAAGTTTCCTGGTGGTTCCCAGTGCAGATGAACCATGCATTATCATGTTCTCTAAGCTGGAAATCACCAAAAATCCTTGTCAATTCATAACTAACGGCCAACTGAGCACTTCTTGAACTCTCTCAGACCTTACAACCCGATTCTGTGATCCCAAACAAGGGAGTAAGTCATTTTGCTCCTCAAGTGTTCTCTGCAAGGTACCTCTGGATAATTCAACTTGCCGTGGCTTGAGAATGTGAGGGCCACGATTCAGCACCCACACAGACAGCCTGGAGCCTATTCGATACCTAGAACTTTCTTCCACGTTAATGGGATCACTAGTGTCCAGTTCCCATCCCAGTCTGCTCTGCTCTGACGGAGTGAGGATCTATCTATTATGCTCAGCCTGATAGCGGTGGATTTGATAAATGAATGGGTGATTTGCTGTGTCCCCTCCTCTTAATTGAAAAGTCTGAGTTAGGTGTCTTTACCACTTCACACAGCAGCCACCAAGCTCAGCCAGGGAGCTCCATCACTTATTAACTGCATGTTCTCATTGAGTTAATACCTGCACCGTGGTCTAATTTAATTACTAATATTGTGTGCCCTGGGCCGAGCGCTAGACTAAGCATTTCACATGGGTCGCTACACTTCACCTTCCCAACAGGATGCACAGCCATTTTTCGGAAGAGGAGACACAAGCACCTGCTGGAGGTCACACGGCTGAGAAGCAGATGCCTCTACTCGGGCAGCTTTCCCAGAAGTCCACACTGTGCTGGGCTTCCTCCCCTTAGCCAAAAGCAACACCAGGCAGAACTAAAAATCCCAGTTAAGCCTTATGGTAATGACTATGTTACTGGAAAAGATAATGAATTCACGTTCAAAGACTGCCCCCACAGTATAAAACACAGACGGACATTCTAAAATGTGCACAGCTCTCTAAGCGGGAGCAGCCGGATGCTACACTCCGGCCATTCGCCTCACCCTCTGATTTATACCATTTCTCACCTTCTGACAATCTAGCTGGGGGTCCTGGCTGCTCTCTCCATCAAGAAGGCACTTTAGGAAGGCATGCATTTTCTGTTGTTTTGACACACCCCTGGGCCCTGGAAGAATGTCCAATACACATAAACACACACACACACACACACACACACACACACACATGGTCTCAGCCTTTGGTTCCCTCCTGTTTTAAAATAGTCTTGGGATGGAGGGGGAAAAGACATTTAAAAAATACGTGTTTGATTTTTACAGTACGTGGGAGCGATATGGTCACATCAACAACGCTAACTTTTATTTCCGAGACATCTCAGCTACGTTTGTTTTTATACCAAAGGGTTAGAGGATTTAGAAGTTCTGACCCAGACCCACAGGAGACACCAAACGTTGGAGCAATGACCACAACTTCAAACTCCAGTAATGTAAGACTTCATAAAATGGTGGTTTGGAAAGTCTATATGCGGAATCCAAATGAAAACTTCACTGGCAAAGCTCTCATTTAGATTCTCCCCAACTTGTAAAAAAAAAAAAAAAAAAACGATAACCAGGCAACTTGGAATGTGGAAACAATTATGGAAATGAAGCCGTCAGAAAACCACGCAAGTCTTTTATTTCTAGCTACTTCTTAAGAGACAAGTTGTTGTCTGGCTTTTCGGGAACACACCCCTCTTCCAGAAGGAAACGAGGTACAGAGAAGATGGGGTGAGTTGCTGTCTGCATTTTCTCTCTCATCTCGTTGGGATTCAAATCTTAGTTTGGCTGCTACCTGAGGAATGCCCACATAGGGCATCATGTTTGTTTAGTGAATTCAATAATTAATGGTAATGGCAAATCGGGACAGCAAGAATGATTTAAATGCACCTGCAATCCCTGGGGCTCACATAAGCCATTACCTTCTAGGCCTCTGCACTTGCTGCTCCATCTCTGCAGCTGCCTCTTTCCCCACGTGCCCACAGGGCTCATATTCATACCTCATTCCTGTGCAAAGATCACTTCATCAGACAGCCCTCCCTCACAGCTCTCTAAGCAGGAGCAGCTATGTGCTGCACTTGGGCCATTTGCCCCACCCTCTGATTTATACCATCTCTCACCTTCTGACAGTCTAGCTGGGGTCCTGGCTGCTCTCTCCATCGAGAAGGTACATTTAGGGAGGCATGCATTTTCTGTTGTTTTGACACACCCTTGGACCCAGGAAGAATGCCCAACACACACACACGGTCTCAGTAAATGTTTGTTAAATACAGTCTTAAGGAAGAGACCCCACAGCCACCCATGCCTCGTGACTCTAACCTTCTAACCAAGCTGACCCTCCTCTTCTCTTCTCCCATATGTCTGCCCTCTAATTTGAGTCTGAGTCTTTCATTTTTCTGGCTTGACTTGGCACCAAAGCCTGCCAGCAGAGAGGTGTGAGGATGGTGTCTGCTGCCCTTGAATGTGGCTTCACACGAGCAGAGAGTCTGGGTGGGCCGAAGAGCAACCCCACCACAGAGGCTCCCTTGAGTGTAGACCTCAGAAATGAGAGTTCTCTTTTAAACATAACTTCAAAAGAGAAAGATAGCCAATCATCCAAGCTGGACCAATCCAAGTCACAACGCAAAGGCGGACTTACAACCTGAAGTAAACCATCCATACCTAGGGCTCAGATCTGGATAAGCAGGTGGAATGAAGAGAAAGATGTCCCCAGTGGACACATTCCTAATAAATCCCAGGTAAACTACTGTTAAGAGGGGAAGCTTGGTGCCCAGGCCTGAAGGCTCTACCTATTGACTTCCTCTAACAGACACCCTGTCTGAAGAGGGACACAGACAAAGCAGTGTCTCTTCAGTTGAGAAACAGGGTAAATAGTTCAGTCAGATGACTAAATTCAGTGTCAGCAATCTGAAGCTCTGTTGATTGTCCAACTCTTGAAACTGTGTGTGAGAAATAGCCATCTCCTTCGTGACCTTCTGAAGCAACCCTGTCACTCAGCTAACCATGCGAAAGAAAGAAAGAAAGAAAGAAAGAAAGAAAGAAAGAAAGAAAGAAAGAAAGAAAGAAAGAAAGAAAGAAAGAAAGAAAGAAAGAAGGGAGGGAGGGAGGGAGGGAGGGAGGGAGGGAGGGAGGGAGGGAGGGAGGGCGGGCGGGCAGGCAGGCAGGCAGGCAGAAAAATCTCCAACAGCTGAACAGGTTGTGTATCCTAAAGACTAAGGAGATCTGAATAAAATAATCACTTTAATAGCAATACGTATCTGGGTCAGTTCAGTAATTGTAACAAGTGTGCCGCATGAACTTAGGATTTAACAATGGCAGCTACTGTGTCCTCTGTATGGGAACATGAACTAGGAAGCCCACTCTGCGCTCAACATTTCTGCAAATCTAAAATGTGTTGTTCCTAAATATTTTTAAAAATTAGAAACAAGGGAAAGGCTACCAACTCCATTATATTTACATAACTTCTTAATAAGCTGAGAACGCCTGCTTGACCCCTGCCACGGTAAAATAAACAGGGAAGTAGCAATTTGTCAGAGCTTACACATAAGCCGATCGTGTCGGTAATGGAATAGTAGATAACCCTGATAATCTTAGATAATGCCAGTGTGTTCACTGTAGGGGTGCTTGCTAAAGGGAAGGCTGCCACAGATCTAGTTCCTCATTTCATCATAGACACCCCATCATTTCTCTTCAGTCACCTGAGCCCTCATCTGTTACTATATCTTCAACTAGGACACCTAAAGTTATTCTGGCTCAGACCTGTGCCCCTTACCAGCAGCAGTCTCCGCCCATTTTCTGCACAGTCCGTTAGGTCTCAGGGGAGTGGCCATACAGAGGAAGACCTGGTGTGATTGGGGAAATCCTCAATCAAATGAGAAGCTGCAGCTAAGGGGAGTGACTCAGCCCAGTGCTTGCAAACGTAGATTTGACCCCCAGAATTCACGAAAGACTCATATACAGTGAAGTGGTATATGCTTGCCATCCCAGAGCTGGGGAAGAGGAGACAGGAAAATCTGTGTGACTCACAGGCTTAACTGCTTAGCTCCAGGCTGAGAGGCCATGTCCTCCCAAAACTGTAGAGAAAATCCTAAGGATGACACTGGAGGTTGTCCTCTGACTTAACCTGTATGTGCTCCCTCTCCCTCTGTCTGTCTCCCTCTGTGTCTGTCTCTGTCTGTCTGTCTGTCTCTCTCTCTCTCTCTGTGTCTGTCTCTGTCTGTCTGTCTGTCTCTCTCTCTCTCTCTCTGTGTCTGTCTGTCTGTCTCTCTCCCTCCCGGCTTGCCCCCTTTTTCTCAGAAGCTGACATGCCCGAGTCATCATTAACTTAGAGATGGTGTCATTCAGGGCAAACTGCAGGCCAGACTAAGCAGAACAAACAGGTCATGGAATCAGAACAGCCTGCAGATTCCTTTAGACAGGGAGGGTAGCGTGAGATGTGTCAGGGAGTTCACCTACCACCATCTCTCCCTAGGGAGTGGGCGGACTTACAGCATTCGGTACATACCACAGCTTCTGCCCTTGGATTTGTTTAATAAACAGCTGTAATCAAAGCCATTGTTCCCCAGATGTTCCTGATGGCTGAGGACTGTCTTAAGGCCCTTGACTAAACAGGAAGCAGCAGAAACACAGTAAAGAGAGAAAAACACGTGGATTTTATATGATCAACAAATTCCCTGACTTTGTTTATCCAAATGTAATGTAAATCTTTAATTGTTTACTTTATTATGAAACTGTAATCTGTATCTAATTCATTAAGCTAGCAGAGATAGGTTTTGACCTCTGACTCTCACTTTTTAATGCTAGTCAAATGTTTCAAATTAGTATCATTTATATGTAACTCCTACGACAATCTTTAGATCACTATATATTCACAGTTCGGTGGCTTCACTGTTCAAAGAAGTTGAGAATATAAAAAGTAAAAGTGTACACAGTCATACAGAAGGAAATACATTTCATAACCAAAGTGGTTTTTTTTTTTGTCTATATAGGATATTTTCAAAACTTTCACGTGGCAGTCTTAACACCAATGATTTCCCATGAGCGGGAGGTTGTATTTCCTCTTAGTGTAAAGTCTGCAACAGGCAAATTTGTGGTCCAAACTTTTTATTGTCATCTGTGTGCCACATTCCCTCATGTAGTCTCCAGAGGACGTTCAGGAGTCCCTTGTTCTGCAGGGTTTATCCCACGTTGCCCAGAGTCAGGTCACGGGTGGTGTGCAGTGATTCCTTCCGGCTTCTGGAAGACTCGTCCACCCAGGTAATCAGTACCCAAGCTCAACCGCAGTCTCTACATAAAAAGGAAGACTTCGAGCCAATGCAGCTGCAGCAGCAAATGGTTCTGACTGAGGCTTCAGAGATCCCAGGGAGGGCACTTTTAACACCAAACAAACCCCCATCCCTGACAGGGAAGCTCCTGATGCCTATGTGCTGGCTCACTTTCTACCGGGCAGCCCTGTCATGGGAGGACCTTGCCTGGGTGTTAGCTGCTCCTTACTGGCTCAGAATGCCCTATCACTTCTTGTGAATTCCAGGTGAGTCAGTCCCCTGCCAGTTGCTACTTTGTTACCACCACGTTCCTGTGCATTAGTGCAGGTGGAGGCTGACGATAACCTCCTGTGTCATACTTAGATACACCATCCACATCCTTTAAGGAAAGATCTCTGATTGACAATTAAGCTGGGTTGGGTGGCCAGTGAGCCCCAAGTGTCTGCTGCCCTGGTGCTGGGCCAGTGCTGGGATTACAAGGTCATGTCACTATGCACAGTATTTTTATGCAGAGTCTTGGAGCCGAGCTCACATCCTCCAATGGCACCTGCTCTGCGGCCCAGAGTGCTGACTCCTTTTACTTTCTAGTTTTAGACTCTCTTAACCAGTGTGTCAAGAACTCTTTAAAAACTATGCAGGGTAAGCATTTCCCGCCTGTGTGTCTGCCTTCACCATCAGATCCTGAGTGTCTTGGGGCACAGACATCATTTGTGCCCCTAACACTCTACACGGTGCCTCTACACAGCACCGTGTAGAGTAGTAGATGTCCAACAAATCTTTGGCTGCGTTGTGAGTGTCCGTTGGTTGGAAGGCGGAGAGATGGAGACTACCTGTCCTGTGGTGGATGATGACTGGGCACCGCATTCTTAGAACAGACAGACAGGCTGAGAAATACATGACCCCGCCCCCACCAAGGCCGTCAACATTCTCCACTGAATATTCACGGCCGACCCCATGTCTAAGGTTGCTGTAAGCAGAGCTGGTGTCCTGTCTCCCATGTAGAAACACAAACACAAAATCTATTTAGGAATAGGCACAGATTTTGTAATGCATTTGGTCTGTAGAATTCCCAATTCTTGTTTCCAGCCTTCCTTTCATGGCCAAAGCTGACAGTGGATAGCATCTACTTGACCCCTCCATGCTTGGCCTGTGACTGGACTCTCCTGCATTTTCCACACCCTCCTCCACATTTGGCCTTCCGTTTTTCCACCAGCCTTGAGCTATAGATAGCCTTGGACTTGGTTTTTTAGCCCTCTCTTCTTTTGCCTTTGACTTCCTTCCACAAAAAGATTATTCTCCAGGCTGGAGAGATGGCTCAGCAGTCAAGAGCACTGGTTGCACTTCCAAAGGACCTGGGCTTGATTCTTAACACTGGCATGGTGGCTCATAACCATCTCTAACTCCAGTTCCAGGGGATCTGATGCCCTCTTCTGACATTTGTGGGTGTCATACATGGTGTACTGAGACATGGTACACACGTAAGACACACTGTCAGACAGGTCTACAAGGGTCCCAGCTACTACAGTATTCCATGGGTCTGGACTCATCCCTTGCCGGACACTCTGGCATAACCTTGTGGATTCTGACTTGATTCCCTCCCTGGATATGTTTCCTGGATTTCCTCTAAGAATGGATCTCAGCCTCTCACTTGAACTCCTCATTATTAACCTCACTACACAACGTGCCACCCGACCATCAGGTTGCTCGAAAGGTCTAGCAGGATCCCACTCTCCATTGCTAAGAAGCCCCCTATTCTGCACGATGGACACTAAGCTAACCGTCATTTCTAATGCCTCTGCCCCTAACTATAGATTACTCTGAATCTTGTCTCTTTGAATTATTGTTTAGCTTTAGCCTCCACAGCACAACTATCAAATTGTGCTTTATCTTTCACTTGTGTGTGTGTGTGTGTGTGTGTGTGTGTGTGAAACATGGTATGTTCATCTGCATGTACATGCAGACAATCTAGAATCTAGAATCAGGAATCTCTCCACATATTGTTTCAAACAGGGACTCTCACTTTTTACGGAGGTTCTGGGAGCCAACTCAGCTCTTAAGGAATGCAAGGCAATATCTACCAACACAGCCATCTTAGTGTTTTTGTTTTTTTGTTTCTTGCAAAGTTGTAACGTTGTAGCCCTGACCCTACCTGTCTTGATCTCCTAGCCTCCTTGTAGCTGGGTGACCACGTGAGCACATGGGCACCATATGGGGACTGTGCTCTGCATAACCAGCCCTGAAACACAAAGCTGGCATGAGTTCCTCTATCTTCTTCCCCACCTGGGCCCAGCACGGAACAGAGAAGCAAAGACAAAGACCTGAGACATCCATGACATGAATACAACCATGAACTCCTGTCCATGAAGAGGAAACAAATACAGAAGCTGAGAATAAATACTTAAAAATACAGCAACTTGATGTCACAAAATAAAAATGCAGGGCAGGTGGAGTCTCTGAAAGTTCACTGACCTTCAGCAGAAATGCTTTCTTTTCTCTTGTTGTTTCTTTCTTGGTGCCGTGGACTGAACCCAGTGCCTTGCAAAGCCTAGGCAAGCTTGTTACCATTGAGCCACACCTCCCCCTTTTAAACAGATTTGATAAGCAATGTCCTTAAGCTTGAACTTGCTACAGTACTGAATGGCTCTGAACAAGACCGAAAGAAAGAAAAACTTCTATTTGTATTCAGGTCACCACACTTGAGACATCCTTGCTTGAGGCTCCAGATGATGGGTTAGAAAGAACCAGAGCTTGAAGGCGTGGCTGCTCCTTGTGGCTCTTAGTAATGTACTACCAGAGAGAGATGATCTCAGGTGGGATATGTCTGTGAGCAAAGGTAGAAAGGAATGGAAAGCATCTAGCAGCTGAGGGCCTCAGAGTATTGGAAAACATGGCTGCTTCTCTAACCTCAAAAAGTGGGAATTTTCACGAAGCACTCATGGTCATTACCAGGCCTTTTAGATGCTCCAGTGGGACCAGGGGGAGAAAGGCTTGTAGTGAATGAGAGTCAGGATGCATCCTCCCTCCCATGTCCACATCTCAGAAAACCTCAAAGTGGATGCTGATGGGAGAATGGGAGAGATAGGGTAAGGGTAAGCATCCAAGCCAGAAAATAGGAATGCCCAAGAACTTGATCCAGCACGGAACTCACATGTGGTAGCTATCACCTAGAATTCACTAGAAGGAAAACAAACAACAAAAACAAATCACAAGAAACTGTATTGGCAAGAAAGCCACAGCTGCATCTGGATAAGGCTCATCATGCCTGTCCTCTGTCATGGGCCACATGATTTTCAACTCATATTAGATGTGGCCAGAGAGCATCAAGGGCAGAGTCTGGACTCTGGAAGGCCACCTTCACAGTTCATTCTTCTGCTGGGGAAGCTCCTAATTCCTGCTGAGCATTTGCAGGTCCCTGTCGCTGCTACTTGTCCCCAAGTGTCTTGGGTGTGAGTTGTAACTGGTTGTTTTTTGTTTGTTTTGGTTTTTGTTTCTTCTCCATGGCACGGCAAGTTCACCACCCAGGACGAGGAAAGGAAGCACTGGTATTTGGAGTAGACTAGAGATGGGGTGGTCAGTGCTGGATAGTCCTTACAATGCAAGGGGGCAGGCTAGAGAAGAGCTGTCTGCTGACCCTGCATCAGAGGTGGGCTCCTCCTAGAAATGGCTCTGTCTAACATCTGCTCACCTATTCATGGCCCCTTCCTCTTTCTCAAAAACTGGCGTTCTTTTCAAAAGCACACAAGGTACCAAAAGGACCAAATCAAAGCAACACTTCCTGAACACAGCACAAAAGCACACCCTCAATAAGACTGGTGAGGAAAGCCAAAAGGCACGGGATCTCCAAGGAGGAGGCAAACTGTCTTTGTTCTCAGCCGGTGAGATCTTTTGTGTAGAGAGCTCTACAGAATCAATGCAACTCAGAATGGATAAATGAATACACTTGTCAGGCTGCAAAGCAGAAGTCAGCCACACAAAGCATTCATTTCCATACACTCACAGCGCACAGTCACAACAAAGATTAGGAAAGCAATTACATCCATAATAGCATCAAAACAGAGCCAAACACTAAGAAATAAGCACAGCCAAGGACACAGAAGACAATAGAGCGCCATTGGGAGAAATTAAAGAAGGCACAGATAAGAAATGAAAAAGAAAACCCTCATATTCATGAGTCAGACACTTAAACTTGTTAGAATGTTCCAGACCACTCAAAGTGATGAACAGATTCAATTCAGAAACAAAACCAAACCTTTGAAACTCACATGACATTGCTAAATGCTCAAACGATCTTAGGAAAGATCAAAGCCACACTTTCTTATTTCAAACTATATTACAAAGCTACAGTGCAGTACTGGCAAAAGACAGACATAAAGATCAATGGAACAGAAAATGGAGTCCAGAAATAAGTGTCTACATAACAGTCAACTGAGGTTAGATGAATGTAACAAGAATATAAAGTGGGGGAAAGTTCGTTGACAAATAGCACTACTCACATTACTAGCAAGCATGGCCTATGGAACCAGTCCACCTCTTAGAAGACTTGCTTATCAATTAGAAAGCCACCGGGCTTCTTTTTGCCTTTATTTGCCCATCTGCAAAATGGAGACAATAAGAAAGCCTTCTTCCTAAGGCTATTGGGAGATTCAATATGTTTAAAACATTCTCACACTGCATTGACTTGGTCGCTGCTATCATCAGCAGGGCCTAAATACAGATAGTCCTTCTGGAGGCTCAGCGTTTTGGTTAGTGAAGAGAGACAAAATGGAGCACAGGCTGTTGTGGGGATGAAGTGAATGTCACAGTGATGCACAGTCCTGTTCCCTTCAAAGTCTAGAAAATTCAGAGTCAAGAGTACCCAAGGCTGGCAGTGGAGGTGAAGGGTGGGTCCAAAAGAGAGTGTCAGGGAGGAAAGAAAAACAAAGGGATCAATTTGCTGTGACTCTTGGGTTGGGTAGGGGCTGGCGGTCAGAATAGCCACCGCCTCCTCTCCTTCCTGCTTTGTTCAGAGCCGGGTTGATACTTGTTGATACTTTGTTATCAGCAGTGAAAAAAATAAAGCTTTGGGTGGCTACCGGAGAAGAGACTTTGCAGCTGGCTGCCTGAATCCCTGGTGTTTAGCCCTCTAACTGCAGACAGTCCCTAAATTACAGTGAGTGAATTTAGGAATTTTTTTAACTTTATGATAGTACAAAGTGATGCCCATTCCATAGCAAACGTGAATTTGAAATTGTGAATTTGGACGTTTTTCCTAGGCTAGACCTATGTAGTCTGATGGCCTCTCCTACAGTCAGGCAGTCCACATGGCTTCCAGCTATCTGTGAAATCTGTGCTCCACAGTCTACTGTGTCACTAAGAGATGGTACTTGATGGGTGGGGTGTATCAGAGGCATTTCAACCCTTGACACTCCCAGTTACTGCATGGCTATTGGGACACAACATTCAAGCTTTTACTGACCCCTTCTGTCACGGCATTGGAGCGGCTTATCAGATGGCAGTCTTTGAGCTTTCAGTGAGTTCCTGGCCCTTCCCCTCTGATCACACAGGGAGACGCTGGTCCAAGAGACAGGCTACAAATGGGGCGCTAAGTCACTCTGACCAGCTCCCCACTTTCTGACTCTCTTCACTGTACTAACTTTCAAAGCCTTTTGTTTTAGCCAATTTCCTCCTCATATAAGAAATAGAATACACAGAATTGTTCTCAATAATGATATTACTGCCTTCCTTGGGCTTTTTACTGATTCCAGAAGAAATATGATCTGCTTGTGATTAAAAAGATCAGTTTTATATAAGTGCATCTTTTCTTTAAAAATTTGCCCAGAGTTTCTCAGGAAAAATGGAAATGTCAAAATGAAATTAAACGCATTACAGAAAGCAGTAGTAATTAGCTACTGTTCCTATTTCAGAGCAAGCTTGGAAGAGAGTTTACATCTGTCCAGTACAACAAATGATTAACTTTTACAAGGCAAGAGACTTCAGTTATCTGACAAGGATAAATTAAAATAGAAATGAACCGGAAAACTCCTGGGGCCTCTCTGTGGAAATGTAACTTTCTGCCTTCCTTGGCTTTCCTCTGGTCGATGCTGGGATCTGAACTCCCGAGGGCATATGGTGGGCAGGTTCCAGGACTCCTAGAGATCAGCCACTCACTGGGACCACTGGGTGACTCCTCTCATCCCTGGCCATACAAAGACATTTATAAAACTATAAATTCCCTCGGAAAGCCCGTAATAAGAGCACAGTAGGCTTTGCCTAGGGCTAATTCTGACCTCCTCCCAGAGAAACTCCAAGACATTTAGAGACACTGAATGACTAGGATGCATGCAGCACACAACACATGCAGGCCAGCACACAGGCATGGTCTGTAGTTGAGTGCCACGGAATCAGGGAGGGAGATGGACACAGAGTAGTCAGTCAGAGAAGGGTCCTTCATGACAGGGAGACTGGTTGCTCTAGGCAAACAAGAAGAAACATTCATGATAACAGCGATCCACTCTCCAATTGCCAGAGAAGCTCTGCACACATGCACAAAGGGAAAAGGAAGATTCTTCTTGGCCAAATATTGAGGGGTGTGTGTGTTATAGACGTGTGTGAGAGTTAGAGAAGCCATCACAAGCCAGGCAACAAGGGGCACATAAGCTTGGCATATGTCTTCCAACTCTTCTCCCATTGCACACTGAATCACTGGGCTCATTCCCCTGACATTCAGCAACTTTGTACTGTCCCCATCCCCACGGCCTCCCACCTATAGGGCATGGCTGAAGGCTATTCTCAGGAATATTGTAATGTGTAGGGGTAATTTGCCAAGAAGGCAGATTTAAGGTGCTTTTCACACACACGTTGAATGCACACATGTGCACACACACACATAACCCCACATGCATATACAACTCTATGAGATGAAAGTAGGTTTGCTTAACTATAGTCATCATTTTATGATGTATGTATATGTATTGAGATAAGTATAACAAAATGTCACACCAAAACCTTAAATATGCAGTTTTAAAGGAAGAAAATAACATCTACTAAAAGAAAGGATAGACTAGTTTAGAGAAAGTACAAGGTGAACTGGCAAAAAAAAAAAAAAGGGAGGGAGTGAGGGAGGGCGGAAAGGAGGAAGGAAGGAAGGAAGGAAGGAAGGAAGGAAGGAAGGAAGGAAGGAAGGAAGGAAGGAAGGAAGGAAGGAAGGCTCAATAAATGACAAAAACGCAAAACCAAGCACCACAGAATTTCCAGTGAGTTCAATATAAATATCAAGATAAACACAAACGTAAGATTTCAACATCCTGAATACAAAAGGAGTCTCCTGAGTGTTTCCTACTGTGAGTGAGTGCAGGCCTGAGAAGGTGCATTCCTCCTTACAGGAGAATGCCAACTTACTCATGGAGGAGTGGTGGGAAGGATGCATCACCCCTGGCAACCCTCACAGTCATGACTGACTCCTGCAGAAGCCATTGAGAGGTGCAAGACAGCCATCAATGTGGACAGTGAGGAAGATCCCATGAACAGAGTCAAGAATCCTTCCCAATAAACAGTAATAAACTCAGAAATGAAAACAGGCTGGTTTAAGGTGGGACAACCCAGTAGACACAAAATAAAATGGTGATCAAGGTCACAATCCCAGAGATTAGACAGACTGGCTGCACGTACCCTCTCTGTTGTAAGAGTCTGAGAATGGAGTTTTGTTCTGCAACACTTTCACTAGCTGTCAAGACTTGAGTCTTGAAGTGAGGCCAAGGGATTGCCTTAAAGTTTTACTCATAAAGTACTTTCACTTCTTTTACTAAGACTGCACATTTGCTTGGAAGGCCTTTGGGCAACCCGGCATGCTTCTTCAAGACTATATGACATCCATATTCCATTTCCCTGCCACTGGCCAAGACATCCCTTTAGAACGCCACAAGTCAGCAAATGGCTAAGTCAAAGCCAGGGCTAGAAGAACCCAGCCTAGTGTCTCAGGAACAATAGGGACACAAGACTGTCAGATGAGCAAACAGAGAACCCGCCTCACAATCTCAGGGAAGAATAAGACTGGCTGTTCTGTTGGGTAGCATACAGCCTGTCACGTCTGATGAGGGGAGATAAGACCTGTGAGAATGGGGGTGATATCAGGAGTCATGGGACAGAGCATAGGCAAACAGGACAAGTTAGGGGGCAGGAGTTACACAGCCAAACCAGAACAGGGAATAAAGAAGGAAGAGGACTGTGATGAGGAGGTGGCTACAACCCAGGATGTTGGAACCTTTCCCTTAGGCAAAACTACTTTCATGACTCCTGGTTCTGTGGAGTCTTTCTGACTGAAAGACATAAATCACCAAGGACCAGGCTCCGGTCCTGCTATCACTTTGCAGAGTGAGCTTTAAAAACTCAAGGCATCAGGGGCCCGTTTTCATGTCTACCCTCTCTAAACTTCTGTTCCCATTCTCTTCCTGGCCTTAAGAGGGTAGATATCTCCTGGGGTTCATCTACAATGAACTGAGAGGAAAGGTGAGGTGAACCACGGTCCTTCACTTTAAAGAGTCTTGGAACTTTGCTCTTGTGCCTCCTCTTGCATGTGGTTAGGTAATCTCGGTTCAGCAATTAACTTCCTATTCAGGGCAGTTTCTTAAGCTCTGCTTACAATTCCCAACCTGAAGTCTAATGTGACCTCAAAGAACCGAAGAGAGGCCAGGGGGGAGAGGGCAACGATGTCCACTTGGTCCTGAAGACACCCACAGGAATATTGTGATACTCACGTAACCAGCGGCTGAGTGAATCTGCCTGGGATGGTCCATATCTGGATGCCCTGCCTCTTTAATTCCCTAGTACAAGGCCCCTCTCAGAGTACAAGAAGACTTAACAGGACCTACCACTAACTCATGAAGGTAAATGGACAAGGAATTATAATCCCCATCATATAAATTATCAAGCCATTTAAAAAATGACAAGTCATACATTTAAAATCATAGATCCCACAGAGACGATGGGGCTTCCATAAAAACCCAGAGCTCTCCTATTCCAGACACCTCTGGCCCATCTCGTACAAAGCACATGCTCTAGACCAGAGGTTCTCAGCCTTCCTAGTGCTGCAACCCTTTAATAAAGTTCCTCACACTGGGGCGACCCCCAATCATAAAGTTATTTTCATTGCTACTTTATAACTGTGATTTTGCTACTGTTATAAATTGCCATGTAAATATCTGATATGCAGATGGTCTTAGGTGACCCCTGTAAAAGGTTCGTTCATCTATCCAACAGGATCGGGACACACAGATTGAGAACTGCAGCGTTAGGTGGTTATGGAGATAATTCCTCATCTTCACTACCTCCTCTCACCCAAGAGAAGTAAGGATGATACACCATCAGGACCGAGAGGAGAAGCCTTGGTGCTTATAGAGAGCACTAGCCAGATAGGGGCAGGCCTGTTGTAGGTTAGAGATGAAATGTCTCCGATAAGTACTGGGGCTGTGGGGGGACAAGGCTTCACTGGAGGAAGTGGGTTTCTGAGGGAGGACCCTTGAGGTTTATCGTCGTGTTTCTTGCCCCTTCTCTGTGTCCCGATTCCCCAATGTGAGCAAGCAGATCTGTTCCTGATCCTATCACCATAGTGGGCTATGATCTCAAATCATAAGACAATATAAATCTCCCTCCATAACTTCCTGTCAAGCCTGTGGTCCCAGCAGCGAAGAAAAAGGGAAATAATCTAAGGTTCTTGTCCAGGAAGGCAGGCAGCGCATGAGGAAAGTGTGTATGCTTAAGTCACCTGTGGATTGGACTCTCGGCAGACTCTAACTCGAACAATGGACAAGCGTGGCTGGGTTTACGTGAATGTCAGGTCTTTAATGTTTAGGAGGGGGAAAGGGCACCCACCATTTTGGTACTCTCTGTAAGTGAAGGACTCTCCTGTCTTCTCTTTTAATCTTGGGAGTTGAGTGTAATCTTCAGTTTTACAGATGAGCAAATTAAGGCTTAGGGAAGTAAAACAACGAGCCTTGGAGCACAAAGCCGGACTGGCTAGAAAGCCTTGGTCTCCCCCGTATGCCACATTAGTAATGCCGTGAACCTCATCTGAGCCATTTAGAAGCTTACAATCAGACTTAGCCCCTTTCTTGGGCATAATCACAAGCCAGGAGGCATCTGAACTAATGTAGATGCCGAGCCGAGTGGCTGACGAGTCATCTGAGTTATATCAATCACACTCAAGTTATAATGATTTACCCCTGAGCCGGCCCAGAGGCAAGAAGACGACTTAGGTTATGATGGATGCTGATCCATAGGAGGAAGATGGAGAGCTTAGGGAAGAAGCAAGCCACCCTTAAGGCATGAGTGTTGGACTTTCAGAGGCAGACAGACAGAAATTAACATTGTAGCATCTCGAGTTCAGATGAAGTCACCTGAAAAATCATCTCATATTTAATGTTCTCATGAATGAGAATTATGTAAATAAGCTTTTATTAAACATCTTAAAGAACAGCCAGACCAAATTAGAACTGATCTGATACAAAGAACTTGCATTTGCTGAATGCATTCAGCAAGATATAGAAGAGTGGTGTCTGTCTCTAAATCAAAGAGAAGAATCAAGGTTTTGAATAATGCTAAAGAATAAAAAATATAATAGGAAAAGACCTCCTACACGGTCTGTTTCACTAGCTGTATGGTTGTGACAAGCGGTATAAGTTTTGTCCCATGGTTAGATGTCCAGGGTCACAGGTTCTCAAGGTATAGAGCCCACCTAACAGGCAGTGTTTGTTGGTTAGAGTTTTGTTTTGTTTTGTTTTTTTTGTTGTTTTTTTGTTTTTGTTTTTTTTAGAATGGCTCAGTTTGCTTAGACAAACAGTATAGAGGCTGTTCTGATGGAGTTCCTTCTGGTGGGAGCAGGGAGGGAAATTCAAATCACTTGTCCACTGGATTCAAATCTTTGAACCCAAACCTCACTAACATCAGGATAAGCAAATATCAGTAGGGAGCAAACCCAAGAACTCTCTTTAGCAATTCAATCGAGGGGCAATTAGTGAAGGCTGGGCATGCGCTCAACTTTCACACACTTGCAAAAAGGAGTCTGTCTAGGTCTAACATTCACTTTGTCCTCAGACTTACAAATTACAAGAAGGAGCCCTGAAGAGCCTAATGTGACGTTCCAAGACCAAGAGTTAGGCAGGGGGAAAGTGTGCAATGGCAGGAGCAAATTATGAAGCATTTAGGGAAAATCATCCCATTTACAAATTAACCTCTAAGTGCTTTGGAGGGCCGTGCCCATGATCCCATTAATAAAATTAAATTGTTTCCAAGATTCAGCCAGTCCTCAAATCACAAGCCTGAGAAAATTCTAAGCAGCTTCTGATAGCTGCAACTTGCACAGAGAAGGCAATGAAGAAACTGCTACAAAACAAAGCACTATTGTGGCCCGTGATGTGGGAGATTGGGAGACCTTTGGCTCATCCCGCACAACCCTGATAGCGTTCAGAGCTGGTCATGGTAACTATTTCCCAAAGACGCACGCACTCGCCTCGAGATTTTACCAACAGACAGACCACCACCCTGGTGAAACTAACTGCAAGGTGGGAAATGTCACCTTCCAGGGATCCCGGGGAGAACCCGTTTCCCATCACCACATAACTTCCCAGAGTTTGGAAAGAAGCGCCCCTGCAAAGCGATGGAGCCTGGCATCCCTGCTCCCGGGCCCGTCAGTTCCCAGCCGAGGCCGATGCAGCCGGGCTTTTGCATCTGCATTGCTTTTTGCTCTAGGGAAAACACGAAGTGGGAAAGCGCAGGGTATGCCACACACCGCGGGGAAAGTTCCGCCCCAGGAGTTCGGAGAAATGGATTAGAAACCAGAGAATCCCCCCAAAAAGCCCCGGCCCGCAGCGGCTCCGGGAACCTCCCATCCCGCGCTGCGCACCGCACTCACCGCTGTCTCTCGCCCGCGCCGCCGAGCCCGGGAGCCGAGCGTCCCGCCGCTGTCGCATGCCCTCGGGGAAGCGCGACGGGGCGAGCAGGCTCCGGCCAGCCAGCAGCGGAAGACGCGGAGCAGGCAGAGCCGAGCGCCTGCTCTCCAGCGTCCGCGGCGACGCGCCGGGAGTCCCGGGCAACTTTGCTAGGACGAGGGGGTGGAGAGGTGGAGGGCGGCCCGGTCCCGCCCGCCAGCCCGCCCGGCCCGTGCCTCTGCAAGTTCCCACGGGAGCGCGCCCCCCGCCGGCCAGACTCGGATCGGCGCGGCAGAAGGCCAGCGGTCCATGGAGGCGCGCCGCCTTGGTTGGGGACCTGGTGCCTATGGAGCAGCCAGCTCTGAGAGACTACCTAAGGTTCCCTAAGGGGACAGTAGCATTTAGAGGCCCTACACAGAGAGCCATACCTCAGAAAGATGCCCAGACTGAAACTCATTCCTCTGACTCTCTCTCTATGATGGAAGATACCTATTTGAGATATCCCTACCCCCACACTACTTATGGGAGGCAGGCTCTCAGCCAGGACCAAACCCGATACCCTAAAGCCTGAACCCCAAAGCTGCTCTAGAGTTCAAGCAACCCCAGAGGCCAAGAACAGTCACCTTTGTGTTACAAGAGGGAACAAAGCCTGCTTAAGTTTCTCGTGGGAGTCATTTTGGCCTCCCGCAGTGAACAGTCCTGGAGGTGCTGTTTCAAAACTGACCCACCTTTGCTTAAGGCCGTGGAAAGGAAAGTAAAAGGCCTCTCTGCCCTAAAAACCAAATTCCGGGTCCCTCCATACTAGAAGGTGGGCCTTCCTGGTAAGCTGAGGACAAGATCTTGGGAAGTGAAGTCATTCTTAGGCAGCCCGGGACACTTGGGAAAGGTCTAGCGTGTGGGTTCAGACGTACTTCGCCATCCCTTCAATCATGTGCATTCAATGGGACCCTTCTCTGTACCACTAATGGCTTAGTTGGTCAACTGCACAAGCTCAGATTGAGTTTGATCATCAGTCGAGCCATCTTGCCTCACCCATCCACAAGCCCCTGCTGGAAAGGTGGAAACAGGACGATCCTTGGGTTTTGCTGGTCAGCCTGTCTAGCCCACGGATGAGCTCCAAGCTCTGCTAGGAACCAGGTGGAAAGAAATTGAGGAAGACACCGGAGGTTAACTTCTGGGTTCCGCGCGCGCGCGCGCGCGCGCGCGCGCGCACACACACACACACGCAGACACGAAGACTCTTAAGATGAAATTTAAGGATTTTCTTCTTTCAACCCTTGTGGGGTCAGGGGTGTCCCACTTCTTTACCAAATATTTTTATAAGTAAAACCAAATTAAAATTAGTACCACTTAGTAAAAACAAATGAAAACCAGTACCTCAAACAGCAAGGTCGAAGATAGCTGCTGGCTGGAGAGTCACTCAGAACCTTTTAAACAAACACTCACCAAACAGCCTCCTTGTGCTCTTATATTCCTGGGAAAGCAAGGAGTCACAGCCTTGTTTCGCAAAGGAAGTGGGGGGGTTTCAGACTGCAGCCTTGAAGGAGCTGTGCCCCTGCTGCACCCCACGGGTCTTGGTGTTGTAATGTGAGTGCTACAAGATAAGTTAAAAAGTAAATAAATGGACAAATAATCAAGAATAAAGGAGTCGCAACACGGGATCCAAGGATGAGTTTCCTGCCTGGTTTGTGGAAAGAGAGGCCTGTGCTCCTCCATTCACTCTTGGACCAGCAACCATACAGACAAGAATTCACACGCCCTTCCCTTTGGGAACAATCTGAACTGAGGTTATGTTGAAATTCGCCGCCCTGGACTAATTAGCAATGAGGCTGCCTCCAGAAGCTAGCAGATGTGTGAAAAATGGGAGTGCATCAAGGGAGAGATGTAAGTGGTACCCTCCACGTGGCGGGAGGGGGGCATGAAGCCTGCACCTGAGAGAGGAAATCTTGGCAAGGATAGCAAATGGGAGGGAGAAGGGATCTGGTTTCTTTACAACTGTAGTAGTCCCTGGGCATCAACCATGCCCATTACAAGGCCACAAGCCCGAGAACATGTGGGGAGCACAAACTGGACTTGGGAGATGTAAAAAGAACAAAAATGAAGACACAAAGTTGGATGGGTAGGGAGAAGAGTGTGAATCTGGGAGGGGTTAGGGAGAGGAGTAACTGTGATCACAACATATCATACAAAGATCTCAAGGAAGTAACTTCTCTAGAGAGAATAGTCTACTCACAGATCCTGTTGAATACAATGATATTTATATCTGGAGAGTTCATCACCTAAAATCAACATTAGTAAGATAATCCTGATGTTAATCCAAGTCACTGATGGGGCGGGGCTTAGGTCTTTACCACTGTAAGGTTCACAAGCACAAAGAATAAACTTAGCAGGGAACAAAGCGCTGTGTCAGCAGTTAGGAGCTCGCTGTCTTCCAGAGGACCATTGTTTGGTTCCCAGGACTTCTGTGCAATGGCTGAAAGTCACCTGTAACTCCAACTCCTGATCCAGTTCCCTCTTCTTGTCTACTTGGGCACCGGTGTGCAAGTAACATCAATAAGTACAGACACATGTACATAAATACAAATAAATACAAATCTTTAAAAAATTATCGAAACAGCCATGAAGTAGGAAAATATTAATATTTATTTGCTTTTTAAGTTTAGGGAGAACTTGACCAAAAAGGTAAAACATCACAAGAAACAGCCATTGATTTTACTATATGCTAAAAGTTCTATCTGCGTGTAACAAAAATAATATTTTAAAATAACAATCCACTAACGAGTAGGAGAGAAAGCTGTCGACACCTGATGGTGGCTGAAAGATCAATGCCTTCCTGTGGTTTCTGTTGAAAGGCACAGAGGAACTCCTGAAAGCTTTTCGTTTACTGATGTGTGTGTATTTCACATGTACATATGTGTGTGCATGTGTGTGTCTCACATGTACACACGTGTATGCGTGTGTGCATGTGTGTATGTGTGTGTATGTGTGTGTGCATATGTGTGTATGCATGTGTCTGTATGCATGTTTATGTGTGTGTGTGTGTGCCAAGTGTTAGCGTGTGCTCTTGGAGATCAGAAGACATCCGATTCCTTGGAATTGGAATTACAAACATTGGAGATTCTGTTCTGGGACCTGAACTTGGGTCCTCTGGAAGAGCTCTTAACTTGAGCCATCTCACCAGCCTCAAGAAATTCTAATAGTTAAAATTTTAATATAAAAAGAGAAAATTAGCCAAGTAAACCAACAATTGGAATGAAAGTGGCCAAAAATATGTGATAACATTTTTAACAGGTCTAACTGTAAAAGAAGTATAAACTCAAATGAGACACTACTTACTAGACTCCAGACTGGCAAACCACTTTAATTAGCGTAGAAGCGAATGGGATTTATTATAACGTGTTCATTGTTCTTTCCACAGAGCCCCTCTCCTATGTCTCGGCTCTGTCTCCCTGCATCTCCCCTCCCATCGCCCTTTTCTTGCCTGGTGTTCCCCATCCTACTTCCTTTTCATGTAGAGTTCCATGACCTTAACCTCCACACACCTCATACATAAAGACTAAAATCTAGGATCCACACATGAGAGAAGAGATGTGGTATGTGTCTTTCTAAGTATGAGAGACTTTGCTTAGCATAATGATTTCCAGCTTCACCCGGTTTCAGGCAAGTTTCATGCTTGTTTTTCTTTACAGCTGAATAAACTTCCATTGTGCTGTTATATATCTACCAAAATTCCCTTATCCATTTATATGCTGATGGACATCTAGGCTGGCTTTTTCTAGCCATGGTAAAATACTGTAGAAGTTGCCAAAATGTTTTCTGTTAGTTTTGTTTATTTTTAGTGGAGGTTCCCAGTATTGACTAAGATTTAAAGGGAATGTATAATTTTAGGCATTGCAGGTGGGATACAAATTCGTTTGATAATTCTGGTGGGTGATTTGCATTCCAGGGTCCATGTTTAACTGAGGAGTGCTTAGTGTTCAGTCTCTCAAGCAACACTGTGGCCCCGTGGTCACAGTCTACCCATCTTAAGAATGGAAGTCGAAGGGCCGGGCAGTGGTGGCACACACCTTTAATCCCAGCACTTGGGAGGCAGAGGCAGGTGGATTTCTGAGTTCAAGGCCAGCCTGGTCTACAAAGTGAGTTCCAGGACAGCCAGGGCTACTCAGAGAAAAACCAAAAAAAAAAAAAAAAAAAGAATGGAAGTCAGGGACAAGCAGAAAGTTCTAGAGCAAAGAGGAAGTGCATTTTTTTTATTGTTCTTTTTTTATTGTTCTTTTTTTATTGTTCACAAGGTTTCTGATGGTGCCAGTCGATCAATAGGCATGGAGAACTGTAAACTCCCTCAGGAGAATAGAGAAGCTGAGGTGTGAATACCAAGGCTTTAACTTCCCCTTTACAAGATGCACAAAAGTAAAACAGAAGATCACAGTTCCGTGTTTACGTAAGCCCAGAAATTCAGTAATCGCAAAAGGAAGGTTAGAAGTGGTAAGGAAGCAGTGTTTCTCTGACAACTTTTATATACGTACATGTATAAAATAATAACGGAATGCTGCTATAACTTATGAGGTCGATATAAGAGGGAACTGGAACATTTTTTTAAAACTTAACAGTATCCATGCTGTTTGGTTGGGTGATTTAACATTTGAGAGTTACCCTACCGTGAGCACCACTACAGATCCATGAAGATTTTAACATATATGTAACATGTCATGCCACAAACACAGATATCCAACGAAAGCTGTAGTGGAAAACTGTTCAAATATATTTTCATTCATCAATCAAAAGGACTCATATACAGACAAAACTCACCTTTCCTAGAACAGATAATGAAGAGAATATACTTAGCACTTCATATGATTTTATAAAAAGCAGAATACAGAGCTATATAATCAATTTTGTTTGCTTTCACCATGTGATTTTTGTATGAATGAATACTGTAAATCAACATCCTATTTGTGTGAACTGATATTATTCAGTAATGGGATTACATGTGTGTGTGTTACTTCTTAAATACCTGTATACACATACACATTCACACACACATACACACACATACACACACACTTAGATGATTTCTAAGGGCTATACTCTAATCGTCAGCCATCAACACCCTCATAACACAGCCATGAGACCATGGGACTGGACCCACTGATAAGCCCTTGTGGAAAGAAGGGAGCTCACGAGACCCCTGGGACTCACCAGCCTGCATGAGATCTGCTCGAGACCCTCCTCTCCCTAAGGTTTACATATATAATACAACGAGTGAACGATTGCGGGGTGGGGTTCCTGTGGTACAGCTGCCCATCTGTTGCCCAGGGGACTTCCCAGTAAGCTGATTTTAGTCATGCTTGTTCCTGTGACCCTAACGAACCCACTGGTTCCTCAAGCTGGAATCCTTTCTTGCTCTCTCTGGATGAATATAGGTAACTTTTTCTTTAGCTCTCTCCAACAAAATCCATGCAAGAGTGGTGAGCTCCATAAAAATATAATCACTCCTGTTCAAATATAAACAATTATAGAGAAAAGTGGAGCACTGATGAAGTATCAGGGCAAAACCAAAAACTCGATAGAAATAATATATTAAAAGAGAAACAGTGGGATGAAAACTTGATGGCTTGTTGCATTTTAAGTGGTTCATGACATAAGACCCTAAGTTGAGCTTCCGTGTCACTTGCTGCTTCACACGAATGCCCTTTGAGTATTAGCGTAGAACACCCGTGTTTGACAAGCACCCTCCCGTGTAGCCCTAAAAGAAAGATCCTTGCAGATTGGCCAACCGGTGGACAAGAGATGATAATGCGCTACTGCCAAGGGACACATGCTTCAGAGAGTCGCTCAGACCAGCCCCCACACAGGCTTTATCTTGGCAGCCTCCTCGGTGCTTCCCAAAGGGGATGAACTCGCATCTGTGCTTTTCTTTGATTGGCTGCCTTTTGCTGCCCAGGGACTCTTCAGCCCCACCAAGTCAAAGGAGAACTCGAAAAGAAACAGCAGCAGTTGAACAACAAATCGTGGAAAGAAAAAAAAGCAGAAAGCACAGACACATCGACCCACAGCTGCTCAGTTACAGGGAGATTGCCCCCGATTCCAGAAGGAAAAAAAATCTTAAATAAATCTGTGGTTTGCAAAATCAAGTTCTCTGGAGCTTCAAAGGCTATGAAGGCTATTTCATCCGTGACAGAGAGAAGATGAAGATGAAGATGAAGATGAAGATCAAACCATCTTCCCTAGAACCCAGACAGTTTCCTTCACTGGGGAAGAGAATTTTGATGTGGGGAAGATACATGGAAAAAAAATCATAAAACCTATGGGCATGGGACCACCAACACCTCACTGCCAATTATCTAAGAGACTGAGAACTCCCCTTAAGTTTGAGAGCACAGGAATCTATTGTGTTTTAACATACTCTCTGAGCACTGATGCCAAGCTTCCCCATCTGACTTGCTGTGTGCAGGTGAGCTTTACTAACTACACAAGGCTCAGTTTATTCTCTTCCCTTAACCCAACAGCAGGTATATCATTTCCCGCCTAAATTCAGGAATGAAGAGGCCATGGGACCCATGGGGCTTAGAACTGACTTCTTATTTCTTTCTTTTTTTGTTTTTGAGACAGGGTTTCTCTCTATAGCCCTGGCTGTCCTGGAACTCACTTTGTAGAACAGGCTAGCCTCGAACTCAGAAATCTGCCTGCCTCTGCCTCCCGAGTGCTGAGATTAAAGGCGTGTGCCACCACGCCCGACTTCTTAACTCAGCTACTACGATTTGGAAGACAGCACTGTGGATTACCTCCTGACTTAGACAAATAGGTGTGCCCTGACTTCCAACAGTATCTTAAATGACAGTGTGAGGCGTGCCCCACACTTAACTGGGACACCTTCTGATTGTGTGTTTCATTGAATAGCACTACAAGAATTGGCAACATGGCAAACTAGATCCAGGAGAGACCTGCCCATGGCCTGGGCTTTCTGTGGGTCCCAGTAGTGATGGAAAATAACACTTTAGACAGTTGTCTGGGGTCAAGAAAGACCCTGGAAATTACCAGCAATGGGAACAGGAATCAGGAGCAAAAGATGAAGGGGGGTGGGGGTGGGGGGAATCAGGCCCCAGAAGAAAAAAAGTGGATCCTTCATACACCATCGCTGCTTGCCAACATCTAGACACTACAATGTCACTTCGGCACCGACTGGAGACCACTGGGAGGAACTGCTGGGCTTTCTCTAGTTTGCCTAGAGAGTGACAAAGTAAAATTATGTCAGTGTCAGAAATAAGAGATACAAGAGAGATTCTAGGTCCACTACAAATGTAGTGTTGCATTTGCCTGCCTGCGACTTCAGCCTAAGAAGTGCCTGCATCACACCAGGAAGCTTCAAGAAAGAATGATGGATCTGACAGCTGCAAGCTTCAAAAGCAAAACCATCACGTGGGAACACCAGTAACATATACCTTATACAAAGAGCTATCAGCTCCCTGAGCCCCCCTGCTCAGGCCATGACTAGATATTTGCCTTGCCTGAGGCAATCAACAAGAACCTGATACTAGCAACACTTTCAGCTGTGCAAATATTTATCCTGGTAAACCTAAAAAAGAAAAAGGAAAGACTTGTAAATAAGCCCTGTTAGAGGGCTCTGCATTCTATGTACTCAGTGTTTTCCCTGTTTTGCAACAGAAAGTTGTCACACCATCCTGACATTCTTGACTTGGGGTTGATTGTTTTTTTTTCAGTTGCAGCTGATGGATCCCGGCCAAATTAACATTTCATATTTTTATGTAATTTGAGTAATAGCCCAGCAGACTGACACGGGTGTGCTGTGGGAACCATCGTAGCTGTCCTTCTTTGGTTCATTTGGAACAGAAGACAGCAGCTAAGCCATTATCAGTGTTCTGTCACTTGGGGGATCACAGTGGTTAGCGCTTCCATGAAGCACACTGAAGCAGGTTTGAAGGAGACACTGCTGCAGGGTCCTTCTTCAGAACCAAGTGACCCATGAGGAGGCCAGAGTGCACAGGGAGGGGTGAAGCTGCTCCCTACAAATGAGGGAAACTGCAGATCGTTTGATCCTGGGGTGAGGTGGGTAGATGACGAGAAATCCAGAAAAGCATCTTAGAGAGAACCAAAGGTGAACATCAGGTCAAAACACACAGACTAAATCTTTCTTCTCTTCCCTAACTTCCTCCAAGAATGTTCAAATCACGTCCCAGGCCGTGTGACCAACAGGAAACAGTAGGTGAACTCACCTATGACATCATGAAACCCTTGCTGTTATCTTTTGAACCTCAATTGCATGGTCCTTGAGTATGAACTATATAGAAAACAATATCGTGTCAGGACGTCTAAGAGTTGGATACAGCGACAGGCAAAAGACTGAAGCTTCAAACTTCCAGATGCCTCTTAGACTTCCTAGCTGGGAAGACTCAGGCATTGAAATGAGAGAAATTTTAAGGCTGAGTGAAATTTGGGAATGCCATGATCACAACAGGCAGCACATTACAGTTCCAAAATAAGACAGATCTTGTGTCTGAAACTAATCACGAGATGCCTGGTTGCCTAGTGATGATTAGAACATGAATAGGGTTGTCAAGTTTTCACTGGAAAAGGCAGTGGATTTCAGTGAGCAACTTGAGATTTGTGTTATCTTTTGTTATATCATATTGGGTTCACCTTCTTTAAGAAGTTGACACTTTACGAATATGTAGAAAAGGAAAGAGGGCATTATTAAAAAAAAAAAAAGTAGAAGTGAAACTCTAACTTGTTGAACCATTGTAGCAAAACACTTGAGTTTTTAAAATAGCTGGAGATAGACTTAAGGACCTGGAAGGCGAGTCTAGGGGAATTCATTACACATTAGCAAAAGAAAGAGGCATATGTGAAAAGGAGAGCTAGAGAGAGGGAAATGAATATGAGAAGACTTTGTGTCTGTGTTTGTAGTCTGTCATACAATGCGGGCTACATAGAAAGCCATCAGGAAATCTCTTCAAAAAAAGTCATGACTAGGTATTTTTCCAAACTGGAACCAAGATGGATTTCCAGATCCAAGAACTTTAACTAGTTCAAGCAAACACTTCCATATTCACAAACTGAAGTTTTAAAGATGAGCAAACAAAATTAACAAGTAATGAGAAAAGACAGATTAATTGAGCTGATCTCAGCAGCAGTAGAGGCCAGGAGAAAATGAAATACCATTCCCACAGTGTTGAAGAAAAATACTAAGCAAGTCAGAATTTAATTTCTACCCATAGAAGTGTTGCAAGCTGAGGTTTGCGTTTTTTCATTGACGGTTTCATTTAAACCTCAATTAAAAAAAAAAAAAAAAAAAGGAAGGAAATGAATCTCCAGAGAAGAAGCGGTCTACACAGCACCTTGACGCTTTTCTTGAGGTTTGGTGGTGACCAGATGTGAGTCCATACTGTCTGCAGCCGATGATTAGCAAAAATGACAATGGAGGAAGGAAAAAAAAAGCCTAAAACATTAGAGAAGAAAAGCCTGTAATGGAGTCAGTCAGAAGGAGAGCGGCCTGGCCTAAGAGTCCAAGGTCTTCTGTGCTTGGAGAACTGATTAACTTCAGAGTCTTCTAAGCCAAGTAAAAAAAGTACTGAGTCGAGTCAAGACTAAAAGAAACGCCACACCCCACACACCTACGGTGACTTGATCTTTGACAAAGGAGCTAAAACCATTGTACTGGCTAGTTTTGTGTCAACTTGACACAAGCTGGAGTTATCACAGGAAAAGGAGCTTCAGTTGAGGAAATGCCTCCATGAGATCCAGCTGTGGGGCATTTTCTCAATTAGTGATCAAGAGGGGAGGTCCCCTTGTGGGTGGTGCCATCTCTGGGCTGGTAGTTCCAGCTGCTTCTTCTATAAGAGAGCAAGCTGAGCAAGCCAGGGGAAGCAAGCCAGTAAAGAACATCCCTCCATGGCCTCTGCATCAGCTCCTGCTTCCTGACCTGCTTGAGTTCCAGTCCTGACTTCTTTGGTGATGAACAGCAATGTGGAAGTGTAAGCTGAATAAAACCTTTCCTCTTCAACTGCTTCTTGGTCATGATGTTTGTGCAGGAATAGAATCCCTGACTAAGACAACCATTCAGTAGAAAAACGACAGCATTTTCAACAAATACTGCTGATTCAACCGGCGGTCAGCATGCAGAAGAAAGAAAATACACCCGTTCTTATCTCCTTGTACAAAGCTCAAGTCCAAGTGGATCAAGGAATTCCACATAAAATCAGATACACTGAAACTAACAGAGAAGAAAGTGGGGAAGACCCTCGAGTACATGGGCATAGGGGAAAAGTTCCTGAACAGAACACCAGTGGCTCAGGCTCTAAGATCAAGAACTGATAAATGGGACCTCATAAAATTTCAAAGCGGCCGGGCGTGGTGGTGCATGCCTTTAGTCCCAGCACTCGGGAGGCAGAGGCAGGCGGATTTCTGAGTTCGAGGCCAGCCTGGTTTATAAAGTGAGTTCCAGGACAGCCAGGGCTATACAGAGAAACCCTGTCTCGAAAAAAACAAAAAACAAAACAAAAAGTTTCAAAGCTTCTGTAAGGCAAAGGACACTGTCAATAGGACAAAATGGCTAGCAACAGATTGGGAAAAGATGTTTACCAATCCTACATCTGATAGAGGGCTAATATCCAATATATACAAAGAACTCAAGAATTAAGACTCCAGAGAATCAAATAACCCTATTTTAAAATGGGGTACAGAACTAAACAAAGAATTTTCAACTGAGGAAATCGAATGTCTGAGGAGCACCTAAAGAAACGTTCAGCAACCTTAGTCATCAGGGAAGTGCAAATCGAAACAACCCTGAGATTCCACCTCACACCAGTCAGAATGACTAAGATCAAAAATTCAGGCGACAGCAGATGCTGGCGAGGATGTTGAGAAAGAGGAACGCTCCTCCATTGTTGGTTGCAAGCTGGTAAATTCACTCTGAAAATCAGTCTCTCGGTTCCTCAGAAAATTGGATATAGTGCTACCTGAGGACCCAGCTATACCACTCCTGGGCATATACCCAGAAGATGCTCCAACATATAATAAGGACACATGCTCCACTATGTTCATAGCAGCCTTATTTATAATAGCCAGAGGCTGGAAAGAATCCAGATGTTCCTCAACAGAGGAATGGATACAGAAAATGTGGTACACTTACACACTGACATTTACTCAGCATTAAAAACAATGAATTCATAAAATTCTTAGGCAAATGGATGGAACTAGAAAATACCCTGAGTGAGGTAAGCCAGTTACAAAAGAACACACATGGTATGCACTCACTGATAAGTGGATATTAGCCTCAAAGCTCCAAATACCCAAAATACAATTCACAGACCACATGAACCACAAGAAGAAGGAAGACCAAAGTATGGGCGCTTCTGCTCTTCTTAGAAAGGGGAAATATGGAGACAAAGTGTAGAGCAGATACTGAAGGAAAAGCCATCCAGAGACTGTCCCATCTGGGGATTCATCCCACATATAGTCAGCAAACCCCAATACTATTGTGGATGCCAAGAAATGCTTACTGAAAGGAGACTGATATAGCTGTCTCCTTACAAATATAGAGGCAGATGCTCACAGTCAACCATTGGACTGAGCACGTGTTCCCCAATGAAGGAGTTAGAGAAGGAACTGAAGGAGCTGAAGGGATTTGCAACCCCATAGGAAGAACAACAATATCAACCAACCAGACCCCCCCTCCCAGAGCTCCCAGGGACTAAGCCATCAACCAAGGAGTACACATGGCTCTAGCTGCATATGTAGCAGAGAATGACCTTGTCAGGCATCAATGGGAGGAGAGGTCCTTGGTCCTATGAAGAAGGCTCAATAGATACCCCAGTGTAGGGGAATTGTGGGACCTCCCTAAGTGGGACATAGAATTAGGGGGAGGCGCGATGGGATAGAGGAGTTCCAGGAGTGGGGAAACTGGGAAAGGGAATAACATTTGAAAAGTAATTAAAGAAAATATCCAAATAGATAGATAGATAGATAGATAGATAGATAGATAGATAGATAATATTAACCAAATGTTAATCATAGAAAGTTCCTGTAACTGCTACGAAACAAAAGAGACCGTACAGCAAAAGGCGTTTTTTAAATGAAGAAAATCGCTATGTTTGTGAAGGAATCAATTGTTCAAGAAGTGGCTCTGCTGAAAAGCATCATTTTGCCTATAAAACCATTATTCCACAACCTGCTTCTCACCCTTTAAGAAAATCTTCCTATCCCACCTCTCAAAAAATCAGTTTCTAAAACTACTTAGCCCAGTCCCTTCCTCTCTCTTGTTAATGAACCGGGACAATCCAACCGGTGTAAAGTCGCTTATCTTTAAGCAATGTCAAGACAAAGGGCTCCTGTTCAGTCTTGTATTGTTTCATTTGCTACACATGATGCAAAGAGCAGCTAAAGGAATTTAGGTTAGGGTGAGGGTTAGCTCTGCAGGCTTGGGGCACTGATTCCAGTGTATAAACAGTGATAGTAAATGTGATTTCCGGCATACCAGAGGGTTGTTTGAGGAGCTGAGAGCTCGTCCTGGCTTTCAGACACGTCTTTTATATTCCACATTCACATCCGTTGGCTTTCTTCCCCCTTCCTTCTGTGGATGAGGAGATTCCCCCACACATGGGATAGAGGTGACACACGCTTTACCCAGCACAACGCTACTGTGAGGACAAAACTAAGTAATGCACAGGAAAGCTCTTTAAAACCCCTCTAGTGCTCTGTGACTGTGAGATACTCTTTAAATTGTGTTGTGCTCCTGTGATGGATTGTCGACATTAAAAACCACCCTTTCTTGATCGTGCCTGTGAGATCTCAGTTACCCGGTATCATGTGTCTTGTAGAACTTTTAACTGCAAGAGTGCTGGCATCAATGTATTCAGATAAAGGCAAACAATGGCGAAATGAAATGTCCTTTCCACTCCCCTTTCTGTCATACAAGCCTAGAGCCACAGAGGAGGAAAATAGCTGGGTGCTTAGTGTGAATCAATATTTTCCCACCTACACTTCCTCCACCGTCCCTAAGCCCTGGCAGTGTGGGGGTGGGTGACTGAGGCTGAGCATTCATGGTCCCTTGATCTCAGCAATTTGGCCACCTATAAGTTTATACATTGACTACTGCCTGCTGGAAGGAGGAGGAGAAAGAGGAGAAGGAAGAGGAAGAAGAAAGAGAAGAAGATGAAAAAGAAAAGGAGAAGAAGAGGGAAGAAGAAGGGGAAGGGGAGGAAGAGGAAGAAAAGGAAGAGGAAGGGGAGGGTGAGGAAAAGAGGAAGAAGAAAAGAAAGAGGATGAGAAGGAGGGGAGTAGGAGAAGGAAAAGGAAGAAGAGGAAGAAGAAGAAGGAGGAGGAGGAGGAGGAAGAGGAGGAGCAGAAGGAGGAGGAAGAGGAGGAGGAAGAGGAGGAGCAGAAGGAGGAGGAAGAGGAGGAGCAGAAGGAGGAGGAAGAGGAGGAGGAGGAAGAAGAAGAAGAAGAAGAAGAAGAAGAAGAAGAAGAAGAAGAAGAAGAAGAAGAAGAAGAAGAAGAAGTTGTTTCTCTGACCAACTGATCTGAAGATTGTTCATTCATTCCCTGGAGCATAGGTAACTTTCCAGTGGCCACACCCTGAAAAAAGAATGGCCTGCCCTCCCCTGGCAGCTATCACAGCTGATAGCACCTCAGTAAGGGGTGGCTCCATCAGAGCTCCTCCTCCACTCATGCTGGAACCTTGCCTGGCTTCATCTTGTGCAGGTAGTCACAGATGCTGTGAGTTTGTGGCTGTGATGGCCAGACTACATCTATAAGACATCAGTTCACAGCACATCCCAGCTCTCTGAGCCTTCACCAAGGCACATGCTGCAACATCATTAGACTCAGTAGATAATTTTATTTTTTTTTTAAATGTAAGACATGAAGTTGGGACAGCGGTTTGTTGGGGGGAGATCTGGGACAGTTAGAGATGGTATTGGGAGTGGAAGTGATCACATTTCTTTGTGTGTGTGCATGAAATCTCAAAGAATAAATTTAATTTTTTTCTTAACAATGGATTTTTACAGTTCTGGTAAACATGGTCCCATTGACTTTGCCTTGTCTTGCTGCATTTCATCCTTAAATTTTATATACGTGATCCTGCATTCTTGAGGTAGTATGCAAGAGTCTGAAACAAAACAACCAAAAAATAATGAATGAATTGATTACTTTTTTAACAAGATACAAATTGCAGTGCTAACCCAATCGTTAGCTGATTGCCTTAGAGAAGTCAATTGGTCTAACTTGGCTGGATCCTGACCTCAATATAAGGGAATTGATCATAGAAGGAGAGCTGAGCCCTGTCTACCTATGACCAGAAGAACCATCCAGGGAGATGTCACCTCACGTCAATCAGATGAAGAAAAGGGACATCACAACAAAGAGCTGTGGCATTGGATGGTCACCCTGGAAAGGACACCCACTGAGGTATTTCAGTGAATCCTGCCCAGGCTTCATAGCCTCAAGCTAATCACAAGCAAATATCAACCTGAGGGAGATTGAAGTGGCACATATGTGAAGCAACAGCCAGTCATTCCATCTCTGTGCAATGAAAATAATTAATAATAATAATTATAATAATAATAAAGACTGAAGAGCTATCTTGGATTAAAGGAGACAAAGAAGTAGACACCTAAAGTTGTAGTGACCCCGAGGTGAATTTTGAGCTTAAGAGGAAAAGAAAGTTGTACAAAGAACTATGGGAGCAAGCCATAGCATTGAGTTGTAGATTTGACAAGACAAAAGCCAGTGTCAGCGTTAAAGACCCCGAGCCTGACCACTGCAGCCTGACAAGACAAAGGATTAATGTGGAGCTCAGGAAAGACACACAGTGTGGAGCACTGAGCCATCCCCTCGAGAGAATGACACTCATGCCACGCCCCTTTCGGTCCAGACACCCTTATCTCAGAGCGTTCAGAAAAGTACATTCAGCAAATTGGAGAGAGAGGTCCCATGGAAGAGGCCTTCTAAAGAATCATTCACTAGGAGGCGTGGACAGGAGCTGACGTCACAGAGGTGGAGCACTGCTAAGACTCATGATGATAGTCTGCTGGCTTGAAGCCAGGGGCAAGAAAGAGAAACGGAGTCCAGTTCTTCTGGGTGGAGCAACCATCTTTTCACTCTCTTTTGGTGACTCATTGTTCACGCCAGAAACATCATCCTAGAGGATGTACATTTTTTTTAATATTTTTATTACATATTTTCCTCAATTACATTTCCAATGCTATCCCAAAAGTCCCCCATAGCGCCCCCCACTTCCCTACCCACCCATTCCCATTCTTTTGGCCCTGGCATTCCCCTATATTGGGGCATATAAAGTTTGCAAGTCCAATGGGCCTCTCTTTCCATTGATGGCCGACTAGGCCATCTTTCGATACATATGCCGCTAGAGACAAGAGCTCCGGGGTTCTGGTTAGTACATCATGTTGTTCCAACAATAGGGTTGCAGATCCCTTTAGCTCCTTGGTTACTTTCTCTAGCTTCTCCACTGGGAGCCCTGTGATACAGAGGATGTACATTTTTATAAGTTTCTTGCAAGCATATACCAACCACCCATAATAATGGGCTTGGTGTGGCGTTTTCTTACGTGTATCCAATGTCTTTTGATCATATTCATCCTCCATTATCTTCTCCCGTCTCCTCCCAACTCCCAATCATGCGCCCAATTAGCTCCCCTTTGCTTCCTCAACCTCCCTAGATTCTTCTTGTTATTGTTTTTCTATGAACCAACAAACTTCATCACAGTTCCTTACAGAAGTTTGGGCAAACCATCAATCACTCCACTATTGATGAAAATGTCTCCTCCCCCCAGAACCATTACCTGGCATGAATCTTCAGGGAGGGGCAGGGCTTTGTTCCACCTTCTGCCCCAACCCCAAGCAGCAATGTTTGTTTGTTTGTTTGTGCCCATTCTGGCTTTTGATCCATTAGTCAGAACTGAGCTGTTTTACTTTGAAGGATTGGGATGGTTTGTCTATCCCCATAATATGTAAACCACATTAGGGAGAAGAAACCGGGCTAGTAAGGATGCTGTGTGCATCAGAGAACATTTTCTGCTTCCAACAATTCTTGTGCTAAATCACCCTCACTTCTTCAAGGCTTATCTCAGTTCACCCGACATGTCACTTCTCCTGGACATTCCATTGACCTGAGAACATTGTAGCTCTCTAGGTGGGCTGCCTGGGTCTCACCCAGCGCCAGCAGTGACCCCTGTGTGACCCTGAACACTTTCTGGGCCTCTCTGCCCCCTCTAGTTTATTATCTGTGTCCTTACAGATAAGGATTCCAAGACCCAGAGGAACCTAACATACCTAAATCACTAAGCAACTGAGCCTTAGGCTTGGAGCTTCTAAGGGCCCTTTGACTCCCCCACAAAGGTAAGAACCGATATTCAGCTACCCATCGGCACCAGCAGCATCTGAGTTCAAAGCCTTCACAAGTTGTTACTTGAAAACAGAAGTCTTTCCTCTTACAAAGCAAGCTCCGGCTGTTCTGCCATTCTGTTACAATGAAGCATCTCCCCCACAAAGACAGAGAACTGAAGGGGTAGGAATGAGACAGCTTGGGTATCCAAACCCTCAGGTTTGAAAACACCTTTCCCCACCTGCTCCAGTAAAATAGAAATGTTGCTGGGTGTGTGTGCGTGGATAGGTCACAGGTCAACATGCAGCGTCCTTTATTAAGGGTCACCTCAGTTTTTGAAGAGGCTCTCACTGAGCCTTGAGCTTACCATTTGGCTAGAGCATCTGCCTGCCTCCACTGCTGACACACACCACCACTGCCAGCGCTATTGTTATAGAGACACTGCCGCCATTCCTGACCCTGGACATTTTGATACATCTCCTTGTGCTTGGTAGGTCAAATAGCAATAAAACATGTAGGTGATAGTAAGTCAATCAAACATCTGAGCATAGTGGCCCACACCTGTCACCCCAGCACTTAGAGGCAGAGTCAGGAAGGTTGCTGTGAGTTTGGGACTAGCCAGAGCTATATTGTGAGTTCCAAGCCAACCTGAGCTACAGAATATACCCTGTCTCAAACAATAACATAAATCCAAACGGCTTGTCTCTGCCTCTCTCCAGGAACCTAAATAAGGCATAGGAATGAGAGACAGTAAACTTTGTCGGCCCCAGCCAGGCTATTTAAAGGTCCCTCCAGAGGCAAGGACGCTGATGCAGCCGAAATGCTACAATGTTTCAGTTGTTTTCCCCTGTTCTACCTTTGACGTTTATTTCCACTCCCAATTTCATGAAGGTTTTGATGTTCTGCTTTGCTTTACATAGTCAGCTCTATCTGGTTTTCAAAACTGACTCTTGTAGTCTTGAACTCCGGAAGCCCTTGGTGATTTCCAGGGTCAGATCCGTGTTCATCTGTGTTTCCTCCTCTCTCTCTACACCTTGTCCCCCCTCACATTGCACTCTGTATCCCATCTGGAATGTTTGTGGCTAAAAGGTCCTAAGTGTGGAGTCCTCTGAATACCGAGTCCTCCTTGTTATATAGCTCCCGACGCTAGTTCCGGCCACTTCTGAGCCAGTGGACTGTCTTCTCAGCTGACTACTGTGAAATGGACTATTTATTACTCCTGGGGTGGGGAGGGGGGAGAGTCCAAATGTATATCTATGGGGTTTGTCATATGGAGTTCCTTCATCGTGCGTGCTCGTGTGTGTGTGTGTGTGTGTGTGTGTGTGTGTGTGTGTGTGTGTGTGTGTGTGTGTGTGAACATGTGCAGGAGCTACTTAGACACCGCACGTGACTGAATATGTGCATATGTGCATGTGCCTACATGTTCATGCATACCTGCATGAGCCAGAGATTAACATGGTGTCTTCTTTTATCTAACTTATTTTTTGAGGCAGGATCTGACACTGAAGCAGGATCTCACTGACTTGGCTGGGCTGACTGGCCAGAGACTCTAGGGGTCATGTCCACATTCATGCCTGCCGCTGGGATCGCAGGTATACCATTATGTGCGTGCTGAAGACATGAACTCGGGTCCTTACCCCTGCACGGCAAGCAGGAATGCCTCACCGGCCTCTGGTTTCATTTTTAATGCAGAAAGTGGACAAGTTGGCAGAGCATCTTACCTAAAGCCTACAGGTCAAGACCTCCTTTAAAGTCCTAAAGAGAAGTATAAGGGAGGGCTCAGGATGTCACCACTCTATCTATCAGCTAACTCCCACATCCCAACATCCCTTACCAGCCGGAGGTTGGTAAGTCAATCCAAGCACTCCTAGTGCTTATCTCTTCCAAAGTCCCGTGGAACCATTTATGCATTGAGACAAAGATCTAGGAGAGGAACCAGCAGAATCACCCACCCCTTCGTTTATCCATTCGTCCATGCCTTAAAAGCTTTTCCAGGAACTTGACCTTCAAGAGAAAAGATGTAGGAGGAAGTCTGTTGATGAGGCTTGTGGGGACTGTGAGAGGGGGAACTTGGGTTAAAGGAAGGGGTGGGGTGATGTGGTTGTTAGACCCAGTGACACTCCATTGGAGAAAAGCCTGACCCAGCAGGTATCAGTTGCAAATAGCTTCTGGGTGAGTGGTGGGATCCCACGTTCACTTCCAGACTCAGGCGATCAGGCTACCCTGTCAGTGAGAACACTGACCTCCTGTCACCTTTGTAAACACAGAACTGCTGCAGGCCAGCGTCAGCTGATGCTGAAACAGAGCTTCAACCCTCTCAAGGGGAGAACTAGTCCCATGCTAAAATCACACCACCCAACCACTCTGGAAATCAGTATTGTGGTTCCTCAGAAAACTGGACATAGTTCTACTGGAAGATCCAGCAATACCACTCCTGGGCATATACCCAGAAGATGCTCCAACATGTAAGAAGGACACATGCTCCACTATGTTCATAGTAGCCTTATTTATAATAGCCAAAAGCTGGAAAGAACCCAGATGTCCCTCAACAGAGGAATGGATACAGAAAATGTGATACATTTATACAATGGAGTACTATGCAGTGATTAAAAACAATTAATTTATGAAATTCTTAGACAAATGGATAGATCTGGAGGATATCATCCTAATTGAGGTAACCCAATCACAAAAGAACACACATGATATGCACTCACTGATAAGTGGATATTAGCCAGAAGCTCAGAATCCTTCTTAGAAGGGGGAACAAAATACCCATGGAAGGAGTTACAGAAACAAAGTTCAGAGCAGAGACTGAAGGAACAGCCATCCAGAGACTGCTCCACTTGGGGATCTATCCCATAAACAACCACCAAACTCAGACACTATGACAGATGCCAACAAGAGCTTGCTGACAGGAGCCTGATATAGCTGTCTCCTGAGGGGCTCTGCCAGTGCCTGGCAAATACAGAAGTGGATGCTCACAGCCATCCATTGGAGGAAGCACCAGGTCCCCAGTGAAGGAGCCAGAGAAATACCCAGGGAGCTGAAGGGGTCTGCAACCCTATAGGAAGAACAACAATATGAACTAACCAGTACCCCCAGAGGTCCATGGAACTAAACCACCAATCAAAGAAAACACATGGTGGAACTTGTGGCTCTAGCTATATATGTAGCAGAGGATGGCCTAGTCGGCCATCAATGGGAGGAGAGGCCCTAGGTCCTGTGAAGGTTCTATGCCCAAGTATAGGGGAATGCCAGGACCAGGAATAGAAGTAGGTAGGTTGGGGGTCAGGTTGAGGGAGGAGAGGATAGGGGATTTTCGGAGGGGAAACTAGAAAAGGGAATAACATTTGAAATGAAAATGAAGACAATATCTAATAAAAGAAGAGAGAGAAAGAAATACAACACCTATCTGGCCTGACACAGCTATTCCTCAGCATCAGAAGTTATGAAACCAGACCTTCCAGGTGAGCAGCCCGAGGACAGGAAGCCTCTGGAACACGGCCAAAAAAAAAACCTTCTGAGGGAGACAAACACGTGTATGGGTAGATTTTAAAGAGGAAAGAAAGAAGGAAAGGAAGAAGGAACATATATGTTCTTGTGCAGACAGTTTTCTGCTGTGCTTGTCACTGCACTTAATTAAAGGCTCTCTGTATCTCTCTGTGTGTCTCTGTCTCTGTTGCTCTTTCTGTCTCTCTGTGTGAGAGAGAGAGAAGAAGAAGAAGAAGAAGAAGAAGAAGAAGAAGAAGAAGAAGAAGAAGAAGAAGAAGAAGAAGAAGAAGAAGAAGAAGAAGAAGAAGGGGGAGGAGGAGGGGGAGGGGAGGAGAAGGAGGAGAAGGAGAAGAAGGAGGAGGAGGAAGAGGAGGAGGAGGAGGAAGAGGAGGAGGAGGAGGAGGAGGAGGAGAAGGAGAAGGAGAAGGAGAAGGAGAAGGAGAAGGAGAAGGAGAAGGAGAAGGAGAAGGAGAAGGAGAAGGAGAAGGAGAGGAAGAAGAAGAAGAAGAAGAAGAAGAAGAAGAAGAAGAAGAAGAAGAAGAAGAAGAAGAAGAAGAAGAAGAAGAAGAAGAAGAAGAAGAAGAAGAAGAAGAAGAATAGTAGAAATAGGCTTTGTTACCATTCTGTCTAAACTCCACCCCACAGTTATCTGGCAACAGCCAGGTAGGCCTGACCTGACCCACTATAAAAGGAGCTGCTTGCCCCCTCCTCTCTCTTTTGCTTCTCTCTCTTGCCTCTTGCTTTCTTGCCTCTTGCTTTCTTGCCTCTCCCTCTTGCTCCCCCTCCCTCCCCATCCCCTTTCCCCCTCTCTCCACATGGTCATGGTCAGCCTCTCCCTCTCTCTGTCTTTTTCTGACTCTACTACCCTCTTAACTCCCCTCCCCATGCCCTAAATAAACTATTCTATACTATACCTTTGTCGTGTGGCTGGTCTCTTGGGGGGAAGGGATGCCTTGTCATGGGCCCCGCTGAGGCACCTCCTTCCCCCATACCTCACCACACTCCCATAGAATATATCTTATATCTCTTTATCTTTTTATAATCACATAAGGCTTCCATGCCTATTTCTCTGTACCCCAAGTCACCGAGTCACTTGGCTCTCAAGTCTATGGTCTCATGGTTCATTTCACAAAGTCCTCTGCCCTTGCCTGGACCCCTCTTCGGTCTTATCATCTATAATTTTCCCTAATGGCTGATCTATCTCTTGTCCTAACATATACATTTCCTAATTTACTAAGTTCTGTTTCAGAGGTTCAAGCCTTTCTCATTCTGTTCCCTTACCTGCCAAAAGTGGTGTCCCTGTGCCTCAACTCTCAGCCTGTCTGACTAGACAGGCTCCCATTTTACACTTCAGAGAGGCACAGGAATGGCCTCTCTGCTCTCCTGGGGCACCTTGGTGAGATTTTATGCCTGCGCACCAGCCTTGCCCTCCTAGACACCAACTCAGCTCAACAGGACAGTGATCTTGTCACGCATCCCTCGCAACCTCGGTGCACAGCACAGTCCTAAAGCTTAACACGTAAGTGTTGAATTCATGATTCTTAATGACATCATCATTTTCCGTCCCACGCCATGTAATTATCTAGTGTTTCCCAAAATTAATCATGTTTCCTTCTCCCTCCCCTTCATGCCACTTAGGAAACACCCATGCTTGTTAGCCAAGTCTAACTTTAAATCTCGCAGTGGGAGGAGATTAAATATTGATAGCAGCACTCTGATGTCCTCCCGAAAGGCAAACCAAGAGGCAGGACCAAATGCACTGACCTGTCACTGTGGACAATATGGGCAGTGTGACACATGTGCAGGGAAGGGTCCAGAGTGTTATTAATGCTCTCCCCTGGAACCTAGTGTGTTGTGCTCACAGGGAAGACATAAATCCACTTGGTCAGAGCAAACATTCCTCTTGGGGGACATCAGCTCAACCTGGAGGAGAGAGTAATGGCCACAGCCCACAGGCAACAGGGATGAGTAATTTACTGCTGTTGCTGAGCAATTAGTGCTGCGGGGGGAGGGGGGAGCTTTCATTTAAAATTCCCTCTAAACCATATGTATTGTGGCTCAGGGGATGATTTATATATTATTAGAAAGTAGAAAACATATATCACACTAATAAATTGTCTCCTCCCTCCTCCCACCCCCCCCCCACCATTAACCGCAGCCAACAGCTCCCCAGGGTCTTTAAGAAGTCAGGCTTCTGCTGTCCTTATGATGCAAGGATGCGACAGGGCCGTGCTCTCCCTCCCTCCCTAGCTCACTTGCAGAGACTAAGGCACAGGAAACACTGACCATTGCTTTCTGCACACTTGTTTGCGCTGCGTTTGCTGTCAGGAGTCCCATGCAGACCAGCCTTGAGATGTCGTGTTTCTCTAACAACTTGAGAGTTCATTGCGGATTTAGTTCCGTTCTTCCAGAGCTCATGGACCCTTTTCTCTAAGACATGGGCCTGGTTGGCCATACTACAAGCCATCCAAAGTGGCTATGGGGGTACTGGAGAGAAGGCCATGGGGGGCTCTGTGGGTCCCTAAAGGCTCCATTCACTGGACAAGCTTTAATGTCACCTGGAAGTGGACACACTGGTTGGAGTTCAGAGGTCACACAACCCTTGGTTCTCTGCCAAGGGGATGAAATTGCAAGCCTGGAAAGGGTGCTCTGCTCTGAAGGAGAGTGGGCCCAGGGCCCAGGAAAGCCTCGCATCTTCCGCTGCCTGAAAAGCACGGGCCCTGACATCCCTAGCCCTGAGACCAGGCTCCACTGTGATCAGATAAAAAGCAGCCCACAGTCCCATATCTTGTGAAGGTATGAAAGATGGTATAACCCAAGGCCTCTTTGCTATTTACTTATTTGGTCATACTAGTGCTTTGGTTTGGTTTGGTTTGGTTTGGTTTGGGGTTTTTTTAGACAAGGTTCACGTCTCCCAGAACTGTCTATGGGTTCACACGTAGGATCATGAAGCTCTGACTCTCCTGCTTCTGTCTCTCAGATTGCTAAGGTGACGTTTGGTTTATTTTATTTGGTGCTGAGGATCAACATCAGAACTTCCTCCAGGCCGGTCAAGCGCTCTACCAGTTGAGCTACACCCATGCTGCCCTCTGCCCATAAGACTGTTAATAAGCAGTTCCATAATAAGGCATGGAGGACACCTGAATAACACTTGTAAGTGCAAGAGACCAATCAGAAAGGGCGATAGACTGTAGGGAACCAACGCATGAGATGACTGGAAGAAGAGCAGAGACAGTGTGAGGCTCAATGGGCAGTCAGCAAGACCTGGAGAGAGGCAGGGAGGAGTGGGAACCAAGCCCAGCAGGCACTGCTAGGGCAGGGAGAGTTCATGAATGTTCAGTAGTGGATAGCATCGCACACTGGTGTGAGCCCATAGAACACACATCATCAAGAGTAAGACCTAACGCCACAATGGGCTGTGCATGATGGTGTGCGCATGCAGGCTCACAGATGGGGCTGACAACAGATGTGCCACCCTGGCCTGGGAACCTGAGGAAGGCAGAGGCTGGGCACCTTTAGAGAGGCCATGGGAATTCTCTTCACTCTCTGTTTCGCTGTGAACCTAAACCTTCCCTAAAAGACAAAGTTTGTTGCATGAGAAATGCAATTCCGACTCCGGCTCAGTCACTTCTATTATTTTATTTATTAGATTAAAAGGTTCGTTCGGTGTGGTACATACCTGTAACGCTAGCACTCAGGAGGCAGGAGGATTTCTGTGAATTTCTGTGAATCCAAGTCTAGCCTGGGCTACATACTCAGTTCTGGGTCAGCCTGGATTACAGAGTAAGATCCTACCTACCTCACAAAACCAAAATGACAACAAATAAAATATAAATCCAGAATTCAATCTTGCCTTAAGAGGGTTTTTTTTTGCAATATTATAATCTCAAGAAAATTTTTAAAAAATTTAAGAATGCATCGAGGGCTAGAGATAACTCAGCAGTTAAGACCATATAGTTTGCTTCCCATCACCCATGTTGGGTGGATCACAAATGATTGCAAACTGCAGATCCAGGAATCCAACATTGGATTCTGTGAGCACCCAAACACAGAGATGCACAGTTATACACATATGTTTTTAAAATTAAATTTTTGAAAGCATGCTGTGATCATTGAGTCATCTCATCAGGATTAGCTACTCGACCTGCAGAGGCCACTAAATCGTGAACACTTGGGCCCCTTGTCCAAAATACACGAAGAATTTCAAGACTGTGGAGGACAGGCTATTCAGTCGAATGCAGGCACCTCTGAGAACATCCAGGTCACATGAGCACCAAGCCGACTCTGACGTTATCCCTGTTGAGAGCCTGAGAATCCCAATCGAGGGAGAGCAGAGGGGCGCAGCATTTCCCTGACCCAGCAAATCTCTCCAGTTCCCGGGCTATGATGATGCACAGTCTTTCTTAAGTGCTGGTGTAGAGAGTGCTGTGCTTGGGGTAGTTGGTAGGACCCTCTTCACCCTGCCAGGCAAGAGAGGACTCATGCATGCTCTCGGAATCACGTGAGGTTCTAGATATTTGGTAGAGAACACAAAGTTGAAGTGTTCCAACTTGAAGTCAGACAGAGGAAAATAAAATTTGCCAAAGTTTCAGATGAAAATAAAGGTGGAACCGATTAGCAGTGAAGTCTGTCTGTCCAGTAGCACTGTGATGAGGAGCTGTCATAGAACAGGGACACACAGCCATCTCTAGAGTGGAAAGGACTCTGGCCAACTCCATAGGGCAGTTCCCAGACATACTTTGCTAATGACCTTTAGACTCCTGGTGCCCTGTGCCAGCGCCGGGCTATTTTTAGATGAGGGTACTAAGGACTGCTGTTTGCCCTTGATAAGAAGCTAAGTGCACAACCACACTTCATGTGCTCAAGGATCCAGGCCTGGGTTTCCGTGGGGTCAGGGCTCCACAGGATGGAGTCGAATGTCAGGAGGAGCTTGCATGTTATATCTCATCAACTTGGTGGGATGAAGAAATGGCCAGAACACTAGTGAGCCACAGTTCTGGTGTGACTGGGACACTGGTGAGCCACACTTCTGGTGTGACTGGGACACTGGTGAGCCACACTTCTGGTGTGACTGGGAGAGCGTTTGCTGAAAGGATTAGCCGAGGGCCAGGCCCACCCTGGATGGAAGCAGCACCATCTTCCCAGACTGAATTGAGAAACATGGGGAAAGAGAGCATTTCTCCTTTCTCTGCTTCGTGATGGAGCCAAATGAGGGCAAGCAGCCTCATGCTCCTGCTGCCTGGCCCAGAGCAGTTTGGGTAGCTGTCTCGCCTTCTTTGCCATGATGGACCAGCTGCATCCTCAGCTGTGAGTCAGGACAAACCATTCCGCTTCTTCACCATTTGGTCACACAATGAAAAAAGTAATCTGGAGCTTTGTGTAAGTCCGCCTCACCTCCTGTACATATCCAGAAGCCACGTTGGATGAACTTGGGCTGAGAATGACATGAACTTGGGCTGCCCTGCATTTTGCTGTTGGGTTAAGTCTGGCTAAGGACACAAGTGCTCCTGATAGAGGACTGGATACTGAGACTGTGTGTTTCTCAGGCCCTTAATTGTCTCATCTGGACAGCTGGGTACACAGTGGCAGGGCATTAATATTGCTTCGTCCTGAACACTGCACAGCCAGAGTCGAGCTCCTAGAGACTAGTTACTCATTGTCTCTAGGCCAGAACCAGGGGTGGGTTTTGTGCCCCTAAAATCCTTCCCCAAACAAATGCACCAAGACTGTGCAGTAGCCACACAGAAAAATTGAGATCTTCCTGGCTGGACCAGGGAGATAGATGTGCACATTTGTACACCAAGCAAGAGGGGCGTTTTCAATGATCTGATAATGGAGCCATTAAGAGCCACACCCCTTTCTATGAACTTTGACTCTTCTAAGTTTCAGTCTCCATTGTGCACACAGAGAAACGGAAACACACTGTGCACTGTCCAAAGATGGAGACGATCCCAGATAGACTAGCTACAGAAGCAAATGCTTTGTCTGCACCATGGCATGGAATCTGCGTCTAAACACAGCAGAGGATGGGAGGGAAGAGGCTCAAGGTCCACACTAGTGCCAGAGTTCACGGCAGGAGCCGTGAGCCAAAGGTCAGTTGCAGTTACTGAGATTTATCACCATCACCTCAGGGCAGAACGTGGCTTTTCCAGAACCCCAAAGCTACAGGGTGAGTGGGGTTCAAGGCACCCAAATACTAGGCTTGTTTCTGCCATTCCAGTCAGTTACCTCAGGGTACTGTGTGTGGCTTTGGCTGTGTCACTGTAAGCCAAGGAGGTGATTTCTACAAGGGGTAGCGATTTCAGAATGCAAATAAAAGGTAAAAAAGATTGTATCTTCGGTCACAGTGAAGTAACTAAGGTCTAAGAGAAGAGAAGAAAGGGCTTGCCCAGACCTGTCCATCAGCAGTTACCCTACTACACCTTCCATAACTGGGGAAAGAGACCACAGTGAGAAAAGCCGCCATTGTTCAACATGATTAAGAGCAACAGAAACAATGTTTCCAAGGTAACCTTGAAAAATATTTTTCTTCCTGAAAGCATTGGAGCCAACTGGAACAAAAGGAAATGAAAGGAAACATGATAGCTGATTTTAAGAAGTAGCTAAGGACGGGTGAGATACCATCATTAAGTTTCTATCAAATGGCAGTCAAAGCTGTAGGCTGCAAATCAACAGGCTAGCAATGGCTTAACCATACACCTGATCTGGAACCAGAGAAAGAAGCCCAAACCCTCAGTCTGATGATCTTTAGTTTTAAAACCAAGCCCTGTGACTCTTGAAGTATTTTTTTGTAAAAAGAAAAATTAACTAAAATGATATTTTGACTAAGTACTCTATATGTAGTCACAAGTCTTTTTCCTTTTAAAAAAAATAAAGATTGATGTCTATGTTGTGTATGAGCGTTTCAGTTGCCTAGCTGCATCTGTACGATTCTTCAGATGTCAGAAAAAGGCATGTGCTCCCTGGAACTGGAATTATGGGGTCTGGTGAGCCACAGTGTGGGTGCTGGGAACAAAACTCAAATTGTCCCCCAAGGACAGTAAAAACAGCCCTAGCATGAAACATGCCCTCACCTACAGATCTTACTGTTATTAGCTGCAGGGTTTTCTCTGTCTGGATTTGTTGGACGGATATGAAGAAGAGCAGGAGCAAGCAGACGGAGAATCAGACAACAGTTCTTGGAGCGGAGACAAAGGCAGGGAAGGGCAGGAGCTGCTCTGAGATGCCAACCCAAATCTCACTCTGCACCAGTAGTTCTCATAGCCCCCAATAGCTCAGCTGTGACATAACGGTCTTAGTCTTAAGTTTTTACTAAATAGCTTCTATGGACCAACCCTCATAGCTCCTTCACCACTTGTTTAAAAATGACGGATCTCTCAGGTGGACAAAGTATTCAAGAGGGATGGTGTAGAATGGAACTCTCACTCGGTGACTGTCAAGAGACATTACATTGTAACACAATAATAGTACAATGCAACATCGTGAAAATAAATTTATTTAATGAAAAATCTACATTTCCTTCCATGACAAGGGCAAATCCCCACCACAATGGAGCTGATTTGTGAAACAGATGGCCACTCCAAGCTTAGGGTGACTCACTCATCATGTGTCCAGTCCAGGGAGAGCTCACCTGAGGGGACATCCAGGTGCTCTTTCATCCCGCTGACTGTGCTAACGGACACTGCATGTCGTGCTTGCTGAAGAAGCAAGCTCGCAGTCCAACCAGTCACGAGCTTACCACTCTCCAGTTTCAAGTCTTAATTTGGTATAGAAGCAAATTTATTTCTGTGCAGACCATAAATTAACGAATGTCTTCAAATCCAAGGGTCACGTTTTGAAACAAATCTTTGTTTTTTCAATAAGCATGCATCTTTATCTGGGTTTAAATATTGCTTACATACTCTGAAGTGGGAATACTTCTTTTTATATCTCAACATTATGATGTCACCAATGACCAGACTCCTGGTGAATTTCATTGCCACGCTGGCCTCACAAGAGGCTTACTCTTCACACTCCATGTCTATAAAAAGCAACTTTGGAATGTCAGGTCTGATCAGCAGCTCATGGACACCCCTCCTTCTGGTTCCACAGTTCAGCAGGACAATCTTTGAGTGGACTGCTGCTACCTCTGGGGTCTCTCTGTACGACCTCAGCATGAAGAGGTCTGAACTTGACTGACATCAGCCAAAGGTTTTAGTCAATGAGAATCAAGCGGTCATTGCTTCTTCTCCTGTAACAGAAAAGGGGATGAAGGAGAAAGAGAACGTCAATTTAAGAATTTTTGTTTGGATAGTCCTGCGTCATTGATGCTGTTGTTGTCATTGTTGTTGTTGTTTAGACAGGGTCTCATGCAGCTCAGGTTAGCCTCAAACTATGTAGCTGATAATGACCTTGAATTCCTGGTCCTTCTGCTTCCCCTCCCAGAATACACGCATCGCCACACCTGACATTTACAGCTCTGATTTTTTATTTTATTATTCGGATAGTGATGTTAGGGACCAAACTGAGGGTCTTTCCCAGTCTAGGCAACTGTTCTACCTGGACTCCCCAAAATCTTTACAAAAAGACTAGAATACTCTCTAGACACATATAGCTTATGTGAGCAAAATGTGAAAGAGGAAGAAAATGGAGAACGGGAAACGTACATACTTTGAGGCTTGGATTGAGGCTCTGGAAACAACTGATTGAGCAACCATCATCTCTCAGGACCCTGCTCTATCAGAGCTGATCAATGGCTACAAGGGCCAGACACCTCCCTTCAGAGAACGTTTGACAACTCATAGCTGCCCAGCCACGCCTTGCCCTTCAAAGAGCCAAATCCTGTCAGTCTGGAAAGAGAGACCTGAGGCCAGCAGGCTCACCCTGGAGGCATCAAGTGGTTCAGAAGAACCATAGACTATCTATGCCCGAGTACACAGCTTAGGGTATTTCTAGAGACATTTAACTGAGAAGGACGAAGTCCGGAAGGTGGGCAGCCTTGGCTTGGAGTGAATGAATGCTAAGCAATCAGCCTTCATCTTCTGCTTCTTCCCTGTGCCCAGTGTGACCAGCTACCATGTGCTTCATGCCCAGTGTGACCATCTACCGTGTGCTCCGTGCCCAGTGTGACCAGCTACCGTGTGCTCCGTGCCCAGTGTGACCAGCTACCGTGTGCTTCGTGTCCAGTGTGACCAGCTACTGTGTGCTCAGTGCCCAGTGTGACCAGCTACCGTGTGCTTTGTGCCCAGTGTGACCAGCTACTGTGTGCTCAGTGCCCAGTGTGACCAGCTACCGTGTGCTTTGTGCCCAGTGTGACCAGCTACTGTGTGCTCAGTGCCCAGTGTGACCAACCACTGTGTGCTCCGTGCCCAGTGTGACCAGCTACTGTGTGTTCCAGCCACGGTGCTTTGCTTGCTCAGACCCTGACTGCCATAAATCCTTTGTTCCTTAAGCTGTTTATCATCAGGTATTTGTCACAACAGCCAGAAAAGCCATTAATATAATAACTACAGGATGCCATGGCGGCCCCGAGAGACCTGATAGCTTTCCCATGTCTTCGGAGGCAGTTGCCAATTAAGAAAATTAATCTTCTTTTACCCTGGCATCCGCAGCAGTAGTTTAACGCTCGGAGAGGATGAAATGCAATTTTGAGAATGTCTCAGAAGACCTCGTCTCGTGTTTACCAGACATCCTCGGGATGTGCTCACTCGTCTCATGGAAAATCTCAAGATGCGGTGTGAATCAACGGACAGAAAACTCCTCCTGTGAGCCTAAGTAGCTGTGATCTCCCATCTCTCTTGAGGAATTGGATTGATGGAGTGCTCAGAAAGCAAAGGCAAGGAATACTTGAAAAAATGTCTACCTCTGACCCAAGTGAAAACAAATCTTGGTACATTTGAGAAAACCATGCCCCATCTAACCTCCATGCTGGTCACCACCCAACTGTGTAGCACCCTCTGGTCACTGAGAACCAGGTCATTTCTCTCAGAGTCCAAACAGCCAGTAATGAAGAGCTACTGAGGCTTGCTTTTAACCAAGAACACTGTGGTGGTCTGCTTGAGAATGGTTTATATATTTGAATACGTAGCCCCCAGTTGGTGGGACTATTTGGGAAGGATTGGGGGTGTGGCTTGTTGGAGGTGTTTGCACTTGGGCTTAGAGGTTTCAAAAGCGCTTGTGCATTCCCAGTTAGCTGTCTCTCTTGCCCTATGCTTGAGAACCAGAATGCAGGCTCTCAGCTACTGCCATGTTCCCTTCGATGATGGTTCATGGGCTCACCCTCTGAAACTAAAACCTCAATAAACTCTTTTTTTTTTTTTTTTTGGTTGCTTTTATCTTGGTGCTTTGTCACAGCTACAGGAAGGTAAGTAAGACAGACACCAAAGGCTTCCTCTCCATCATGTCCTATCTGTTCAAGGAACTGGTTTGCTCCACATCCTGTGAGGGGAGAAAATGCCTTTGCCATGTCTGGAGGTGTACCTCCAGAACATACACTCTGACCTCTTCCTTGGGCCTCTTAAGATTCATCCTCCTGCCTCTGGTCACAGTTCTCTCCTCCTGGGGTTCCCACAGGTCTCTAACTAAGAGTTTCAGTGATGTCATGGAGCTTTCTACACAAACCTTGCGGTATGGAACATTGTTTTACAAGAAACAATGTATTTCTCAAACAAACCTGTGTGGGAGGAGAGAAAAAAAAGAGCAACCATTTCCCACCACCGGCAGATTTCCGAGAGCAGAGTTCAGTTGAGATGACTGTCTTCCCTCCACAGACAACACTGACCTCCTCAGACAGCAGAGGCAGGACAGCAAGGCCGATGGCTGCTTCTGGTACCCATCGTTGCTTCTGCTCTCCTTCAGGAATTTCTGCAGATCCGTCTCAGGAAACCCATGCTGCTGGTACTTCTTTTGAAAAAGCAGACAGCGCTGTCGTTACCTCCTGTCCAGGGCATGAGCAATGGTTCCCTTTGTCAACAAAGCAAACCCACCTTTGTGAAATGCAACTCCCAGAGTGCTAGCTCAGATCCGGGGAGTGCTATGAACAATGCAGAATCAGTCTGTCAGTCCCAGAACAACCTGTCCGCCCCAGTACAGCCAAGTGTGGCCGTAGAGGGGGGAACTGAGAACAATGGAAGGGAAAATTCCAGAAAACAAGCCAGGGGAGAGGGGGAGAAGTGAGTTGAAAAGAATCAAAAGAAATCATCCAAACCAGAAAGCTAGAGTGTTAATCATGAGGCCAGCAGTTGTCACTTGGCACAATGTCCACCTAGAATCTCACAGGGACATAATTCACATTCTCTGCTTACACGGAAGATGGCCACAGAGTGGGACAGGGGTAGATTTTTCCTAACAGATATAACACACCTAGCACCCAGTCATGTTTAGTAAGTTCGTCCACACCAATGTTCAGACTTGCCCCACACAAGGACACTTATATCAACTTTGACCATGTCAAAGACATGAATCTTCATGGCAAGAGCCTGCAATACCGTCCCTGTACCTTGCCATGGGGCAGCTACGACGAATGGCCTGACTCTGATCCTCACACGCTGACCACTCGTCAGCTTTTCTTGGAGTTTGTATGAGAAGGACTGAGCAGAGGCAGTATCCAAGGACACTACTGTGGTACTTGTCCTGACGCCGTTTAGGTGCTGGCCCTGAAGTAGTAGTTTTCCTAACACAACCATCTGTTGTGGGGGTACCAGCTCCTAAGACAGCGAGCATCTTTGGAGCAGTGATACAGCAACCACACAGGCCCAGGGGGAAAGAGCACGGGATGTACCATGGTTTAGGAAAGCTGGAACTGTCCTTTCCTTCACTTTAATGAAGTGTGCACTGTAAGTATATATGCTATCTCATGGTCATTTCTCAGTCATCAGGGTGGCAATCACCTCCCATCGCTAGAATTTACACTGTGTCCTAGCTAGCCATTCAGGCAGGAGCATCTGTCAGCTCTGAGAACAGCTGTCGAGTTGTTGAGTTCATCAGAATCAACCTTTCCCCTTTCTCTATTTCTCCCGACATACCTCCGACCCATACCATGGTAACAAGTGAAATGTTTCAAATACTGTGCTGGGAAGTTTTATGTCAACTTGACATAAGGGGAAGTTATCTGAAAGGAGGGAACCTCAGCTGACAAAATGACTCCACAGGATCTGGCTGAAGGGCTTTTTCTCAATTACGAATTGATGGGGAGTTCCTAGCCCATCGTGGCTAGTGCCATCCCTGGGCTGGTGATCCTCAGTTCTATAATAAAGCAGGCTGAGTAAGCGATGATGAGCGAGCCAATAAGCAGAACCCCTCCTTGGCCTCTGCATCAGCTCCTGCCTCCAGGTTCCTGCCCTGTTTGTGTTCCTGTCCTGCTTGCTTTGATGGTGAACTGTGATGTGGAAGTGTAAGCTGAATAAACCCTTCCCTCCCCCAAGTTGCTTTGGCCATGGTGTTTCATCAGAGTAATAGAAACCTTAACTAAGACAAGAACATATTTAAAATTAGTCGTCAGACCAAAACAAACAAAGGTTTATTTTTCTAAAAAACTTAAAAGAAGAATAAAATTGTATTTCCGCAAGATTACAGCCTTTTCCCGTGCTCCAATCCATACAAAGTTTATGATGCTTTTGGGCAGCAAACACTGATCGTGCCTTACCTTAATGGTGTGGTAAGAGTCGGTGATGAGCGCAATGAAGAGACTGAGGACCATGTAAATGAATAGGCTGATAAAGGAATACAGGTAGAGGCGGCTGAACAGCCACACCAGAATGCTCTTCTGCTGGATCTGAGCGAACGTGGCAAACATGTCATCGCCGTTGACCAGAGAAAAGAGGCATTCAGCGACTATGTTCAGGTTTTCAAACTGCAAGGGAGAAATGTAAAGGAACCCCTGAGGCTGAGCACCATAGGAAGCTGAGAGCTGCAAGGGGCTGTGGGAAGCTGCAGGGGGTAGTAGGGAGCTGCAAGGGGCTGCAGGAACCTGTAGGGGGCAGCAGGGAGCTGTGAGGAGCTGCAGGAGGCAGCAGTGAGCTGTAGGGAAGGGGGCAGCAGGGAACAGCAGGGGCAGCAGGGGTCTGTGAGGAGCTGTGGGGAGCTACAGGGAGCTGGTTTTCTTTGAACTGTTTTTGTCACTAGTAGTAATGTGATGTCTCTATCCTGCAGCCAGCAACATTTGGAAAAGGTTGAGACTCAACACAATATAAAAGGGTTTTTCTAAAGGTCTATGCCATAGACTTCCCAACCATACGATGAACATTTTTCCAGGAACTTCCCACCCCTAACCACCAAAGGCAGGCCACAGCTAAGACAGACAGCAAGGCCTGTGGCAGAGCTGGGGTAAGACATATAAGTTCAGAGACACTCCAGACTGGTTCTCAACAAAGGGAGGAAGAGGTTGTATTCAGTAACTGTGGGAAAGTGTGGTTCAGCGGAGACATAGCAATGGCTGATGAGAGGCATTTGTGCTGAATTGCCCAGAGACTCCTTGAGACTTGGGCATACATCCGGTTCAATCCAGCTCACGAGCAGACTTGCGTGACATCTCAGCCATGGGAGCAATGCGATTCGACACATACTTCTTTAAAAACTAAAAGCATGTCGGAGATCTCCTAGAGCAGGGTAGCCCAAGAGCAGATGCCAGTCAGAGGTGACATCAGGAGTCCAAGTGAGGCAGAGAGTCCTCGCCAGAAAGAGACTCTGGAGGAAGTGTATCCGCATGAAGGCGAGGAGGGGTGGGTGATGGTTAATCTTGGTTGTCGACTTAAGCTGACCCAGAACTACCTAGGAACCTGCCGTGCCCCTGGCAAGTGCCTGAGCCTAAGAGCCTCCCACACCCCTGGCAGGTGGGAATTACTAGTTAAACTTAGGTGGAAAGATCCACTCTATGTGTAGGTGGCAACACTTCCTGGGCTTACTAAAGTCCCAGGCTTATTGAAAAAGGAGACAGTGAGCCGAGCACCAGCATCCATCTCTGTCTGCTTCCTGACTGGATGCCATGTGACCAACTAGCTCATTGTCTCACCACTGTGACTTGCCCAGCATGGCAGGATGTACTCTCAAACTGCAAGCCAAAGCGAACCCTTCCTTTAGTTTCTTTTGTTAGCTACTTTGTCACAGCCACAAGAAAAGTCACTATTGATAGGCTATTAATAGAGATTTTAGACACAGTGTATCTGAGGTACAAGGCGGGAACTGGGATATTGGGTTGTTCAGCTGAAGGTAAGCACTCTGAACTTAAATGCTGATCCAAGGTGAACACAGAGTATCACTACACTCCACAGCCAGTCATCCTCGCTCTGAGAACTTGTCAAACTGCGTCCAACCCCACTAAAACAAACTGTATGGCATTAATAAACATGTCCCTGGAGCCAGGGGTGTAAGCAGTGGATGAATATGAAAAACTGCTGGGGTAATAGTGACTTAATAAACCAAAGACAGTATGGTTTTCAGAAATACATGAAAGGGGTTACTGTAGAGTTTTCTATCTGTTCTGACATTAGGGGTCGGGGTCTCTATGTTCATTAATTGAGCATGGCCTTATGTACATCCAAGGCCTTGATAAGCATCTGGGACATCGTTCTAGGGGCAGAGGGACCTGCTGTCATGTAACAGATAGAAAGTGAACCTCCCATCACCCTATCCAAGAAAAAGGGCTCTCCTTCCAAATTCCTCTGTTCCTGTAACTGATGTCAACCTCCACCCAAAAGAAACATCTGTACCAAAATAATTGAGAACATTCAAGTCTATGCTGGTGTGGCCAGTCCATCTCCCTACTCTGTGGTCCTCCAAAGCCTGTGTGCTTCATGATACGAGCCTCCCTCCCTCTTCCTTTCTGATGTCATTCCTTTCTAGGGAAGTCTTTGGCATGATTGTCTCTTTATCCAACCCTCACTAAATCTCATAAAGATAGCTTTAAAGCCATTTTTCTTGCGTATGGCCATAAAACTGAAAACAGAAGCACAGAAAGTTCCAATAAGTCCTTCTATGTTCCCTCACGGTTGCCTCTTGTCAATATTAATATCCATGCTTAGCTCTTCCCACTACAAATTTCCCTGGTAGAATCTGGTCTCTTCCTCTCATGTATTCTTCCTTTCCCTCTGCATCAAAGTCAACATTCAAGAGCTAAATCCAAGTCTACTTGGGGATCGGATGCTCTGTCAGCTGCAGCCCCTGCTCTTTATCAGCAAGAACTCTAGAGAATATGGTAAGGCTGTCCTTTAAATGCCCTGGAATGCATTTCTATACCTCAGTTACAGAGCAAAGCTTACATCTTACACTTGTCTTAGATGGAGCTGGGCAGGATGCTGTCCCAACAGTGATCACTCTCTAGCCCTCACAAAGCCACTCTGCAGAGCGAGGCTAATGTTGCTCTCTTTGGAGTCTTGCAGGAAGCATCCAGTTGAGCAGATCTCTTAGCAGTAAGTATGTGGATTGCTTAACAGTTAGACGGGAAGTTCCTGGCATGTTTCCTGCTGTCACCAGCTTAAGACAGTAATCATGCTAAAGTTGGCTTCTCTGAATGCCAGTGAAATTTTAACAGCATCTTGGAGCTCATCAGTTCTTTTGTAACCTGGTCAATCTCTTTCATTTCAAGGCCTCTAACACTGTGTGCTTCCTGTTTCAGAACTTCAGATAGCTTGTTGGTCAGTACCTATCAGATCTATGCCTTAGCTTCCTGTGTGAACATGCTCAATATAGACACAATGTCCATCTCAACATTAACATATTCATAGCCATTATACTTCTCCCTCCTGTGTACATATAAGACCTGCTCTAGCCCACCAGATTACAGCAAAGACCTAATAAAGTAACTACTGCATACTGGGTCATCTTTCTACCACAAGAATAGACTATAACCAAAGTTGTTTTAGTGGCCACATTCCAACACATGGGCATAAAAGCAGCCAATGGCGGGAGCTAAAATGTCTTCAGTTGGATAGCACTTTGGCTAGCTCTTAGGCACAGCAAGACCCCATGTCTAGCTGATTTTCTTGTCATTATGAACAAACACTTGGCAAGGAAGGAGGATTTATCTTCCTTACAGTTTTTTGGGGGGTGGGGGGGTCAGATATACAATTTGTCATGTCAGGAAGGTGGGGCAGTGGGAGTGTACACAGCCAGTTGCTTGCATCTCAGCAAGATGAAAATCAGACTTGGGGCTCTCTCCCAGGTCTCTCCCCCCCCCCTTTATTCATTCTGGACTCTGAACCCTTTCATGATGCCACTCACATTCAGTATGAGTCCCCCCCCTCTGTTAGAACTTTCTGGAAATGCCCAAATGCTTATGCCTGGAGGTGTGTCTCCGAGGTGATGCTCAGTCCAGGTGGGTTGACTGTGCAGATTAGCCATCATACCTTGGAAGGCAGGCCAACTGGCTCTCACCAGCAAACTCGCTGAACACTTGACACATTGCAGGCACCGGGGTGGGTACCAAAAACATGAAGAGGAATGAGCCAGTCTCTTCCTTCTGGGAACTCAGTCGCCACAGAGCTAATAAACAGCCAATGGGTAGTTCCATTCAATAGTCACAGAAGGAACCAAAACCTTTACGTCACAGATGATGCTTGTGAGCGACCTGAAAGACCTCTCGTCCAAATGCAGATACAGCCTGCAATCGCTATGTCAGAATGACTTAAAGTATGGTTTGAGGCAGGTAGTAAGAATCTTTTATAACAGTAAAATGTTTTAGCTGGCTCATTATGAATAAGCGATGTGTCTGGGCAAGACCAGAAGCTTTGGAAATGTCACAATTTTGCCCCTGGCCTTAGCAAAGTGCGATGATTTATCAGTGGCTTGTTCTTCGTATTTGTAAAATGGAGATAATACAAAACTATTATTCATGCATCATAGTAAAAAAAAAAAGTTCCCTGGAGACAGGAAATGTAAAAGCCACATTAGAGGCATGCTTAATAATTCAGAATGCGGTGTGGAAGATGATCGCTGTCTTTAGCTCCCTGTACCTAGGCGTTTTCAAGGAGCACAGTGCCAAAGTCCATTAGTGCTGGAAATGGGCATCGATGTGACGGTTGGGTCCCTGAGGCTGAACCGCTGAAATCAGATGTGTAACAGGAAGGCAGGAAGCTAAAGTCTGCTGCTTTGACTCCAGTTGGTCACACCAAGTAAAAATTCTCCCGACACCTTCCCTTTAGAGTCTTCTGCTGGCTTGTGTGTTGTAAATGGTGAATGGCGTCCACACTCAAGGTTGCTGTGATTCTAAAAGTGCTAATAACGTTGGCCTCGATGCTCAGCTGTTCTTGATATCAAAGCATGATAACAGAGGCTGGGCAGGCCCGGTGTGACGCTGTGACTTACTGTCTGGGTGACCACAGAAATGCCTTGGTATATCAAGGTTCTCTCTCCATAAAGGATGGTGCCATCTCACGGGAAAGAGAAGATGGGGTATGGTAACTCTGACCTCAAAATGACTCCGAAGGCACAGGTGTTAAAGGATTGGTCTCCAAACTGTAGCACCACTGGGCGACCTTAGGAGACAGTGCCTAGTGGGAGACTTCTAGGGATATGCTTTGAAAGGGCTGTTGGAAAACCAACCCTTCCTGCTTCCCTCTTTCCTTTTGGCTACTGTGTAGCAAACAGGCCTCCTTTGTCATGTCCTTCCATGATGCACTGCCTGGTCACCAGCCCTAAGGCGATGGGGCCAAGTGACCCTGCACTGGAGCCATGGACTAAAATAATCCTTTCGTCCTTAAGAGCTGGTTTGCCGGGCATTTTATCCCAGTGACAGAAGACTAATGAGAGGAGGAATAGCCAGGGAGATAAAGAACTTGGACACCAGGCCTAACAAAAAGCAAAGAATAGCAGCCATTCAGTAAACTTCAAACGGTATTAACTTCGAACCTTTCAGAATAATGACTAGGGACAGAACGCACAGAGCGTGTGACAAAGGACATAGGACCGCTTGTCCTGCTGTCTTGGGACCAGTGGATTGATGAAAGCGTGGTTAGACCCAGTATTTATTTATTCCACACGGTGCAACAGTGCCCTCTAGTGACAGATAGGTGAAGCTGCTCCCGGAGCAGGAGGCAAGCAAGAGGAAGAAAAATGCAAATTCTCTTGGACTTGGTAAAGACAGTGAGCGCTCCATGTTGGAGTTATCATATCAAAGAGAATCTTTACCCATGAGTCACCTTCAAAGACGTGACACGAGGCAGGGAAGATCAATAGGATTGTTAGGATTTGCTGCTATGCTGGAGGCTGCCTCCTTGCTCACTGGGGGAAAAAAAAAATCAGGACTCTTTTTGGGCACATTAAATGTAACAGACAGGGATCACTGGTGTTCCACACTGGGGTTTGATTGGATAGGGACAGCGGGGAGGGTCCGAGCCATGTGTATCACTCATTTTATGAAAAGCTTACAAACCACATATTTCAGTTAATGTCAAGGTCAGAACTTAGCTTGGAGGAAATCCCTTCTGTTCCTGCCTCCTTTGTCCTTACTGGGTGTCTGAGGAGTATGACGGGATTGTGTGTGACATGAGAGAGACCCTGGAAGGTCCCACACAGCACTACTCCAGACAGTAATGGTGACTGCTGTCCTTTTTCTGTTGTTCCAAGGACCCGGGGACAGGGAAAGGAATGCCATGAGGTGCAATGACCCTTTTCACTGTTTGGCTTGGAGCACAGCCTCACTCACTTCTTCTTGTGATGTTCTACCAATCAATTATATCATTGTTTTGAGACAAAGTCTCCTTCTCTTCCTAGGCTAGCCCAGAATATAGCATTTCGCCCAGGCTGGCCTTGAACTCACAGCTCTTCTTCCTCAGAGCTCTCAGGATTGACTCTAGCTTGACTATAAGCTTGGTCCTGGAGTTAGGATGATACTGAAAGGAAATATAGTTAGAAACTCAGCTAAGACGCAGACCTGAGACTGTTAAAACCACCTTCAAGGATGTGCTCGCATGTCAAGACAGATGAAGTGCTCACTCCAGGCCGGGCCGTCACTCTTCTCTGTCGCTCTCAGCCAATGTGGATGTAGACCCTAGTGCTTCACACTAGAGCGACTCTATCATAATCCCCTACTCTGTTTTTAGCTTGCTAACAGTGATCCCACAGGTAAACACTATTCCCTGCTAGTCAGCTGATTCAATGTGTCAGATCCTCAGCCTGGCTCAGACTACTATGAGAGGTGTTCTTATTCCAATATCCTAAAGTGAGTTCACTATCCCGGAAAGGAGACAGCAGAGAAATAGAAGAGGAAGCATCAAGACAGACATCAAAGGTGTTCGCTGGAGAAGAATGGCAGAGATACGTACTGGAGACTCAGGCAAAGGGCCCCACGTGCCCTCGATGCAGAAAGAATTGGTGCTACACACCTTCTCGTGGTACGGTCCTAAGACAATCCAGCCGCAGAAGGTGTACCCCAGGTAGATCATGCCAGCGCAAGCACAGAACCGGAGGACTTTGGGCAGTGAGGCTTGCATGGTTAAAATGAGCACCTGGAAGACAAAGGCGTGGACAGCTCATCTCGGAGGATGAGAACCAGCCGGCAGACCTCAGAGGAGGAGCCCGTGTCAACCACAATGGCACTTCTGAGAGCTTACATTGTACGTCTGAAAGTAACCCAGATATCTGATGACTCCAACCCAGACAAAGAGCGTCGACGTCCCGAGCAAGATGCTGCACAGGTCATAGTTTGTGAGGTTCTGAGGAGGGAAAAGAAAACAGCTGAGCCGACACCCCAGTCCCCTTGGCTTGCTTACCTCCCTTTAACGGGTGAGAAGAACTGACTGTCCCCTCCCTATGTCTGTCACCCCAGTACTTGGGAGGCTGAGACTACAGAATCAGCATGCATTTCCAAGGCCAGCCTGGACAACATAGTAATTTCTAGGCCAGCCTGGACTTCAGAGTGAGACCTTGTTTCAAAACAAAAAATGAAGAAAAGGAAGAAGGAGAAAGGGAAGGAGGGGGAGAAGGATGAAGAAGAAGAGGCTGAAGAAGAAAAAGAAAAAGAAGAAAAAAGAGGAGAAGAAAAAGAGGAGGAGGAGAGAAGAGGAAGAGGGGAGAGGAGAAGAAAGAGGGAGGAGGAGGGGGAGGGGGAGGGGAAGGAAGAAGAGGGAGGCTTCAATTTTGGGGGTTTTATTTTATTTTACTATTTTAATCATGAGCTTATTTTTCTGAAATAGGACTTGCATTTGACACTAACCTAGGCATGAAAGGGCCTGGTGTTTGACAAAGAACAAGCAATATAGTCCATTGACTTTGGGAAGCAAACTCCAGTGTGACTTACAGACACAAGTTTCTGCTCTCAAGGGATTCTAGGCTTCACTGGAGAGACAAGCAGCCATTTAATACAATATGCTAAATTCAATGAGAGATGTGCTGACACTTGTCATAGAGGCCTTCCCATGGGGATGACCTGGAGCGCAGCGGGACACACGGCATAGGCTGGAGAGAAGTCTACAGGCATAGGGACGGAGTCTGAACACAATCCCGAGGCTGAGGTCTGGTGTGTGGAATGGCAGTGTTAGAGCCAGGATGGAAGCCAGAGATGAATGAGGGGGACCCTAGAGGCCATGATGAAGTGGAGGTCACTTCATCCTAAGTAGATCCTGGAAGGCAGAAAGGATGGTAACAGCAAGATGGGTAGTTTCAGGAAGACTGCCCAGCCACTATACGGCTGGGTTTGTGAGATATAAGGTCAGAATCAAAGCTGCTGAGGAGGCCAGGCCAGAGAGGAAGTCAGCCCGAGGGAAGCCAAAGGAAGCTGGAATAGAGACGGGGAGACCCTGGAGCTATGGTGAGGGCAGCTTTGTGAGAGTGATGTAGAACAGAGAAGAGAACAGTTGAGAGACTCAGTCTAGTCGTGAGAACAAACCAACCAACATATGCAACTGGTCAGACCATATAGGCACTTGAGAACTGGGGATCTCTTGGCCATTGGGGCCCATAGCATCTAAGATGCCTCACACCTGCCACAGGCCCTTCAGGCGTTTAGGAGAAATGTCTGCTCTGTGTACCAGCTGCCTCCTTTGCAATTTACATAAGTAAATAGATACATCGAAAAATAAATGAATATAAAGCCCATTCCCTCAGTCTCCCCAAACTTAATTCCTGTTCAAATGATGCTACCTGCATTCCTGGAGGAAGGCCATAGGGTGTCACCTTCCACAGTGCACTCTTCCTGGAGAAGAACGTGAAGCAATGGGTGACAGAAAAGAGAAAACACAAGAAGCAGGCTAGTCCCCAGAAAGACTCTGTGTCTTACAGCACCTGAGGTCATCTGGGACAATATAAGATTCAAGATGTCACTGACCTTGGCTTTGATTTCCATCTTCAGTATGGATCCAATTATTGTCATGAGGTCGCTGATAGTGACCAGAACGTACCATCCGTTGACGAATTCCCACTGGTCAGCGCCACACACGGGCTGCTTATACTTCTCCAGAAAGAAGTTTAGAAATCTCTACGGCAAACATGTAAAAAGACATCTTACAAGTCACACTGACCTCCGGAGGCAGAAGACAAGAGCGAACAATTCTGAGCTGGCAGATCCACCTCACAGGGAGACACGGAGCCACAGCCAAATTGAGTTGTCTACTCCCATGTAAGCAAGCATTTGAACATCTGCTAAATTAACCCAAACCCTGAGCACCTATGCTGTCCTTCCAACAGCGCTAACCCAGACTGTGCTCCAAATACTGCAAACTTTGCCCTCATTTAAGCTAATTGATGGCAACCCCTTGAACTAGGATCCTCTTGTGGTCCAGATGAGGGTACTGTGTCCCCAATGCTGTCCCTGAACTTGGCAGAGAGGGACCTCAACCTTAGATACAGAATATTTAGAGGCCTGGAAGGCAGATATGAAGTAGATGTTTACAAAGTGAAAGCCAAGGATCTGGAGAGATGTCTGCTTGAGAACACTGGCTGTTCTTCCAGAGGACCTGGGGTCAGCTCCCAGCACCCACATGGCAGCTCACAACGGTCTGTAGCTCCAGTTTCAGGAGATCTGCTGCCCTCTCCTGGCCTCTGGGGGCACCGCATGTACATGGTGTGCAGACACACATGCATGCAAAACACTCAGACACACAAAATGAAAATATATAAATCTCAAAAAAAAATTTTTTAAAGTCAAAGTGGAAGTCGAGATCAAAGGAAATAGAACATGAGTCATTTCCTGCTCTGAAGTATTTCAGTGTCTTCCTGTTCCCCCTGAGCCTAGTGGGAACCTAGATTCCCACCTCACGCCAGAATAACACATACAGTAAGCTGAAGTCAGTACACACTCCTGAGAAAACATACTTAAACAGGCAAAAAAAAAAAAAAATTACAATGAAACTATTTAAGAAATCAAATCTAATTATTTGTGTTTCTTATAAACCATTTGCCTCCTTCTCAAAGTGAATTCTGACTTGAAGACAGAAAATGCAACCCACGCATGCTCTTAGGGTCATCCCTGAAATAAAATCTTCATTCTGGAAACCTCTAAACACTTGAGAGATCACCACAAATACCTGTAGTTGTTAGCTCAACTTCAAGCCCAGGGAGTGGCACTATTAGAGGGTATAGTATAGCCCTGATGGAGTAGGTGTGGCCATGTTGGAGTAGGTGTGGCCCTTTTGGAGTAGGTGTGGCCTGTGGGTGTGGGTTTTAAGACCCTAGGATAAGGATCCTAGCCGCCTGGAAGTCAGTATTCTGCTAGCAGCCTTAAGATGAAGATGTAGACCACTTGGCTCCTCCTGTACCATGCCTGCCTGGATGCTGCCATTTTGTTCCCTTGATTTAGACAAATGCAGGCTGTTGGCTGAGTGGAGGGAGACAGGGAAGAAGCGCCTCTTACCTTCCTAAGCCTCAGAGCAAGAACAATGGATCTCGTGCACAGGATAAGGGATGCCAGGCAGATCATAATGACGAACACATCAAACACCAGGAGGTAGTGAGTGCTTCTCTGAGCTGCAGAGCAAGGCAGAGTACAAATGTACAAATGGGAAGTACGCCTCGCACACATTGTGGAGACTAGTCTTTTCAGCAAGTGGCAGTCTGAAGGGAAATTCAATGGAAAGACCCTCCTCTCGTGTTAAAGCGGCAACCATCAGAAGCAATAGTACACGGCACTCATGGAGAAGTCCACAGACAAGCTAACACACCCTGGAGGGAAGGGCCATGCACTTACAAACGTAGGCAGTGTTAATCAACGCACTTAAGTTCTTTATAAATATTTACTGCAGAACAGAATCCAACAGAATGCAATCCCGTTGGGCTCCATTTAGAAGAGGCCACCATGGCCTGCGTTGCTTCACACAGCAACACAGACAATGAGTTCCCCTTATCAATTAAGAGAGCAAAGTTAAATGCCACACTGAGAGGTCCCACTTGCGCTCCTGTTTCAGGGTGCACCGTCCAGCCAGAAGCCAGTCTGAGATGCCTTTCCTGTGTGTCTACACCAAGAAAGGAACTCAGGGACTGAGAAGTGAGCGAGTGAGTGAGTGTTGCACAGTGGCTGAGGGGGGTGGGGGGCAAGAGAGGCTGATCTGTAAGCAGAGCTGTTCTCAGACTGCATGGCCCCACATTGTGGCTGCTGCTCCTCCCGGCCTCACTATGACTGGACCGGTCTCCCTTGTCTCTGTTCCTGGCTAGGAGACCATCCACAAGCCACACACACTTGCACTTGGCCAGAGCCGTATTTCACACACACCTGCTCAAATGATTTGTTTTGGGGGATCAAGTTTCAGATTTTTCTTTTTATTGATTAATTCTGTTGCTTGACAGTTTGATATGTTTTTATAACGTACTCTGACCTCATGCCCTGTACTCTCATCTCCCTCTCTTTCTTATCAATACTTAGTCCCCCCCCCTCAGATTCATGGTCTGGTTTGTGACCCATTTGTGTGACCGTTGGCCAGAACATTGTGTCGGAGCCCGGAGGGTTGGAGCCCGGTGGGGTCACAAACGGGAAGCCACCAGAATGCAGTGATTTCTACCTCACTGAATCTGTGTTATGTACAGCTCCTCAGTGTGCTGTAGGCCCCCTGAGCCCCTCCTCCACCCTTGTCTGTCGACCCGCCCGGTCTTACGCATTCCCAGGGAAGGCCTTTGACTCGAAACTGCTGAGTCTGAGGCCGAAATGCCTTTGAAATGGCTGTGACTTACCTAGAAGACATCATCTCACAGCCTCCCTCCTTTCCCCTCCACCACCTTCTCCCCCCACTCCTCCTCTCTCTGCTTCTTGGTTGCAGGTTAAAGTGTGAGCCCTCAGCTTAGGTCTCCATGTCTATGGTCTGCTGCCACGTCTACCTGTCATGGTGGACTTTCATCCTGTAAGCCCCAATAAACTCTTCCTTCTCTAGGTCACCTTAGTCGTGGTGTTTTATCTCAGCAACAAAAAAAGTAACTAACACAGCAACCTATGCTGAATGTGAACTAGTGGGAATTCTCCTGCCTCAGCTTCCCAAGTGTTGGGAACATCCAGCAGCCACTGATTTCTTACCCCACTGAAGCCATATTGCATTTCAGAAAGCTCTTCCAAATCTGAGTTTAGAAAACACTGGTTCAGGAATATATCCTGCCACTCTGCGTAATGACAGCCCACACCCCACTCACTCCACCCTTCCAGATACCTGCTGTGCACAGACACTCTCCCACCGTCTGCCTGAGGGACTCTGACCCGGGCTATCCAAGCTTACTAACTGTCAGCTCTGCAATAAATAAATACCACTACACCCCCATCAGCGGGAGCCCCGCCCACCCCATTCTTCTAAAGCCTCATGTGGCTGGCTATAAACTATAGTATATAAAATATAAGTTCTGGAGAGCAGAAGCGCACTCGGAGAACGCTCCTCGGGAAGCAGATGTCTGTGAACGTGGACATTGCCGGGTTTTGCTTTGAGGAGATGTGGATAATTGTAGATAACGCCAAGAGGAAGCAAGCAGCAGCTGGGAAGCTGGGTGAGCAGGGAGCATCAGAATACTTGGGCAACAGCGGCCAGTGCCCACCAGGTGGCGCCTCTGGCCTCTCTTAGGCAGAGCTTCTCAGTCCACGGCTTCAAATGGAAGAGGCAGCACAACCCATCTTCTAAACTGGTTTCTAAACCTCATATTTTTAATTATTTTTAAAACCCCTTGATTTATTTTAAATTCGTGTTTTCCTAGTGATAAGGTCGAGTTTCTAAGACATGGCCGTAAGAATCACATTTTCGTTATGCGAGGCATGTGCTTCTCTCTGTTGGCCACGGGGGGGAGCAAGAGCTCTTCCGTTCTGGCATGCGTGGTGGGAGGATCATTGGGGAGCCATGAGGCACACTTCCAGTCTCACAGTGACTATTGCAAATCACAGTTTATATATGGTAAAGGTTACGTTCCCCCACACCACCAAGACATAGCTTCAGCCTTTACTTGGACCTGAGGACTGCCTTGTTGGTGCTGTTCTTTGAGTATCTGCTGCGAAATAGAAAATCCATTTTATCAGGAACCCAATCTGTGTGCTTCCTTTAGAGGAATGACTGAAACCAAAGCTAGAAAAGAAAGAGAAAACTTCGAGATCATCAGCCGTTGTACAGCTGAAAAGGAATGAGTCACCTGTTGGAATAAAAACCACGTGACTCATATTTGTCTTTCTGGTCATCTGGCCCAAGTGAGTTCATGTAAACGGAGCTTGACAGTTCACCACACTCAGAGACATCACCCTGACCACTAATAATCAAATCAGGATGCACATATCTTACACTCCTCTTTTGAGACAGGAACACCCCCCCCCAAGTGGTTTAGGCTGGTCTTGAACTCAAAATCTCCCAGTTTCTTCTTGCATAGCTGAGATTACAGTACATGATGTCATCGCTAGCTCAACAAGGCTATTTAAGCATGTGGATCATCGGGTGACTGAGGAGATGTCCCCGTGTTTATTCAAGATGCACTCTGAGATCTCCACTCTTCTCCTTTGTCTAAGGCTTGGATCAGAACATACCTCCTCCAAGAATTCATGATTCCCACTGAGCTCGGTCAAAATGATCATTTCCCTTCCTACTCAGACCTTCCATACTTCCCTGGCTATGGCTACCCATAGCACCGCAACGATCCGGTCACAGAGACCTCCCTCCCTAAGGCCTCTCCTTGCTAATGAGTTGCTGAGCAACTTTGATGACTTCTGCTCCCAGCATTCAGCACCAACCCCCTCAATAAGTACAGCCATTGCTCTTGCTTTGTAGAGAAAACTGCTAAGACAGAGAGGCCAAGCATAGGTCTAAGCCTCCAGCCGTGGCTCACAGAACCAGGATGCAAACCCAGGCCATCTTGCTGCAAAGGCGAACTGCATACACCACTGACTCAAGAAACAATAAACACTTGCTGACTTGGACCACTCGCTCAGGACTAGCGTTTGAACTGTTTTTCTGAAACGTTTTTCCCCACCACCTTCCATACCAATCACGTGGCTTCTCTAAGTCCCCCAAACCTCCTCTAACCCACAGACAACAGGCTGAACGGTACACTTACTAGACCCAGATATGTTCATGTTTTTACACTCTTCGATGTTGGCCTCGCTGTTGAGATAGATTTTGATTTTCCCACTGTGGGCTGTGTTGTCGAAGGTAATCTAGAGACAGAAAGGAAGAGGTTATAGTCCAACGAGGCAGGGTGGGGTGGGGGTTATCAGGTCAACTACTTACAAAAGTCAGCGGTACCCAGATAGAACTCTGATACAGAGATCACAGGGATGAAAATGCCTCTGCACGTGGGTTCTGGTCCAGCTGCTGTTGCTGTGGTAAAACTCAGAGGAAGTCCTGCTTACTGGCTTGCTGACAGCTTTCATTCAGCCTCCTTCTTGGTCCAGCCCAGGACCCATTGTCCAAGGATAGAAGAGCCTCTCCTGCATCAATCAGTAGCCAAGAAGATGCCCCACTGAGATGTTCTCTGGCCAATCTGATCTGGGTAACCCTTCAGTGGGCACACCCTCAGAACACCATGGGCTATGCCAGGCTGACAGCTGAAGCTAACTGGGAGAATTTAGTTATAATTTTTTTTTAATGATTAAAAACTATAGCGTAAAGGATAAAAGTTTTCTGTGGGTGCTGGGGATTTGAACTCAGATCCCCATATTTTATGTATCAAGCCACCTTCCCAGCCCAAGAATAGGGTTTTAGAGAGTTGAAAAGGGTCCATCTTCACAGGGAACAGTCTCTAGATCAGGTACCACCGCATCACTGAAGCAGTTTCCAGTACAACAGTATCTAACATCTGTAGCTGAAGGGCTTACCCTCCACTACAAAGTTGCAGGGAGAGAAACAGAGGCTGACATCAAACAAAGACACTTGCCATATTCTGAAAGAGGTAACAGTCCGGAATCTCTCGGGAATGAACTGCCTGTAGGTCAATTCCTTTGAGGGCAAAGGAGATATCAACTTGCACAAGCCTAAATAAAATACAGTAAAAGGTACAACTGTCAGCGTCACTATCCTAATGTCCGTGCCCCCACCCACCGCCCCAGGCCTCCTCTCCTGGGTATTGAGACTTGACATTGTGTTTACCGATAAAAATCCAGCCTGAAGAAAGATGTCTGTGCCCAGTCCTCGGGTTCCGTGGTGAGCACCTGAAGGTCCAGGTGAATGCAGTCTAGAGCAATGGACAGACAGACAGGGAATGGTCACTCCTGGCCAGAGTCTGATGCTGAAATGAGTCCAGCAGTCATGTGATGAGAAGCAGGACCCTAGGAACGCCCCAAAACGGCTGTCAGAAAATATCAACTAATTACTACGTGGAGCACAGTCACCCTTCAGCAGAGAAGCCGGCAGGTGTCGCTTTCACCCAGGGACCATGTTAACATTGCCAGTCTCCAGAAGCAGGCTTCAGATGCCTCCTGCTATGATGCTCTGGGATACAATGTTTCTTCCCCAGCTACAGTTGTGATTAAACAAAAATGCCCGGCAGAGGAAGTTCTTCTCCTTTATACTGTAGCGTTCAGGAGAGAGCAGATGGAGGCATTTGGGAGAGGGAGGCAGGAACTCTGTGAGTTCAAGGTTAGCCTTGCCTTGGTTCACATAGCAAGTTCCAGGCCAGGCAGGACTACAGAGCCCACCCATAAAGATTAGCTTCTGAACAGCATGGCCCTGTATCATTGCTTCACAGGACAAGGAGGAGATCCAGAGGTAAGCATTGGCAAGGTCATGGAGACCTGGTCGTGGAACTGTGTGACGTCCACGCTGCTCTGCTCTGCTGTCTCTAGTGTGGAGAGGTCTGGGCCTACAGCAAGCTGGCTTCCCATGGGTTCTCTGGATCTCTCTGCTCTCATAACATGAACTCCTAGCTTAAGTCACACTTTAAGTATAATGGGCTTAATAAAAATGTGCTATCCTGGGCCAAACACGGGGCACAGACCTGAACAGACGATTCCATGGAACAGCGTGTTACAGGCAAAGTGCTGTGGCCACGTATGTTATCTGGTTAATGAATTGTGCTCTTTAATCCTCAATGCAAACTGATGGCATGTTACAGGTAAATAAACCAAAGCACAAAGGTCAAGAAACTTTCGTATGGTTGCACAAGTATTTGCTGTCTATCAAGACTTAGACCCACCCATTCTTGCCTCTCCATCCTGAGTTATACCGAGACTGACCCTTCTTCTCCTTGATTTTAGATTCCTTTTCTTGCATACATTAGCAGAAGCCTGCTAATGAGTAACCACGCATGGGTTAATCTTACACACGGGAGGAAGCTCCTTGACTTTCCCTTGAGCTACTGAGAGAATAATCCTTCCATGCGCTCAATGCCAACGACTGCCTATGTAGCCAGCTCCTTTGGTGGGCTAACCTCAGATCTAACTCACAGATAATTCAGTGTGAGTCGATAAACGAAAACCAAACTCCACTTGGTCTACGCAAGCAGTTTTGCAAGTGGAGCTTCAGCCCAATGGGTGGCTGGCAAGATGGGTGGTTGTTTGGATTTGAACACCGGAGGATGATTTAATACATAGCCAAGGGAATGTCATGTTAGTGAGTGGCTGAGATAGGACCACATCTCCTTAACCACAACCACATCCCAAGTGAGTCGAATGTCATCAGGTTTACACCATCTGGAGGCTCCAGCGTTGTGTAAAATCAACCCGCATTTACCTCATTAGTAGGCGTTCTCTAATATATGCAAGAAAATTAAGTATCAGGTAACGTTTAAAATCTTCATACCTTTTAATACACTGATGGACTCTTTTGACAAGTTATAATTAATAAGGTCAGAGGATGCAATGAATACAGTTAGGTAATCTCTATTCAGGTCAAATTCATGGTCAACCTCTCTCCATTTACTCTAAAATATTCCATACACTTACAGAAAGGAAATGAGCGATGTCACCACTGAGGAATTAGTAAGCCCTGGTTTTCAGTCCTGTCCGTCTGCCTGGGCCATTCATATTGACTTTGGCCACATTTCTTTAAGCAATTTTCTCAGAAAATTTAATCAGGAAAAAACAAATATGCACGGCATATGCAGGGCTGGCAAGCAGTCATGTTGTACATCCCACTTGAGTGTCACAGTTTCAGGAGGAAAGTGGCAGAACCAACTTTCAGCCCCAGCTGTGAAGGGCTCCCAGGTTATGGGAGACTTGGCTGAGCTCAGGAAGAGATCCCAAGTGAGCCAGGATTGAGCCTAGCTGCCTGCTGGGTAACTATCCCATCTGCCCTTGGGCCTTGAGGGGCTGCTCACCAGGTTGTGCTAAGACTCAGAAAGCTAAGGCAACTTACAGGACTCAGGAAAATCTGAATGTTACAAGCCATGGCGCCTTCTGAGGTCATGAAAGTGTGAACACTTGCTGGTCAGGTGATTCCCTTAGTGGAACAGGGGCCTGTTGGATGTCGCCTTTGAAAGCTATCACCCCTCCTGGGCAGGCTTTCCACAGGATGCAGCTGCCCTGAGCCACAGAGACTTCTGTCAGTAACCCTGACCAACTCATTGGCTCACCAAGCTCCTGGTGGGTGAAGTCAGCTCTCTGGTCTGTCACTGGTGCCCTATCTGGGAGGAATATACACTCGTTCACTTCTCCTACAAAAGCCACACAACTACCTGTGTCAGGTGAGCAAGGCTGCAGGGCATGAAGACCAGGAATGTTCAGTGGTGGTGGATTGCCCTCCCCAAGATGGCCTCTAATAGCAGCCTGGAAGCCAGACACTGCGTGGATTCTGACCGGCCAATTCAAAGAAACAGGTAAAATCTCCACCCTGTGAGGGGTCCTCTTATGTTATCAAAGAACCTCAAGATCAGATTTAAAAATATGGCTGAACAGACTACATCACGTAACTAAAGCCCACCCCACTCCTAGGACCCCTCCTCCTGAATTGCCAGGTGCTTGAAAGACAAATTGGGTTTAGCTTTGGCACTCCATGGCAGGAAACAAACAGTGAGTGCCTTGGGTTTGTTGACTGAATAGCAAACTTTCAGTCTTAAAGCACACACTGTGTGCTCACATATTCTTTTACATATTTAACCGAATGGCACAAAGTCACTCTACCTGGTTAGCTGGGAAGTTTTTGTAAGGTAATCTCCCAAGAGAAAGAATAATAATTATGAACCACAATTCACCTTTGAAAAACTGTGTATTTTCTAAACAGTAGAGCAGGCATGGTCACAACAGTGGTTCTGGCACATGGGAAGTAGAAGCAGAGGGATCGGTGGCTAAGAGCACTTACTGAAGAATTTTCCAATGTACTAAAGAGACACATCAAAGAGAAACAGTTCTCTCTTCCCATCTCCCAGAGCACGGGGTGGTTTCCTGAGCCAAGGCCTTTGGAGGCAGCCGAGAAAAAGACAGCCTGTGTCAGGGGAGCCTGCTGCACTGAGTTACCAGCACATGGGAGACATTTTGCTCATCACGGGAAATGACAAAGTCACATGATGAAACAGTCACTGCTGTTACCTGTCTCAATGTCACTGTCAATGTTCAGGGTCTCGTTAGAAGAAAACACGGCCCCTGTCTTGTAGTGCTGCTTACAGACCTTCAAGCCAGTTCTATTGTCTTCACTTTCTCCATAGCCAAGGGTTGCCAGGGAAATATTCTTCAGATGATGATACTGTTTTTTAAAAAACACAGTTAAATTATAGTTAAATAAGCACACGGGTTCTCAAAAGCCACAAATCGTACCATACGGAATGTGTTTTCAGTGCTTTTATTGCGTATGCGGTGCTTTTTGGGAGCAGTGTCCAGCTCCACACAGCACAAAGGCATTTTCTTCAGCACAGGGACACACTGCCTCATAGAATGCTACACCAAACCAATATCCTTCAGGACACTGCCAACTTCCTCCCAGCTGAAACCAAGGGCTCACTCCTTTCCCAGACTCTATCTCATATGTGGTCCCTTGGCTCTTCTTATAAAACCCAACCAGCCAAACCGGCCTGAGTAGGGCCACAGGCCTCATCCGGCCGGATCAGCGCCGGGGTAGCGGGAGCACAGGGTTGCCTGACACCCGCCAGCTACCCACGACCCCCGCCGCAGGATTTTGGGACTGCTGGTGAGTGGAACACAGCTTCTGCTCCAGTCCAATCACGCGGGACCTGAGACTGCTCTGGTTGGGGAGAGAGAAATCCGGCCTACATAGGGACACAACCCTCTTCCAGTCAGAAAAGCACGGGGCAGCTGGGGCGCAGGGTCGGCTGACACTCGCCAGCTACCCACGACCCCCGCCACAGGATCTTAAGACTTCTGGTGAGTGGAGCACAGCTTCTGCTCCAATCCAATTGCGCGGGACCTGAGACTGCATTAGTTAGGGAAGCAGAAACCGGCCTGAGTAGGACCACAGGCCTCATCCGGCCGGATCAGCACCGGGGTAGCGGGAGCGCAGGGTTGCCTGACACCCGCCAGCTACCCACAACCCCCCCGCAGGATCTTAAGACTTCTGGAGAGTGGAACACAGCTTCTGCTCCAATCCAATTGCACGCGGGACCAGAGACTGCATTAGTTAGGGAAGCAGAAACCGGCCTGAGTAGGACCACAGGCCTCATCCGGCCGGATCAGCGCCGGGGTAGCGGGGTAGCGGGAGCGCAGGGTTGCCTGACACCCTCCAGCTACCCACGACCCCCGCCCCAGGATTTAGAGACTGCTGGTGAGTGGAACACAGCTTCTGCTCCAATCTTTAAACAGTGACAACGATAACAACTAACCCCAGAGATTACCAGATGGCGAAAGGTAAACGTAATAATCTTACTAACAGAAACCAAGACCACTCACCATCATCAGAACCCAGCACCCCCACTTCGCCCAGTCCAGGGCACCCCAACACACCGGAAAAGCTAGACACGGATTTAAAAGCATATCTCCTGATGATGATAGAGGACTTCAAGAAGGACTTTAATAACACACTTAAAGAAATGCAGGAGAACACTGCTAAACAGGCAGAAGACAATAAAGAGGAAGCACAAAAATCCCTTAAAGAATTGCAGGAGAACACTGCTAAAGAGTTACAAATCCTTAAAGAAAAACAGGATAACATAATCAAACAGGTAGAAGTCCTTACAGAAAAACAGGAAAACACATCCAAACAGATGATGGAAATGAACAAAACCATACTAGACCTAAAAAGGGAAGTAGACACAATAAAGAAAACCCAAAATGAGGCAACACTGGAGATAGAAACCCTAGGAAAGAAATCTGGAACCATAGATACGAGCATCAGCAACAGAATACAAGAGATGGAAGAGAGAATCTCAGGTGCAGAAGATTCCATAGAGAACATCGGCACAACAATCAAGGAAAATGTAAAATGCAAAAAGATCCTAACTCAAAACATCCAAGAAATACAGGACACAATGAGAAGACCAAACCTACGGATAATAGGAGTGGATGAGAATGAAGATTTTCAACTCAAAGGACCAGCAAACATCTTCAACAAAATTATAGAAGAAAACTTCCCAAATCTAAAGAAAGAGATGCCCATGAACATACAAGAAGCCTACAGAACTCCAAATAGACTGGACCAGAAAAGAAATACCTCCCGACACATAATAATCAGAGCAACAAATGCTCTAAATAAAGATAGAATACTAAAAGCAGTAAGAGAAAAAGGCCAAGTAACATATAAAGGCAAGCCTATCAGAATTACACCAGATTTTTCACCAGAGACTATGAAAGCCAGAAGATCCTGGACGGATGTTATACAGACACTAAAAGAACACAAATTCCAGCCCAGGCTACTATACCCAGCCAAACTCTCAATTAACATAGATGGAGAAACCAAAGTATTCCACGACAAAACCAAATTCACACATTATCTCTCCACGAATCCAGCCCTTCAAAGGATAATAACAGAAAAAAAAACAATACAAGGACAGGAACCATGCCCTAGAAACAACAAGAAGGTAATCCCTCAACAAACCTAAAAGAAGACAGCCACAAGAACAAAATGCCAACTTTAACAACAAAAATAACAGGAAACAACAATTACTTTTCCTTAATATCTCTTAATATCAATGGACTCAACTCCCCGATAAAAAGACATAGACTAACAAACTGGCTACACAAACAAGACCCAACATTTTGCTGCTTACAGGAAACTCATCTCAGAGAAAAGGATAGACACTACCTCAGAATGAAAGGCTGGAAAACAATTTTCCAAGCAAATGGCATGAAGAAACAAGCTGGAGTAGCCATTCTAATATCTGATAAGATTGACTTCCAACCCAAAGTCATTAAAAAAGACAGGGAGGGACACTTCATACTCATCAAAGGTAAAATCCTCCAAGAGGAACTATCAATCCTGAATATCTATGCTCCAAATACAAAGGCAGCCACATTCATTAAAGAAACTTTAGTAAAGCTCAAAGCACACATTGCACCTCATACAATAATAGTGGGAGACTTCAACACACCACGTTCACCAATGGACAGAGCATGGAAACAGAAACTAAACAGGGACACAGTGAAACTAAGAGAAATTATGAATCAAATGGATCTGGCAGATATCTACAGAACATTCTATCCTAAAACAAAAGGATATACCTTCTTCTCAGCACCTCATGGCACCTTCTCCAAAATTGACCACATAATTGGTCACAAAGCAGGCCTCAACAGATATAAAAATATTGAAATTGTCCCATGCATCCTATCAGATCACCATGGCCTAAGGCTGATCTTCAATAACAAAATAAATAATAGAAAGCCAACCTTCACGTGGAAACTGAACAACACTCTTCTCAATGATACCTTGGTCAAGGAAGGAATAAAGAAAGAAATTAAGGACTTTTTAGAGTTCAATGAAAATGAAGCCACAACATACCCAAACTTATGGGACGCAATGAAAGCATTTCTAAGAGGAAAACTCATAGCTCTGAGTGCCTCCAAAAGGAAACTAGAGAGAGCACACATTAGCAGCTTGACAACACACCTAAAAGCACTAGAACAAAAGGAAGCAAATTCACCCAAGAGGAGTAGACGGCAGGAAATAATCAAACTCAGGGGTGAAATCAACCAAGTGGAAACAAGAAAAACTATTCAAAGAATCAACCAATCAAGGAGCTGGTTCTTTGAGAAAATCAACAAGATAGATAAACCCTTAGCCAGACTCACTAGAGGGCACAGGGAAAGCATCCTAATTAACAAAATCAGAAATGAAAAAGGAGACATAACAACAGATCCTGAAGACATCCAAAACACCATCAGATCCTTCTACCAAAGGCTATACTCAACAAAACTGGAGAACCTGGATGAAATGGAGAAGTTCCTAGACAGATACCAGGTACCAAAGTTGAATCAAGATCAGGTTAATGATCTAAACAGCCCTATATCCCCCAAAGAAATAGAAGCAGTCATTAATAGTCTCCCAACTAAAAAAAGCCCAGGACCAGATGGGTTTAGTGCAGAGTTCTATCAGACCTTCAAAGAAGATCTAATCCCAGTTCTTCACAAACTATTCCACAAAATAGAAACAGAAGGTACTCTACCCAACTCATTCTATGAAGCCACAATTACTCTGATACCTAAACCACAAAAAGACCCAACAAAGATAGAAAACTTCAGACCAATATCCCTTATGAATATTGATGCAAAAATCCTCAATAAAGTTCTTGCTAACCGAATCCAAGAACACATCAAAACAATCATCCATCCTGACCAAGTAGGTTTCATCCCAGGGATGCAGGGATGGTTCAATATATGGAAATCCATCAACGTAATCCAGTATATAAACAAACTCAAAGACAAAAACCACATGGTCATCTCGTTAGATGCGGAAAAAGCATTTGACAAGATCCAACACCCATTCATGATAAAAGTCTTGGAAAGATCAGGAATTCAAGGCCCATACCTAAACATGATAAAAGCAATCTACAGCAAACCAGTAGCCAACATCAAAGTAAATGGTCAGAAGCTTGAAGCAATCCCTCTAAAATCAGGGACTAGACAAGGCTGTCCACTTTCTCCATACCTATTCAACATTGTACTTGAAGTCCTAGCCAGAGCAATTCGACAACAAAAGGAGATCAAAGGGATACAAATTGGAAAAGATGAAGTCAAAATATCACTTTTTGCAGATGATATGATAGTATATATAAGTGACCCTAAAAATTCCACCAGAGAACTCCTAAGCCTGATAAACAGCTTCGGTGAAGTAGCTGGATATAAAATTAACTCAAACAAATCAATGGCCTTTCTCTAAACAAAGAATAAACAGGATGAGAAAGAAATTAGGGAAACAACACCCTTCTCAATAGTCACAAATAATATAAAATATCTTGGCGTGACTCTAACTAAGGAAGTGAAAGATCTGTATAATAAAAACTTCAAGTCTCTGAAGAAAGAAATTATAGAAGATCTCAGAAGATGGAAAGATCTCCCATGCTCATGGATTGGCAGGATCAACATTGTAAAAATGGCTATCTTGCCAAAAGCAATCTACAGATTCAATGCAATCCCCATCAAAATTCCAAATCAATTCTTCAACGAATTAGAAAGTGCAATCTGGAAATTCATCTGGAATAACAAAAAACCTAGGATAGCAAAAACTCTTCTCAAGGATAAAAGAACCTCTGGTGGAATCACCATGCCTGACCTAAAGCTGTACTACAGAGCAATTGTGATAAAAACTGCATGGTACTGGTATAACGACAGACAACTAGACCAATGGAATAGAATTGAAGACCCAGAAATGAACCCACACACCTATGGTCACTTGATCTTCGACAAGGGAGCTAAAAACATCCAGTGGAAGAAAGACAGCATTTTCAACAAATGGTGCTGGCACAACTGGTTGTTAACATGTAGAAGAATGCGAATCGATCCATTCCTATCTCCTTGTACTAAGGTCAAGTCTAAGTGGATCAAGGAACTTCACATAAAACCAGAGACACTGAAACTTATAGAGGAGAAAGTGGGGAAAAGCCTTGAAGATATGGGCACAGGGGAAAAATTCCTGAATAGAACAGTAATGGCTTGTGCTGTAAGATCGAGAATTGACAAGTGGGACCTCATGAAACTACAAAGCTTCTGCAAGGCTAAAGACACCATCAATAAGACAAAAAAACCACCAACAGATTGGGAAAGGATCTTCACCTATCCTAAATCAGATAAGGGACTAATATCCAATATATATAAAGAACTCAAGAAGGTGGACTCCAGAAAGTCAAATAACCCCATTAAAAAATGGGGCTCAGAACTGAACAAAGAATTCTCACCTGAGGAATACCGAATGGCAGAGAAACACCTGAAAAAATGTTCAACATCCTTAATCATCAGGGAAATGCAAATCAAAACAACCCTGAGATTCCACCTCACACCAGTCAGAATGGCTAAGATCAAAAATTCAGGTGACAGCAGATGCTGGCGAGGATGTGGAGAAAGAGGAACACTCCTCCATTGTTGGTGGGATTGCAAGCTTGTACAACCACTCTGGAAATCAGTCTGGCAGTTCCTCAGAAAATTGGACATAGTACTACCGGAGGATCCAGCAATACCTCTCCTGGGCATATATCCAGAAGATGTCCCAACCGGTAAAAAGGACACATGCTCCACTATGTTCATAGCAGCCCTATTTATAATAGCCAGAAGCTGGAAAGAACCCAGATGTCCCTCAACAGAGGAATGGATACAGAAATTATGGTACATTTACACAATGGAGTACTACTCAGCTATTAAAAAGAATGAATTTATGAAATTCCTAGCCAAATGGATGGACCTGGAGGGCATCATCTTGAGTGAAGTAACACAATCACAAAAGAACTCACACAATATGTATTCATTGATAAGTGGATATTACCCCAAAACTTAGGATACCCAAGATATAAGATACAATTTGATAAACGCATGAAACTCAAGAAGAATGAAGACCAAAGTGTGGACACTGTGCACCTTCTTAGAATTGGGAACAAAACACCCAGGGAAGGAGTTACAGAGACAAAGTTCGTAGCTGTGATGAAAGGATGGACCATTTAGAGACTGTTGTATCCAGGGATCCGTCCCATAATCAGCTTCTAAACGCTGACACCATTGCATACACTAGCAAGATTTTGCTGAAAGGACCCAAATATAGCTGTCTCTTGTGAGACGATGCCGGGGCCTAGCAAACACAGGAGTGGATGTTCACAGTCAGCTATTGGATGTATCACAGGGCTCCCAATGGAGAAGCTAGAGAAAGTACCCAAGGAGCTAAAGGGATCTGCAACCCTATTGTTGGAACAACATGATGTACTAACCAGAACCCCGGAGCTCTTGTCTCTAGCTGCATATGTATCGAAAGATGGCCTAGTCGACCATCAATGGAAAGAGAGGCCCATTGGACTTGCAAACTTTATATGCCCCAATATAGGGGAATGCCAGGGCCAAAAGAATGGGAATGGGTGGGTAGGGAAGTGGGGGGCGCTATGGGGGACTTCTGGGATAGCATTGGAAATGTAATTGAGGAAAATATGTAATAAAAATATTAAAAATCAAAAAAAAAAAAACCCAACCAGCCTCCAGGCTCTTCCCAGAGCCTGAGGGCATTCTACTTCTGGTCGGTTATTTCTCTCTTCCTGGAACTCCATCTCTATCAACGTGGTTCACTAATTCAAATCTTGGTAAGATGTCACCACTACCATGAGGTGGTGACTTAGCTCCTCCTAAGTGAGACTCCCTCAGTGAGCTCATGAAATTTGTTAACCATCACCTCACATTGTACCTAATAGTTATAACACAATTAATTATATGTCAGTTAGAACAATAAAATCCAGTGAAAATTCAAAACTGCAGACATCCTTCTTATATCAGAATTTCCCCCCCTCTCCTTCCTTGGTTCACGGAGGACTCCAGATGTCACAGATCACGCTAACATGACTAACATTCTTACATTAACACAGTTCTGTGGCTGGCTGCCTTCATTACTAGGGCCTTACTAGACTCCATCTTCATTGCTATGACTTCACTAAGAAACATTTACTATGTTACAGAAATGTAGCAAACAACTACTAATAGTTTCAAGAATATTAAATAATAATAATAATTAATAATAATAATAATAATACAATCTAAGCAAGGTGGAACAGGGCTTTAATGCCGGCACTCAAAAGGCAAAAGCAGGTGGATCTCTATGTTTTTTTCAGGCTGGCCTGGTCTACATAGCAAGTTCCAGGCCAGCCAAGGCTACAAAATGAGACCCCATCTCAATAAAACAAAACCTTATCAAGTAGACTAACAATTAAAAATTTTAGTCTTACAACAATTTCAAGACCCTGTGACTTCTCCCATGGTCTTCACATGCTGTGTTTACTAATCTTAAACTATTACAACATGGTCTTCACCCAATTTTAATCAAGGTTCCTCTTCATGAAAGGACTCCCACCCTACCACAGGCACCACTAAGTATGGTCAAAGGAATTTCTTCCTTAATGCTGCCAGCAAGAAACTCAGCTGTGCTTAGTAGCATGTTTTGGGTTCTCTTCCATTAATGAACCAACCTTCAATATTATATATCTTATTTGTCTTCATTTACCTAGCTTTCCCTTCTAGACAGGCCAGGATTTCATCTGCTACATCATCAATGTGTAGTACTTGCCAAATACCAAGAACCCAAATATTTATTGAATTTATAAAAAGGGGGACACTACTCCTAAATATTTTCTTCAGGTCTGCCAACTTCACACTGTATCAAATCCCATGTCCTTAATACTTGCTAGGATTATTAATGCTATGACACCATATTTCAGACCACCACAGACTTTCAGATTTGGTTACAAACCTACACCAAACCTGATTTTATAATCTCTTAACTCTTTGTTCTAAGGTAATTTCCCCAAAGTAGTAGTTCTAAATCAATACACTAAAAAGGGTTAAAACCCAAGGAAACAATTTAAATGGACAAGTTCTACTAGTATTACTTGAAGTAATAGAAAAGGCCTCAACAGGCTATATGAAATTTGTATGAGGTAATAATATGTATTGGTTTGCTAAGATGACACAGTCACATATCTATATAGTGTTTAAAGTAGGTCATTTAAAACACTTGCCTGCTTTATAGCAAAAAAGATGCTCTCATAGGCGTCCTCCTGAGTGTATATGCTACAGCTGTAGTCATCTTCATCAACTCCAGAAAATCCTTTCAAAAACAAGTGCTTAAAAGCAACAGTGTTATCTTCTTTGAAAGCCACCACCAACTGGTTACTTAAGCCAAACCGAACAAGCTAGGAAAGAAAACAGGAAAGTGACTTTTACCACTTACCAGGGAAAGATCCCAGCTCCCCGGGGCACTAATGCAAGGGCTGTAAGCAAATTATTGAACCCTTTGGTCTCAAGTTTCCTTGTCCATGAAAAGGAGATTCTAGCTGAACCCATTTCACAGGTTTGCAGAGAGAATCAACTGAGCTAGCACACATCAAAACCTCCTTGTGTCTGGTAGCGGCAAGCACTAACCTGTGAGCTATCCGCAGTATAAGGTACCTACAGTGTGTCTCTAACTCAGTGCCCTGCAAAGAACGTCTCCTTTGTGGTTTAAACTGGAGAGAAGAGTGGAGAGAAACAGGGCTCAGTGGCTAAGATCACTTGCTGCTTTTGCCGAGGACCAGAGTTTGGTTCACAGCACCCACACTGGGCAACTCAACCAGGTTTAATGCCAGCTCCAGGAGATCTGACGTCCTCTCTGGTCTACACATGCACTGTGCCCTCGGGTGTATACTCACAGGCACTTCAACAAAAATTCAATCAAATCTGAATCAGAGGTAAGAGACTACGCTAGAGGAAGAACTGTGAGACCGGGAAAAGCTTGAGTAGGTAGCATTTGGGAGAGGGGGGGGGTCAATGGGATGCAGCGGATCAGGACTCAGAAAGTTTAGTTAAAGACCGCAATTGGTTTTTATGGCTATGTGAGCTACAATTTTAGTGATAGAACTGAATTAAATCATCAAAACTGGAGCAAGTTAGAAAACTGGTAAGTAGTGAACTAAATCATTTCTTTATCTTTTAGGAATAAGAATAAAGGGGACCTTAATTTATAGGTCACCAAGACTAAAATTAGAAAACCAAGAATGCAAAAGTGGAAAAAATGTCATCCTTACCACACAGACCCCTGATGCTGGTCTTAGTGCTCCTGAAGTGACTGCTTTCCTTTTTCATGTCCCCCTCCCTCCCTCCCTCCCTCCCTCCCTCCCTCCCTCCCTCCCTCCCTCCCTCCCTCCCTCCCTCCCCCCCTCCCTCCCTCCTTCCCTTCCTTCCTTTCGTTTTTAAAATTATTTTTATTTTGTTTTAATCTATTAGTGTCTATGGGTGTTTTGCCTGAATGTGTGTCTGCGTGCAACATGCATGCCTGGTACCTACAGAATCCAGAAGAGAGCATCAGCTTCCCTAGGTCTGGAGTAATATAGGGCTATGAGCCACCATGTGGTTGCTGGGAATTGAACTTGGGTCTCTGGAGGAGCAGCCAGTGCTCTGAATCTCTGTGCCATCTCTCCAGCCCTGTGGCTTTTCTTAATGCTGGATGAGCTGGCCCAGCATGCCACACAACTCAAAGAGCCTGCTCGCTCGCTTACGAACTCAGAGCAAAGCTGCAACTGTGCTTACTGAAGAAGCTCTCTTGTATCCAGATGGAGGCATCCTTTAAATCCTTTATATTAACATTCCAGAAAAATCATCCACACACTTTTGGATTGATGGAATCAGTAGATTGTGTACCAGGGGACCCAAAGCCCCCAAGTCGGTTCTGTTTGGATTTTTTCCAGACGTGTGTGTTTCCAATGTAACCACCTGCAGAGAAGTTGCCACAGAAGAGTTCAATGCAACAGCCCAGCAGCTAAATGACAGCTCTAATGACCATTTTCACCATGATAATATGACCTTATATCAGCAGTATGACCTTATATCAAGGTCGAAATGTAAATAAAGCTCAAGCACTCTTGACAAAGCCCAGTAGTTAGCACATCCTGGGGCACAACGCTACCAATAAAAGAAGAATTTAGCAATTTCTGTGTCCGAAAACTTTTAAAAACATTTTAAATAAGATCTGATGGATTTTTGAGAACACCTTGACACCTGTGAACCTCACATGGACTAGGGATGGGGGAATTTAGAAACTCCCTTCTGCGTGAACCTTCTCTTATCTGGTTTTTATGGAGACGTAGCCTCTGTGTATCAAAACCAGATCATCCGAATTGAACTTCAGCCTGCGCTCTGCCCTCTGGAAGCAGTTTGATTTTAGCTTCATGAACTTCAGTGGTATGAGTCTTGCAGACTAACAAGCAAGTGCAGGATACTCCAGAGGAAAGAGTAGCGGTGTGTGTTACCTGTGTGGTCACCATGACTATCTTCAATATCTGCAAGCCCAGTTTCCACGGGATCTGGCGTCTGGCTCGGTACTTCTCACAGGGACTCATGAAGTAGAACTTCAGGTCTTCCCTCAGACACTCTTCCCTCACCTCAGAATCAAGAGACGCCATCGCAGATCTGCCAGAGGAGACAGGTTTTCAATACCCCACAACAGCCTGCTTCTCACCGAACTCCTGACCGGCACCTCCTGTTCATATACGCCACCCTGTTTGCTCCACAGACATACAACTCTCAGACCAGTGAAGCCCTAGAAATCCAAGAGGTTTCCACTCCTTTGCCGCCTGCCTTTGCACTTAACCACCCAGTTCACTCAAAATGCCTATTAGCAGAACTCAAAGTGTTGTCTGCCATTTTCTGCATCTTGGTGTACAATGCCTCCTGTTCCTAAGGAGTTAGGAGAAAGTGTGTGGGTGAAAGGGAGGCTAAGACTGGAAATGTGAGCATTTCTCTATGTGAGAGTGTGTTATACCAGTGCAAACATGATGGGAAGCTGTGAGGAACTTTGGGTTTGAAGTGACCGGCATTTGATCTAGGACAGTGGAATTAAACTATGGAAGAATTAGAGAATCCCTTTCTATGACTACTTTTTATTTCTATGAAAGGAGTAAATCCTCCATTTACGAATCAATATCAATGCTTACAAGACCCCAGAAGAGAGAGTTGCAGGTGATAGATATAATTGGGACACATTATATAGGTGCATGCAATTGTCAAAGAAAAAAAAATATTTGCTTTGACAATATAAACGGTTTGAGGAAATTAGAACTGCAGCTCTCTGCTCATGCCCAGCCAGATTTTGATCAACTTGCTTTTCAACTCCAGACTCCTGGTGGACACATGATTCCCTAAGGCCAGAGACAACCAATGAGATGTGGCCAAATAACTGAGACCATAACTGTTGAGACACATGGCTTCCTTTTTTAACGCAGTATCCAAAATGAGTACAAAGCATTCTAGGAGTAAAGAACTTATTAACGCTCCTATTTTATATTGCCTAAAACCTAAAAAGAAGAATTGTAATAATAATATAACATACAACATGCATAGCACAAACTGATCTGAACTATACATACAGCATAACAGAATAATGCACAGATGGAACAGTGGTGTAATCAGCGTGCTCACAACGGGACTAGTGTGATAAGTGGTTACTGTTGGGACAAAGTCAACAAAGATCAGAGATCATAGATGAGAAGCATGGGCTGTGGTGTTCCTGGAGGGAATCTCGCCCCCAAAGGAGGAGGAGCCTCCAGAGGCTGGACTCACCCCCACAGGGGGAGGAGCCTCCAGAGGCTGGACTCACCCCCACAGGGGGAGGAGCCTCCAGAGGCTGGACTCACCACCACAGGGGGAGGAGCCTCCAGAGGCTGGACTCACCACCACAGGGGGAGGAGCCTCCAGAGGCTGGACTCACCACCACAGGGGGAGGAGACTCCAGAGGCTGGACTCACCCCCACAGGGGGAGGAGCCTCCAGAGGCGGGACTCACCACCACAGGGGGAGGAGCCTCCAGAGGCTGGACTCACCACCACAGGGGGAGGAGCTTCCAGGAGCTGGAGCTAGCCCAGAAAGTCAGAGGATCCAGAAAAAAAAATCACCAACATGCCTTCTTCCAATTGTCTCAGAAGCTATCCATCTCAAGCTTGGGTCTTGGAGTCTTACATCCTTTAAACGAGGGAGTGTCTTAAGATTACGTGCTCTGCAAAGGAAAATTGTTCAAGTAACAGATTCCTTCGGATGCTTTTGGGACTAGGGGTTATTCTCATAAATCTCCTTATAGAATCTATTTAAACAGCATCCTGTCTATCTTATAATCTGTGTTATCTGCCTTGATTAACAACTTTAGAAGAAGCTCAGAAAGGCATGATGGGGCAGGACACGTGGAAGCTGGAGGACACCTTAACGAAGCCAGCTCTCTCCTCCGCCTTTATGTGGGATTGAGCCAGGCCTCCACAGCAACTGCCGTTACCTACTAAGCCGTCTTGCAGGTCCTGGATTTCTGCTTCTAATTTGATAATTTTGCTATTATTTATTTATTTTTCTTCTAAGATTCTAGGTTAGCTAGAATCCTCCTGCCCAAAATGAAGAAAGGAGGAGGAAGAAGGAAGACAGGAAGGAAAGACAGAAAGAGGAGAAAGAAAAATGAATGGAGAAGAAAGATGAGGGAAAGAGGTTGAGAAAACACTCCCCATGTAAAATATCCATGCTGCTCGAAGGTGGATAGGGAAATGCCTGTGAAGACCTGGCAGACCATCTAACAGCAGAGAGCTCCTGGGGCAGTCTTGCCGGGTGTCTAGAGTAATGCACTGCCACTCACACACTCTGGGACTTTGGGGGTGCTTTAATGAGAGGGAATCAAGAAACTAGGGCTCAGGACTTCCCAAAGCGCTTCTGTCTGTGGAAGTAGGCTGAGAAACCACTGCTAAGGCTACCCTGCAGACCAGACTGACTCCATATCCTATTTCCAAAGTAAAGAGGAAATGGAAAAGCCAGCCCATCCCCAGATGTGCTAGCGGTAAACCAGACAGAGAGTCTCAGACTTGGGTGACTAGGGTACTTCAAAGAGTGGGGATGCTTGAGTCTGGAGGTTTCCAACTAGAGCTGCCCTTTGTGTCCTGGGATACAGAGATGAGCCTCCAGGAACTTGGGGCAATCTAACGTGTAACTTGTAAGCTATGACCAGCATCTCTTTAAACATACCCAGACCAGTGGTAATCAAGTAACAAAAGAGCTTAGAATGCAGCAGAAACAGCGTGCACCACATCAGAATAGGACATCTTGGAAAAGAGCCTTGTTGAGGCTGGAGGGCCGGCTCAGTGGTTAAGAGCACTGAATGCTCCTCCTGAGAATCCAAGTTCAATTCCAAGCATCCATATGGTGCTAACGACTGCCTGTCTTCAGCCCTAATGGGATCGCTTCCAATGTCCTCTCCTAGCCTCTGCAGGCACTCACTGCACACATATGGTGCACAGAATTACTTGAGGGTCAAATGCCCATACACATAAAAATAAAAGGAAAAGAAAAACAAAGTAGCCTTGCCTGCCATACAATATGAGTAAAATACCTATAAGATAAACTTGAATAAACCAAATAACTTTTTAAAATGAGAAATCAGCGACTAAATGAGTCTCATTTCACAAGATAAAGCTGTGTGTTGTGACTCATATCTAAATCTCAGCACTCCACAAGCTGAGATAAGAGGATCTAAAGAACTTCTAGGCCAACCTGAGCTACATAGTGAGTCTCAGGCCAGTCCAAGCTTTATCTCAAGAAAGAATTTACATATGTATTTGCCTTGAGCCTGCTACAGGCAGCCCCTTAGTTGGCCTTCCCGACTAAATGAGCACTTACTCTGTGGGCTGGTGCTTGGGACAGGACAAGGGCCTGAGTAGGGTCCTTGAAGGTCACATACTTAAGCTCCATCAGGAAAGACTTGTTAACGCATCGTAATTAAGCAGGTGAGCAAGAGCTGAACCACAGTGTTCCCATGATTCCAGGCACAAAAGTCCTGACTTCAAGGTGAGGGGTGTAGAAAGCAAGGAGAAACCCATCTTGGTCATAATACGTAGGCACCGACGCTACAAGGGCACCTTACTGGGAAGGTGGAGGGACGGAGTTACAAGAAACTATCATCTTCCTGGAGCTGATAACAGCATCTTCATAGAGGAGCTTTAGAGCCCAGGAAGATGCCTGTATGAGTGGTACCTTCAGTCACCCTATATCACTTAGCTCTGTAGTGGTTTGAATATGCTTGAACCATAGGAAGTGGCACCATTAGGAAGTGTGGCCATACAACTGGCGGTTATCATGTAGAAGAATGCGAATTGATCCATTCCTATCTCCTTGTACTAAGGTCAAATCTAAGTGGATTAAGGAACTCCACATAAAACCAGAGACACTGAAACTTATAGAGGAGAAAGTAGGGAAAAGCCTTGAAGATATGGGTACAGGGGAAAAATTCCTGAATAGAACAGCAAAGGCTTGTGCTGTAAGATCGAGAATCAATAAATGGGACCTCATAAAGTTGCAAAGCTTCTGCAAGGCAAAAGACACCGTCAATAAGACAAAAAGACCACCAACAGATTGGGAAAGGATCTTTACCTATCCTAAATCAGATAGGGGACTAATATCCAATATATATAAAGAACTCAAGAAGGTGGACTCCAGAAAATCAAATAAGCCCGTTAAAAAATGGGGCTCAGAACTGAACAAAGAATTCTCACCTGAGGAATACCGAATGGCAGAGAAGCACCTGAAAAAATGTTCAACATCCTTAATCATCAGGGAAATGCAACTCAAAACAACCCTGAGATTCCACCTCACACCAGTCAGAATGGCTAAGATCAAAAATTCAGGTGACAGCAGATGCTGGTGAGGATGTGGAGAAAGAGGAACACTCCTTCATTGTTGGTGGGATTGCAAGCTGGTACAACCACTCTGGAAATCAGTTTGGTGGTTCCTCAGAAAATTGGACATAATACTACCAGAGGATCCAGCAATACCTCTTCTGGGCATATATCCAGAAGATGTTCCAACCGGTAAGAAGGACACATGCTCCACTATGTTCATAGCAGCCTTATTTATAATAGCCAGAAGCTGGAAAGAACCCAGATGTCCCTCAACAGAGGAATGGATACAGAAAATGTGGTACATTTACACAATGGAGTACTACTCAGCTATTAAAAGGAATGAATTTATGAAATTCCTAGGCAAATGGATGGATCTGGAGGGCATCATCCTGAGTGAGGTAACATATTCACAAAGGAACTCACACAATATGTACTCACTGATAAGTGGATATTAGCCCAAAAACTTAGGATACCCAAGATATAAGATACAATTTGTTAAACGCATGAAACTCAAGAAGAACGAAGACCAAAGTGTGGACACTGTGCCCCTTCTTGGAATTGGGAACAAAACACCCATGGAAAGAGTTACAGAGATAAAGTTTGGAGCTGTGAAGAAAGGATGGACCATCTAAAGACTGCCATATCCAGGGATCCATCCCATAATCAGCTTCCAAACGCTGACACCATTGCATACACTAGCAAGATTTTGCTGAAAGGACCCAGATATAGCTGTCTCTTGTGAGACAATGCCGGGGCCTAGCAAACACAGAAGTGGATGCTCACAGTCAGCTATTGGATGGATCACAGGGCCCCCAATGGAGGAGCTAGAGAAAGTACCCAAGGAGCTAAAGGGAACTGCAACCCCATAGGTGGAACAGCATTATGAACTAACCAGTACCCCAGAGCTCTTGACTCTAGCTGCATTTGTATCAAAAGATGGCCTAGTCGGCCATCACTGGAAAGAGAGGCCCAATGGACTTGGCCAACTTTATATGCCCCAGTACAGGGGAATGCCAGGGCCAAGGGGTGGGGGTGGGTGGGTGGGGGACTGGGGGGGGCAGTGTATTGGGGACTTTTTGGATAGCACTGGAAATGTAATTGAGGAAATTACCTAATAAAAAAAAAAGGAAAAAAAAAAAAAAGGAAGTGTGGCCATGTTGGAGGAAGTGTGTCACAATGGCAGTGGGGTGGAGAGGTAGGCTTTGAGGTCTCCTAGTGTTCAATCTCTGTCTAGTGCAGAAGAGAATCCCCTCCTGGCTGCCTTAGGATCAAAATGTAGAAGCCTTGGCTCCTCCAGCACCATGTCTGCAAAAGCTTTCTGACATGATGATAATGGATTGAATCTCTGAAACTGAAAGCCAGCCCCAATGAAATGCTTGCCTTTATAAGAGTTGCCTTGGTCATGGTGTCTCTTCACAGCAATGAAACCTGGACTAAGACAAGTGCTAAATGATCCGTCCTTATATTTCATAATAAGCTTTTCATTTAATAAATGTGAAAAGAGGTTCTGGATCCTTAGAATCCTGACATATGGAGAAGCCTTCATACACACACACACACACACACACACACACACACACACACACCAGAGAGACAGAGACAGAAAGAGAGAGAGAAAGACAGAGAGACAGCGAGATTGTGTAAGAAAGTCTGAACCCAAGCTTGTTTTTGCATAAAGAGCAGTAAAAATACGAAGCATTTGGTCAAGTGAACATCTGGAGAGTCGATTTCTGCTGGAGACATTTTTGTGCCTTTTAGAGCTCAGGCCACTGAAGATGTGGAGCACAGAAGTACAATTAAGACTTGCCAGGAAGCCGGGTGTGGTGATGCATGCCTTTCATCACAGCACTTGGGAGGCAGAGGCAGGCGGATTTCTGAGTTCGAGGCCAACCTGGTCTACAAAGTGAGTTCCAGGACAGCCAGGGTTACACAGAGAAACCCTGTCTTGGGAAAAACAAAAAAGCCTGTACTTGATGTACATCCTGGAGCAGAGGCCCATGCACTGTAGTTCAGCAGGTGCAGCAGACATCCAGCAATGTCTGCTCCTTTCCTTCGCATCCTTAGTTACCCAGTGTTCAAGAAAGGTAGCTGGTATTTCCATTATCCCAGGACCCTTTAGTAAGGAGCTAGGGAGCTATAGCTCAGTTAGTAATGTGCTTGCCTTATAAGCAGGAACTGAATCTGATTTCCCAGAATCTACAGGAAAATGCCAGCTGCGGTTTGCACACTGTAGTCTCATTTACAGGGAAGTAGAGCAGAAGCATCTACAAGACACAGGACACTCTCTCTCTCTCTCTCTCTCTCTCTCTCTCTCTCTCTCTCTCTCTCTCTCATATACACAGACAGACAGTGACAGAGAGAGAGAGAGAGAGAGAGAGAGAGAGAGAGAGAGAGAGAGAGAGAGAGAGACTCACCTCAAGCAAAGCCACAAAAAAAGACAGGAAAAGCAACAAAGTTTTTGAAGAACCAAGATAATAAAAAGTAGCCAAATCTGAAAGTGAAACTCACCAAGATTTGTCTGAACTACAGTAAACTTCCAGACTGGTTGCTTAACAAATCCAGATGTTACAATGTTTCTAATACTGGGAAGGATTAGTGGGAAGAAAGACACGTTTAACTCTCGGAAAAAGCTCCCCCTCCCCGAAGCCATGCAAGCTGCAGATACAGGAAAGCATCAGTGAGGTAAGACCAATTGATTGGATGATGAAAATACAGAAGAAAATGTTAGTTGACATAATAAATATTCAAGATCCAAAAGCTTTTTGAAACAAATTTCGTGCAAATTTAAAAGTAATATCTAAAAAAATATTTGGAGAAAAATAAAGGTCATTTGGGTTCAAACGTATCACACAGGAAATGTTTAAATGTATATACATTATTGAAATTTTTCTGAAAGTTCGTCTTCCGTCTTCCCAGTTTGTAGTTTTCTTGATACCCAGTTAGTATTTCTTAAACTGATGGCCTATATAGAATAAACTGATGGCGTATAGCATGATCAGGGACAGAGGGCAGAAGTTCATTGACTTCATTGGAAAATACATGAAAGCTGGACAAAGTACCTAATGCGTGAATTCAGGAGACTTCATGCTCTCGTGTAATCAAAACGAGAAGAAAAGAAACCACAGGTCACGTATCTAGAACAACCCAGGAGAGAACCCTCAGCCTGCCTGTGAGGAGTTCATTGAGGTGGGAAAACCCACTCTAAATGTGGCTCCCCAGGCTCAGGGCCCAGGCGGAACAAAATGGAGACCGTGAGCTGAGCACCAGGATTCATCTCTGTTTCCTCACTGCGACACCAGGAGGCTGGCTTCCTCACATTCCTGCTGCCTTGACTTCCCCGCCATGATGCACTGTAACCTCAACCATGAGCCAAAACAAAACCTCCTTTCCTGAAGTTGCTGCGACAGCCACCATAAAGTAGGCCCCACACAACTGGTCCCAGCTCTCTTGCTCCATGAAGCTCAGAGTAAATGCCCTGCAGATCCCCCTGCACTGTGTTGGTGGCTAAGCAGCAGGTGGCACAGCCCTTCCCTCAACTTCTGGAACATTTCAGTTTTTGGCTTCCTTCCCATGACACCAGGCTACCTCAGTCTCCTTGCTGTTCCTCTTCTATCTGACTTGTAAAGGGCAGGGCATGTAGTGGCTCTTCTGTTACCTCTCCTTTACTCTAGAGAGCTTCTCCGATCCTGTGCCCTTCAACACTCTGCGCTTAGTGGTGCTTCCCTCCCTCCCCCTCCCCCTGATTCTCTCCTCTTCTCCTCCTCTCACTTCTCTCTTTCCCTTGCTTCCTCCCCCACCTCTCCCTCCCTCCCCTACCTCTTCCCCCCACCCACCGCATCCCCTCAGCTTCCATCACCCCGTCCTTTTGGAAATTCCACCCATGTGTCTAGAAGAATACGGAACCTGCCCGTATTCCTCCACCGGCCTCCGGCCTCCTCAGTGCAGCCACCTGTGACACCCATCCTGGCAGTTCTGTGGTTCCTTGCCGGTTCCATTGGAGAGCCACCCTAGGCCCTGGACGTGGCCTAATTGGAGGTATGAAGCAGGAGCCAGGGTGTCAGTTAGAGGTGGTACCACTGAGAAGCATCACTCTGGGAACAGTCTGGCAAGTCTTCCCTCAGCTTAGCTCTGCTCCTACTGCAGCCTCCCTGCTCCAAGCCATTCTCTCTCACCCAATGAGAGGGGTGGCTTCCTAGGGTTCCACATCTCAGCTAAAGGGAAGCACTTTAGAGGACTCAGTCACCTTTAAAGTGATGACACGCATGCATTTCCTTCACTTTCCAGCTGCAAACCCCTCCCGGACTTTCTCCTCGTCTCAGAACTAGCACAGACCTCCTACCACTTCCTGGCCTTGCTCACAAGACTCCAGCCCACTTCTCCCCACGCCCCACTCTGCTTCCTCACTAGAGTAGCTCTGGCCCTGGAGCATCCCCCAAGCCTGGGGGTTTACACTTGCTATTTCTGAGCTCTTTGCATATCTGGGTCCTTCTTGCCCTTACCCGGCTCACATGCCACCTTTTTTAGACTGGCCTTTGGGTTTTTTCCTTGCAGGACTGGGTTCTGGACCTTGACCCTTAAACACGGTAAGTAAGAGCTCTCCCACTAGGCTGTAATCTAAACCATCTTTTTACTTTTTATTCCTACATAGGGTCTTACTACGTAGCCCACACTAGCCTTAAACTCACCCTGTTACCAGGCAGGTCTCCAAGTAGAGCTCCTCCTGTCTCAGCCTCCCTAATGGCAAAGATTACAGCTAGAGTGGCTTTGCTACTTGTGCTCGGTGCATGTGGCCTTTCTGGTTTTTATTATATGCCTTTAACCTCCTCGGACTCAATGTCACAACTAGTTTTCCCATGAGAGCTTCCTCAAGCCCCACTCCATTGTATCTGACAACACACATCAGACTACCCGACACACAGTAGGTATTCAACGACTATCACTTGGAAGAAATGAAAGGAATCAATGCATGAGGCAACCACTCTGGCTATATAAACTTTTCCTCAGCTGGTGTCCTTGAAAATCAAATCACAACAACAGTAGTGCTAGTGACATAACACTAGAAAGTCGAAAAGTTGAATGAACTGAGCAGAATAATAAAGCCATGCTTAGATTATGATTAGAAGTTTCTAGGTAGTTAGGTGCCTGATTTGCTGGCAGAAATGCTTCTTTATTTTATTCATTGGGTCCTGCTTTTTTTTTTTTAATAGAATCGACTTGATAAATTATTAGCACTGTGGCTTGTTCTTTGGGCCAAAGAATCCTTCCAGAAATGAAATACAAAAATAGAGAAAAAATTAAGTGCATTAAAAATATAAAATCAGTAGATGAACCATCTAGATAGATAGATGATTTTCATATATATATGTATATATATATATAGACACTAAATATACAGAATGACACTATAGAGAGAGATGGTTCATATATATATATATATTATAGAATGACTATATATATAATGACACTAAATATACAGAATGACACTATAGAGAGAGATGGTTTATATATATACATATATATAATGATATTATATACATAGAATGACTATATATATATATATATATACACACACACATACATACTCACACACACACACATATATATATATATGTATATATATATATATATATATATATATATATATATATATTCCCAGAATTTCACAAAAGTCAAGCAGGTATGAGAAGCATCGGTAATCCTAGCTCTCTGGAAGCAGAAGTAGGGGATCAGGGGCAAGCTGAATAACCAGACACAAGAAATGGAACTGGTTTAAATTTGTAATTAAAAATTATTTTAATGAGAGACTCTTCCTCAATAAGTAAAAATTTTAGAGCAGCTCAGGAAGACGCCTGATGTTCATAGCAGGATTACACACACATGTGCACACACACACATGTTCACACACATACATGCATGTACACATACACACACTCCCACACACATGCAGACACTAACACACACAAGCAGAGTCAAAAGGCAGGCTCAGAGAAGGTCTGCACGAGATACTGGGTTACAAATAGCCCAAACTATTAATAAGAAAAAGACAGCTCAGACTGGAGAGATGGCTCAGCTATTAAAAGCTAGGCTCACAAGCAAAACTATGAGAAAAAGAAAGCTCAATACAGCTACAGGCAAAGAGTCTGACAAGCAAATGGGCATTAACTCCTAACATCCTGTACAGTCAGGTTGTCAGAAATCCATCCTAGCCCTTATTTATCAAAGACAGGGGACGCTCGATTGGAAGAAATGTGAGAATTAAAACTCAATCTATCCATTATCTATGAGCATTTGTATGATCAAGGAACCAAGGTTTTATGGATTTTCCTGCAAATTTTAATATAGCTATCTATTAAGATGACTATAAAAAAGTTCATTGCAATCAGACTTGTGACTGTGTATAAACTTGAAAATGCCTGTTACATTGTTACATTTTTTAAATTATAAGACAAATATAGCATAATATTCTTTTTAAAGTCTGTCTTTATGTTCATATTTCAACATTTTCAAACATCTAGAGCTAAGAAACAAAATCTGAAAAAGCAGTAAGCACCCCGGCAGTGTCTGGGCAGCAGTGTGCTCCCCGGCAGTGTCTGGACGTGTTTCCCACCTGATTTCACTTTTTCCGTGTTTTCTGTATTTTCTTCAGTGTCAGTGATTAACATGAGAATTATCTAGTTACTATCACGAGTTAAAATAAAGGCACCTGATGTATATCAGGGAACTAGGCACTGCCTTGCCCAGATTTCATGTGTACTGGGTGAGAGGACAGACTTGGGGAAGGTAAGTCTGAAAGGGCAAAGCAGGGTTCCCACAGCAGTGGCCATGTGGGCCTGGGTGAGTGTCAGACGGCCAGTCCAGCACGTGAAGACTCTGGCTGCCTCCTGAGAACTCCCACCAATTTTTCACTCCATTTCTTATTATGATCTAATTTCCTTGTGAAATTAGATTAGACATGGATTCCTAGTCTTCTAAGAGAAGTTAACTGTGATTCTCTGGGTCCCTTCTCATTCTGAAAAAGACAAACCACGTGGTCACTCCGATCCCAGGAAGAGCCCTGGAAAAAGACTGAAGGACTTCTCAGTAGGTACCCGTTAGTGCTCTCGCAAAAGATGAGCAAGAAGAATTTTCAGGAATTTCCCTGAAGACAGCTGTGTCACTGACTTCCTATGAAGACATCCCTGCCCTCCCTGTTGCCTAAGACTGCCGGGAATCAGAAGTAGAGCCACATGTGTCCAAAGTGCTTATTCTCAGCAAGCCACACTGGTCCCCTGGGGCCCACAGGAAGCGGGGGGTTGCCTCTTGTCAGCACTACAGGCTCTAAAAGCTGAGCAGCCTCGAGTGTTGGCTGTAGTGATGGTGTACCCTGACTGTCCTTCTCTTTCCTAAATTTTCAACGGGTAGCTGATTCCAGTGTCCAGCAGACAGCTCTCTTGCAACATTAGTTACAAGTGTCAAGATGCCTAGTTCCTTAATTAGCAACAAGCCTTCACAAAACTGTGCTCCCGAGTCTCTTGGTGGGCCACAGGTAAATCTCTAGCAAATCTCTCTAGCTGTAGTAGACAATATAATTTTCTTTTAAATGTCCGTCATTTAAACAACAGGTCTTCAAGAATTAGGACATCAACAACAATGTTCCATAATTTTTGGCCTGATAAATTACTACCTGGCAGAAATCAAATTTTAGCTGAAATCATAAAGATGTATTTCAAAGAAAGAATAAATAAAAGCAACTTTTTTGTTTGTTTGTTTGTTTGTTTTTTGAGACAGGGTTTCTCTGTGTAGCCCTGGCTGTCCTGGAACTCACTCTGTAGATCAGGCTGGCCTTGAACTCAGAAATCTGCCTGCTTCTGCCTCCCAAGTGCTAGGATTAAAGGCATGCACCACCAACTGCCCAGCAGCTTTTGAAAGAGAGGAGGTGAAGCCAGCCATCTGAGAGGAGAGGAATTAGACCCCGCTGTGTCTACAAAGCAGACTCTCCTCTAGGGGCAGAAAGAGCAGCGATGAGACTCAAACCAGAACAAAGGTTCTGCAGCAGAATGGTCCAAAAAGACCTCACAAAGAGGGGAAATGCAAATAACTGCAGAAGCAAATGACACTCATCAACACGTGCTCCATGCTGAACAGAGTGCTCCATGCTGTGTTGTGCTTTTGTTAGTGTCTAAGACAGTAACAGTGGCTCTGAGGTTAGAAGTGCTTGCTTGCTGTTGTTCTACAGGCCCTGGGGATGGGGTCTGGCATCCCCTTCAGACAGCTCACAACCACATGGTACTCTAGCTCCAAGGGTAAGAAGCCCCCTTCTGGCATCTATGGGCACTTACACACACAGCACACACACACACACACACACACACACACTCACACTTACACACAAAATAAAAATAAATAATAATTAAAAGAAAAAAACTTTTGGAAACAAAGTTCCTATTCTCCGGATGGGGCACACAGGGCTTTCCCACTTCAGAGGTGATATTCAGACCTTCAACGCCAAGCCCCAGCTGAAGAGAGCGGCTCACTTCAGTTCTTAGGGCCAAATTGGTTTTCTTTGGCGACTGTTTTTATTCACAAACCATAACCACAAGAAGCCACCTGGTTGTTGGTGGTGATATTTTTTTTTCACTAGGCTTCAAAAACAGTCTTAATTTGGGTTTCGTGTCATCGACAGGGGAGCCACTGAGCAGAGAGAGAGCTTGGCTCTAAATCTATTCATCCCTGACTTCCGTTTTTGTTCAAAATGTGTCCCAAGTCTTCTGGCTTTGTTGGCAGACTTCAGCGTTGCTACATTTTGTTAAAATAAAAACCATCCTCCTTAAGAGAAGCGAATGTGAAAGTCCCCATTTAGGGGGTTACATAAGAGGTGCCTGTTTTTAGACAGATCCTGGCCATAGAACCTGGCGTAGGAAAGGCTTGCTGAACGAGAAAGGTGTTTCCAGGGAAAGGTTCAAGCATTGAATGTCTCCTGAGATTTATGTGTCCTGGAAGATGAGCAAAAATCCTAGCAGAATTCATACTCTGCTTGGAAAACCCATCAAACCTCCCCAGGTGTGTGCTGTTGGCTGACAGTATCAAGAACAACATAAGCAGCTGTTGATAGTGCAAACTTTGTGCTCATTTCCAGAGAGAGCTGCATCCTTGGCCCCTTGTACATAAAATATCAGAATTTGCATCCATGGGTATTTCCCCCACCTCTGCATCATCTCTCTTCCGTCCACACTTTACAACACCACAGTCCTCTCTTCCTACCAGTACTGGACAGCCATCCACCTGCCTATGGTATATGTCACATCTACAAGCCTCCAAAAGCCATTTCTGTGCACGTGCAAGTCTGTGTCCTTTAGCAATGCACACTTTGGATGACACAGAACACATTAAAAAAAATCATTTAAGCCCCAAACGAAAAACAAAAGTCAAATAAAAATAACTCTTAAGGTTATGTATCTCGCCTAACATGAATACAGCCAGAAGACAGTGGGCATGTAAACCAGAGGCATCTGCTCCTTAGTGTTTAGGACGAACATTCAGGGTAAAACAGAAGAGTAGGTCCATGTGGTCTATTAGAAATAGCCTTCTCTACTTTCAGACACGGAGTTTGCATGTTGCATGACAGCAGGCATTTTGGTGGGTCGTTCACAACTGGTCACGGTTCTCAAAGTTGCTCCAGTGTTTTCTTTTCGTGGATGCGCGTGTATTTGTGTACTTGCACATGCATGCACATGTGTTGTGCATGTGGGGACAACTGTGGGTGTCATCTTCAGGAACAACACAGACCTCCTGTGAGACAACGTCTCTCACTGGCCTGGAGCTCTGAAATTAGGGCTGACTGGCTGGCTAGTGAACTTTGGGGGAGTCCTCCTGTCTCCTGCCTGTTGTGCACTGGGCTTACAGGTCCCAAGTACTTTCACCTGGCTCCAACAGTGTTCTTTGAGCTTGCAAGAAAACATCTCTGGCTGGGCATGGTGGCACATGCCTTTAATCCCAGCACTTGGGAGGCAGAGGCAGGAGGATTTCTGAGTTCGAGGCCAGCCTGTTCTACAGAGTGAGTTCCAGGACAGCCAGGGCTCTACAGAGAAACCCTGTCTCAAAAACAAACAAACAAACAAAAACAAACAAACAAAAAAGAAAACACCTCTATAGCCCCACCAACATGGTTTTATAGTTCAAAACTGGTCTTTTGAAGGTCGGAGAAGTCTATGCCACCCTTGCAGAAAATCATCCATTCAGGTAGCCATCATAGACTAACTTCCCTATGGCTCAGTTTCCTTGCTGGCTTCAAGAACATCCTGCTAGGAAGGAGAGGCCGCTCCCTGCTCCCTTAGAAAACTTTAACAGCCCGCCACTATTTGTTTTAAGAGCAGCAAGCAGGAGCCAAAGGCCACTTTGTCCTCACCTCCCCGGCTCAATTGCGCTGCTGCAGACATTCAGACTCAGGAGAGGTCGCTTTGGCAGAGCCACCTGGCTTGACTGAACGCCTTTTCATAGAGCTGGGGAAACCAGGGCTGACCACACCGCAACCCTCCCACCTAAGAAAAAGTCGGTTTGTTCCGAAAGGCAAACAATCAGCCTCATTTTTAACTGAGTGCAAGCAGTTAGCATTAGCCTGCCCGGGGTAGCAAGAACTCTAGGGTAGAACAAACCAGGATCTTTTCAGAGTCCTGTCTCCAGGAAAGAAACACACACACACACACACACAAACAAAAGTCATAAAACATCTGATCCCTCTCTGTCTCTCCCGGTCTCTTGCCTGGGAAAACCGTCAGTTTCAGGACCAGGCGTCCTCCTTCAGAACTTTCCAGGGCTCCCGGAAAGCTAGACCCATTCCTTGCCCTGAGGAACAGTGGCCCCCAAATGAAAGCCTTAGGGGATCAAAGCCTCTTACCCTTCCAGCCAGCGCTCTGATCTCAGCCCCGGGACTTTGCTGAAAAGCGGCTGTATGCACCCTGGTCGCTACGCGTGGCCCTGTCCTCCCGCCACGCCCCCGCGTCCCCACCCTCGGCCGCTGACTTCCTTCAACGCTGGGCGACCCAGGGCGCTGTCACGAAGGACTTTTGCTACGTAGCCGAGAGCCTGGATCCGAGGCAGAATGGGATCCACGTGTGCGCGCAGGGACACCTTCTCGGCGGGAGATATTCCAGAAGGAGGGGACGCTGGAACCAGACGACCACCAGACATGGTGCACTGGGGGAGTACCCACCTGTGGTGGGGACCCCAAGTCAGGTCCGGGACGCGGTTCCACGCAGGCAGGTCCAGCGTCTCCTCGTCTCCGGGCATGGCGCGACCCTAAATTCCCTCAGTCCCCACGGTCCTCACACCCGGCTCCGCTTGCGGGTGTCTGCGAGATGCAGGTGGAGTGGACGCCTTTATAAAGGGAAGTCGTCCGGAAAGCCTGCTATGAGGCCGCCCGTCGTCCACCCCGCCCCCCTGGCCGTCCTGACCTCCTCCCTCCCGCCCCATTCCCCACCCCACCACCCCACCCCCGCCCCCAGACCTCTGACTCCTTCAAAAGTTCATTGCATTTCTTTTGAGCTCACTATGTGGCCCACACTGGCAATCAGAGCAATCCTCCGGCCTCAGCCTCCTGAGTACTAGGATTACAAGCACGTGCTACCAATGCTGGGCTTTTGGACAAGTAAAGTGTTGGTACTGAGATCTACCGGATGCAAACATTGCAGCTCCTCCCTCTAGGAATCAATAAGTTCGTGGGGATGGGTTTCTTCACTAAGGAGTCGTTATTCTGATAACTCCCTAAGTAGTTAGGATGACAGGGCAAGCATGTGGAAAGCAAGACCCCAGCCCCAGCCACCAAGTCAGCTTTCTGCAGCCTGTCTGCTTGACCCCTGAGTAGCCCAGAGCAGCCCACCCCGGCGGCCTCTATGCCCTTCCCCCTTGTTGCCTGAAAGCAGGGGCTTCAAGACAATTGGTCTCTATGAACCTGGCTACGGTACCCACCCTGAAGCTAGCAGGGCCTTTTGGACAGAACCGGCTCAGAGGCTCCTGTCTTCACCATGCAGTGGCACTGACCAAACCCCTAAATTCCCAGGCTCTGTGCATTAGGAAGTGTTCGAAAGGTCACCAGGTTTAGCTGGGGCAAAGGACAGTTTGTAGAGGATTATGTAGAAAGAGCTGGACAGAGCCTTGTGGACCCTTTGTGTAAGGTTTTTGTTTTGTTCTGTTTTGGTTTTTTGTTTTTTGGGGGGTTTTTTTAGACAACCTCATATAACTAACTGAGACTGGCCTCCAACTTGCTATGAAGCTGACGCTGGCCTTGAACCTGGTCCTCCTGCCTGCACCTCACAAGGGCTGCTGGTGTTGAGGAATATTCTGCCCCACACCCACCCTTCCAAATCTACTCTTTTTTTTTTAAAAAGTCACCTTCCCAAAACTACTGGGTAAAAATGCTTGTTTTGTTTGTTTTTGTTTTTCCAAATTTCTTTTAGGAAATATGCTTACTGGGTATGGAAAATCTGAGAAAGTCTGCCTGAAAAGTCACAGTACCCACTGTACCTTCATGCTCAGGATTCTGTACACTGCCCGCCCCGCCCCCCCCAATGTAGCCAGTCCTGGGTTTGACCCCAGAATCATGGGGTGGACAGAGAGAATCCATTCCAGCAAGTCCTCTGGTTTCCGCAAGTCATCAGTGATATCTATGTGTGGGGTACACACACACACACACACACAAGAGAGGGAGAGAGGGAGAGAGAGAGAGAGAGAGAGAGAGAGAGAGAGAGAGAGAGAGAGAGAGAGAGAGAGAGAGAATGTGTTCAGAGACATTTGTTACTACTCCCAAGTCACATAAACAGCCACCAGCAGACAAAATCTTTCTATTTAGGTCTTGGACACTCCAAAACCTTTCTTCTTATATATATATCCACCCACTGACAAGACAGGTCCTTAAAACAGTTGCTGGTGTCCAGTAACTTTCTTCATCGGCAAGTGTTTCTCTAAACAGATTCCCACCTGTGACAATCTAGAAACAGTCTTACCAGTGGAGAAAATATGCCTTTTCCTAGGTAGTTGTAAAAGATACATTTATCTAGGTATGAGGTCCTTGTCATTTCTAGGAGATGGGGGTCTCATAACTGACGTTTAGCATTCTGGTTAGTAAATCCCTTCTGTCCCCTCTTCCAAGGCATTCCCTGAGCAGTCGTGCAAATGTATCCAATATCCAATGTCAAGTGGTCAGCCCTGAAATCCTATATACAAAAGCCATACTAAAGTATTCTCAACAAGATATATAGTAATCAAAAGGAGGTCACCTACTTGAGAGGGAGTGAGAGAGACACAGGAGGGGTTGGAGAAGCAACAAGAAAGGGAAAAGTAATGTTATTATATTTTAATTAAAAAATTTAAATAAAATTTAAAGATACATTTATCTAAATAGCTATAACTAATGAAACTTGTATCTCAAATAAGTATAAAAGCATCTATTTAAAAATAAGCTTGGGTGTGATGCACTATGGTCCTGGTATTTTAGAGGCTGAGTCAGGGGGATCGCAGTGAGTTGGAGAAGAGCTTGGATCACAACGTAAGTGCAGGCCAGTCTGACCTGCACAACACCACACAGTCTCAAATTTTAATAAAAGTAAGTGTAGAAATATAACCAGAAAGCAAAATCTTTTTTTAAAGGGGGCTTTATTTTATTTTTAGTTACATGTATAATACTGGTGTGTCTATGTGTGAGAATGTATACCTGAGTGCAGGTGTCTGGATGGACCAAGAAGGGATGTTGGATTCCCCAGATCAAGAGTTGCAGGGAGTCTTGAGTCCTTCTAATGTGGATGATGGGAACAGGACTTAACCATCTCTCCAGCCCTGTAAATTCTCAGAGAGTACAATAGAGCAGAAGCTTCCTAAAGGAGGGTCCTGGGTATCAATCCTCACGGGCACCCACTGGCTCCCAAGCTGCCTCGCTGAGACCAGGCAGTACTGTGTGCCTCCTTCTGTCCCCACTCCCCCAGGAAGACGCTACTCACAAGGCGGCACATATGCTGCCTTTAAAGTAGCAAGGGCCCCAAAATGACCACCTAAATGTAGGAAGGAGCTTTGGATAGAGAAGAGGTGAAGAAAAGAAAGATGGACAATCGTTGGAATCAGATGGCTGAAAGTTTGGGCTATTGCACACACCGGAATACATGAATTACGGTTTCCAGGAACCCTGTTAAAACACTCAGAGGTTAGTTCACCAGAGTCTCTTGTTTCCAGTGAGGATCCAGGTTCATGTGTCACTGGGTAGCGCTAGACATTGCTTTGTTCTGTGTGTTGGGTGTTTCAGTCACAGGTTTTTGCTCTATGCACCTGTGCTTCAAGGCTTGTGTCTTAGCTTTCCAACGACACGAGTGTTTTGTTCAACCCTGTACCGTGCATCATACATTTCAGGTTTGCCAATCACAGTCATGGATTTCTCTTGCAGGTTTCCTTCTTACGACAGTTTCATGAATTTACCATGTTAAAGGGGATTTTTTTTTCTTTTAAGTCATCTGGAAAATGTGAGCCACGATAATAGTAGACCTGCAACAATTTTATAATAGGCGGTCCAGAGTAGTCGCTATTGGGAAGTCACTGTGTAGACAGAACACAGTAAAATAACAGGGAAACGAGCTTTTTATTTGTGTGACTTCATGTCCTTCTGATTTTTTGATGATATGAAGTAAGTAAACTTTGAACTTTCTATATATTAATCTTTTGTTGTTTTTAAACAGTGTAATCTCTGAACTAAGTCTTCCTTGGACTACGTCTTCCCTTTGTTGGTGGAAAATCAACCCAATACCAATCTCTGTGACCTGAGCATCTCTGATCTCTGGAAAGAAGTTTTCTCTTGAAAGCCACGGGTGTTCTGTCTCCTTCACAGCAGCTCGGTTTTATCTACTGTATCAAATTCTGCTGTGCTTCAACTTCACTCATGGTAGGAGGGAAGGATGACTCAGCTTTTCTGCAGAAAGCAATCCAGCTCAGCAGAAATAGCCTTTAACTCTGGGCTTGGTGATCTTTGTGTTAGGAGAAGGGCAGTGCTTTAGGCTTTGTGGATCCCTCTGTTGCTTTAGGCTTAATAGATGGCACTGCCTCTGTTACAACTGATGTGTGATGTGAAAACAGGTACAGACAAGAGGGAAATGGGAGTGGTTCTATTTCTCAGCTTATGGAAATGTTATTTTAAGTCCTTAAAATAGATTTTGTTTCTTAGAGCAGACACAGGTTCACAGTGAAATTGATCAGAAGGCCCGGAGGATTCCCGCATGTTCTCTGCCTCCCCCACATCAGGGTCACCCATCTGAACTGCACCCGCTGAACTGCAAAACGGAACACATACTCTCACTTGGCACCTGGCAGCTTCACTGCCGGTGCCTCGACTTTGAGAACCTTCTACCTCCCAGAACTGTGAAAAATAACCATTTACTGCTTGGTTTAAAATACTGAATCGTTACTGTGTTATAGCAGCTGGAACTGACTGAACATTCGACCTGATAGCCCTCTGTGTGACTTCCACGACCTCCCCACCTACTGTAGCCTTTAGGAATTGCAGGTTTTTCTTTTGTCTCTGCTTTTCCTTTTCCAGAACACCATACAGTTGAAATGCTACCATGTGTAGCATTTTCACAGTGACTTCTTTTGCTTCACAGTACCCAATTAAGCTTCTTCCATGTCCCTTCATAACCTGCTAACTCACTACCTTTTAACAATGATAATGTCCTCTTGAATGGACATACCACAGGCGTTGATCCACTCACTCCAAGAGCACCTTGGCTGCTTGCACTTGTAAATTTTGATGAGGGCTCCTTTAAGCATCTGTGTGACCACTATTTTTGTTTGTCGTTTAATGTGGGCAAGTGTCTAAATCCTTTGGATAGATGCCGAGAAGCGCTAGGACTACCTACTAATATATGCAAATATAGTTTGTAAGGCACCACCTACAGTCCATTTCAAATTCTCCTCAGTAAAAAACAAGATTGTTTGACTTCATGGCCTCACCAACATTTGGGATTTTCGGTGTTTTGAAATCTGACTGTTACAGTGGGGTGCGGGAGTTGATTTCATTTGCAGTTCCCTGCTGACATGTGATGTTGAGTATCGGCCTCATATCATTGCCATTTGTATGTCATCCTTAGTAAGGCACTTTCTCCAGTTATTGTATCTACTTTAAAAGAGCAGTCTGTTTCCTTATTGTTGAATTTTGAGTTATGTGTATATTATATTTGCTTTCATTAGCTTGTTTTTTTTTCCAAGTATTTTCTCCTACTTGTCTTATTCTCCTGTTGGCACCTTTTGCAGAGCACACACTTCTTTTTTTAAAAGATTATTGCTGATTCAATTTGCATAATAAATATTGCCTTACTCAAACTCTCAAATCCTTATGTAGCTGTGCTGACACAGACCTTTAACCCAGCATTTGCGAGGCAGAGGCAGGAACAGAGGCAGGCAGAGCTCTGTGAGTTTGAGGCCAGGCTAGTCACAGATCAAGTTCCAGGCAACAGGCCTATATAGCTAAAATCTCTCAAAAAAAAAAAAAAAAAAAACAAGGAAAGGAAAGGAAAGAAAGGAAGAAGTTAAAAAGCAAGAGAAGGAAGGAAGGAAGCAAGCAAAAAAGAAAAGAAATGTCAAACTAACTAAAATCCCTTGTGTGAATTTATTCCTTGTATGACTTAGTTCATCTTCTGTTGCTCTAACAGGAATGCCTATCACTGGGTAATTCATAAAGGAAAGAGTTACATTTGGCCCAGGTTTCGAAAGTCTAGACGAATGCTACCAGCATCTGTTTGGCTTCAAGTGAACACTTTAGCGTGTGAGAAAACAGAAGGGAAAGGGGGGACATACACAAAGGAAAAGGAACAGGGGACAAGCTTTCCCATAAGGAAAACATTTATCCACTCACAAAGCCTCCCTCCATCCCCAGGGCCCAAATGTCACTCACAGGCTAGGCTCCCAGCACATGGATCTTGGGGAGACACACTCAAACAGCCTCTCACCTATACCCTTCCCCAGTCATGGATTTCTCATTATGGAAATATATTTGTCCCAATAACCTCCAAGTCTCAACTAGCTCCAGAAAGTCCCTTGTGTCATCTGAGACAAGACATCAAGACAAATGCCTGTCAAACGTGAAGCTGTAAAATCAAGAGAAGTCATCGCCTCTGGGAGGAAAAAGCAGGACAGCCTTAGGGTAGACACTCTCGCTCCCAAGGACAAGAGTGGACCTCAGGATGAACTGATGAACGGCACCCAACAGATTAGACATGACATCTTAAACCTCGAGAATCATCTTTCACTCCAAGTACAGGGTAGAGAGTGGGCCCCCAAGACTCCAGGCAGCTCCACTCCCACAATTTGTTGGGGCTCAATTAACATGGCTGCTCTCCTTGGGGCAGAGGTGTCTTCACAGCACTGTAAGTAGCTTGTCATGTTAGGAATAATAACTGCAGCCCTCAGCCCCACTCCCAGACACGGACCTGTTGCAAGGTTTGCTATCTCCTATGCTGACAGGTCCCCGTGCAGCTCCCAGATAGTCCTTCTGAAGTTTAAGTGGAGGGCTCCACACCTGCATTCCACTCACCTGCCGAGTGGGCAGTGCCAGCATTTGCTTACTGTGCCATTTGCTGCGGCGGATACGGCAGTGGCCGGCGGTGGCCAGCAGTGGCTGGCAATGGCCGGCAGTGGCTGGACCCACTTGAGACTCAGCATGCAGCCCAGGCTTACTGATTGGATGCTTCGGATTTGAACAGAGGCACACCTGGATACACCCGAGGCACAGCTGGTTGAGACTGAGCAGAGCCCACAGTGGGATGCAGGGAGCAGAATCCTTGGGCCACCAGAGTGATAAGGACCCAGAAGATACTCCAGCCAGTCCTGAAGCCACTCTCCCTCTCTAGGATTCTGGACTTTGATGAGAGAGGCAGACTCTAAGATTTCTGAAATAGCATCGGGGCCTTTCTCCATTGTTTTGGTGAGTGAGACCTGCCTCACAAGCATCAGCTTAGCCATATACTTGGTGATATCTGTTGACCATGCTTTTCTAACTCTTCCATGACCAGGCTACTAATTCTCCCATTTTCAGTGCCATGTTTCCTTCTTGCCTGTGACTTCCAGGGTTAGCTCTCCCTTTTCTGTTACATTCCCCAGTGGTTAAGAATGACTGGGAGTGTCTGAGGAGCCCTGCGGCCTACATTGGCCTAAGTCCAGTTACAGACAGAAAGAGCTTACATGGCCTCTGTGCTTGCAGCGATGTAATAGGACGACTTTCACTCTGTTTCCCTGGAAGACATTCTCATTTCTACACACAACCTTCTCACCTCGGCCTCCGTTTCCCACAGTTCTGTTGGTGTGACAGCGTCAACCGTTTTGCTCCCATACCGCCCTTAGCTCCGTGTTTTCCTGAGCTCTCTGCAGAATTACCCTGAGTAACTCTCACAGCCAGCTCCTTTCCCAGCACTCGCTTCAAAACCGATGCAGTCTGGGCCTACAGTGGGTTGGACTGCGGTTTCAACATAGTCAAGTGTTGCCATAGCAACAGTCTACTACTTGTTCTTCCCCCACTTCCTGTTGCTATGACAGAATGCCTGAGGCTGAGTAACTCATAAAAGAGAAGCGTTTGTTTTGCCTCAGATAATTTATTATTAGCTTCTGGTGGGGGCTCGTGAGAGAAATCAGGACACTCACCCATTCCATGAGAAAAATCAGTCTGTTCCTGAGGGCTCAACGCCTGTGATGCCAACACCTCCCATGAGACGTCCAGCTCCCACTGTGGTAACACTGACGAATTCAGTTTCTAACAGGAGAACCTTTAGGGAACCCACCCAAAACATGGAAGAATTGATCCATGCTGTGCAGTTTGTCGAGCTGTGCAGACAACTGAAGGGTACTTGCGTATTCGATGCATGGAATCCATTGAGATCCTTCCTTCAATGCTGAATACCTGTGTCTGCATTGCTTTCCTTAGTTAGAGGCTTATTAACTTTACTGATCTTTAAAACAAAACAACATTTGGGGGTTGGTTGACTTTCTATTATGGATTTACTCTTCCTTGTTTGACACTCTGATTTGGTTTTTTTCTTACCAGAGTTTTCCATGTTCTCACGCTTCTCTAATTTCCCAGTAGATATTTGGATAATGAAATTTAGATATTCCCTCTCTTCTAACAGACACATCTAACCTTATAGTCCACCCCACCCCATAGATCAGCCTTTACTGCACTACCCCGCCTCTTTAGTCTGTTTGCTTGGCCACAGAGTCACTTTTTGTATCCCTGGATGTCCTAGTATTGACTACATAAAACTTTTAACTTCTCTTAACATTTTTTTCAGTTTCTGAGATATATATCTGGCATGTGTTCATGTGTGTATGCATGTGCACACATGTGTAGAGGCCAGCAGTTGATGTCAAGAGTCTTTCACAATTGCTCTCCACTTAATTTATTGAGGCAGGTTCTCTCCATTAAACCCAGAGCTCTCCAATTCTGTTAGTCTATAGCTAGCTTTCTCTTCTCTGCATGCACAGGGAAACAACTCCAGGCCCAGCCCTAGCTCAGTGGTTTTGTGTTTCCAATGAAATACAATTGTTAGTCTTAAAACATCGCAAGAAGAATAACAATAAGGACTTCTCAGATAATCAACACAGTTTTAAAATTTATGTTGTATCCTAATAAATTACAAAATAAGCAGGTATCTTTATTATGTCCCTAATGCAACATTAAAGTGTTAAAATTTTTATTGTTTTTTTAAAGGAGCCCTTGTAAAGTCATTATTATACATAATTGAATTGATGTCACATGGATAAATAGTACACAGAATAAATATTATACCACAAAAAAATCCCCATAATTTCCCATTAGAGAACTACAAAATGTAGAGCCTAATTCTATGCCTTTTCAAGCTACATATATTCATTTAATTTTTTGAACATGGGTTCTAGAACTTCAAACCACAGAGCCACAAATCCTGACCCCCAAATGGGTTTGCCGAGACTGCACAGGCCCATGGAACACACGTTGTATCACCAATTCCCCCAATGCTGCTTGGAATGCTAATAAAGCCATCACAGTTTAATCAAATGCCTCCTTGGTGTATACTTGGACTTCATCCGTGTATAGACTCTCTTCCAATCTTGTACCTTAACACTGAAGAGCAGAAAGCTTCTAAATGAATAGGAGAATCAAATAAAGATTGTCCTTCAGAGCCAAGCGTCCCACACACAGCTGTGATGGGGCTCTCTATTGTTCTTGTCTTCCTTTAAGGAGAGACTCCATGGTGTCTGGTGTGTAATAATTATCCCAACTCTCAGAGAGGGAAACTGGGTCATCCAACGTTGCTGAGAAGAGAAAGCTTATTTCCAGTGCAGGCACAAGGCTTGCCATGCGGTAAAGAGAACATACTCAAGACCTACAGCGACCAAGACCCATTAGCTTCCCTCATCAAATCAGTCATTTTAAAAACTCTAATGTAAGCAGAAAAGACATGAAATAGTTTCAAAAACTATGAACAGGTCCTGCTAAGTCATAGCTGTTTAACTCAGAATACTAGTATCTGGACATATACTGTTGCGTGACCACAAATAATCTCTGGCTCAGCCACACACTGTATTTTCCTCCCAAGCACAGAGAACCCCAACAGTTACTTTTTGCAGCAGCAGAGTAAAGAACCCGGAGGGTCATCTTCTAATCTGTATTTTCCGGAGTTGGGGAGGTCTTTGCATTCCGCTATAAACTTTCGAAGTTCTGTCTCTGGGAAGCCATCTTGCTGGTAGTGCTACACAGAATAGGAAAGTCCTCATTACTAGGGCCCTCTCCGGTAGCCTTCCAGACTCAGAGAGGAGCTCTGGCAGTAGAAGGGGTGTCTCCAGGGAGAGCTGGGCGCTCCCAGGCATTTTAGGACCTGTCACTTCTGGAGCCACCCAGGCTAAATGGGAGTTAAATGGTCCCGGGACTCTGCAGTAGTCCTGTGTTTACTCCTCCCAGTCTGCCTGGACCCATAGTCATGTGAATCCTGTCCGTAACCCTCACTTGGGAAATACGTGGCCAAGATGCAGCTTAAATCCTATGATGTCTACTCCCAGGCTGCCTATAACCCCATGAATTCCCAGCCAATGTGAAGGAAGTTCCTTGGGTGAAATCTGGTTCAGGCAGCTAGAATCAGATTAGCAGAGCTTGGCTAGGATCCAAGCAGTGAGCATCCCTCATCTCCCACAGGTGCTCCCAGTGAGCATCCCTCATCCCTCATCTCCCACAGGTGCTCCCAGTGAGCATCTCTCATCCCTCATCTCCCACAGGTGCTCTCAGTGAGCATCCCTCATCTCCCACAGGTGCTCTCAGTGAGCATCCCTCATCTCCCACAGGTGCTCTCACAGAACATTGCCTCTCTCATATGTCATCTACTTTATACATGCAATACCTACTGACATGTATTAGTCTAATAAGAGATTAAAAAATGTACTTAATGGTTGAAGACATAAAGTTCAAAGACTCAGGGATTGCCTCACATGGGCCAGGCCCTGGGTTTGATCCTTAGTACAACTAGGGATGAATAAAAAAGAACTTTTTTATTTTCTTAACACAAATACTGAGAAACAAGGCGCTCAGCATTCTAGAAATTCCACTTCTCCTTCACTCTTTTCTTTTCCGTGATTATTATAATTTAGTTGTGTGTCTCTACCCCATCAATGTCCTCTGAGTACCAAGCTGTGCTGCCACAGTTGTAGATAGGCAGTGCCTCCGGCTTCTGACAAACCTACCTTAATAGTTTCGTATGTGTCTGTGATCAGCGCGATGAAAAGGCTCAGAATCATATATATGAAGAGGCTGATGAATGAGTACAGGTAGACTCGGCTGAACAGCCACACCAGGTAACTTTTCTGCTGCATTTTCGCAAATGTGGAAAACATGTCGTCTCCGTTTATCAGCGAGAACAGGCACTCGGAGACCCTGTTCAGGGAACGGAACTGGGGAAGGTGTGAAAAAAGTTCATTATCTTCTATGTTCCTTCATGTGGGAGATTTTTGTTCATGACAGCATCCTGACCTGGTATGCCAGGTGCCCCTTTCCCAACAACCAACCCAAGGAAGCCACCAGCCTTTGCTTTGGGGCATATGCCATGCCCCGGCCTGCTGCTTTGTCAGGTAGCTCTTTCTTGTCACTCCTCTGAGCTGCAGCAACCTGAACTAGAGCAGGAAGGACGGTTCTGCTCTCTCAGTGCCTCTCAGAGTCCAGCATCCCCTCCCCAAACATCTCTCCTCTTCCTTCCCTTTTCCCTTCCCTTTTCCCTTCCCTTTTCCCTTCCCTTTTCCCTTCCCTTTTCCCTTCCCTTTTCCCTTCCCTTTTCCCTTCCCTTTTCCCTTCCCCCTTCCCTTCCCCCTTCCCTTCCCCCTTCCCTTCCCCCTTCCCTTCCCCCTTCCCTTCCCCCTTCCCTTCCCCCTTCCCTTCCCCCTTCCCTTCCCCCTTCCCTTCCCTTCCCTTCCCTTCCCTTCCCTTCCCTTCCCTTCCCTTCCCTTCCCTTCCCTTCCCTTCCCTTCCCTTCCCTTTTCCCTTTCCCTTTCCCTTTCCCTTTTCCCTTTCCCTTTCCCTTTCCCTTTCCCTTTCCCTTTCCCTTTCCCTTTCCCCTTCCCTTTCCCTTCCCTTCCCTTTTCCCTTCCCTTCCCTCCTTCCCCCTCTCTCCCCTTTGCTCCCTTTCCCTGACCTTCCCTCCCTTCCCCTTCCCTCCTCTCCTTTCCCTCCCCTCCCCTTCCCTTCCTGCCCTTCCCACCCTTTCCCTTTCACAGAAAGAGACCCTTGAAATGAATGCTTCTGCAGAGACACCCAGGTTCCAGACTCGAATGGTCCCTCATCTCATCTTGAAGCTCATCCAACTCAAGATAACAGCTAACAGTCAAGACAGTTCTTGCAGCAAACTTTTCAAATATTCCTACAGGGGTTTTTTTGTACAGTTTTACAGATGTGTTTGAGTGAATTCAAACAGACTGAACAACCTCACTGGTGGTAAAAGGAACATACTTATCTAACATATTCCAAACAGGAAGTCAAGCAATGGAGCAGATCAATAATTCTCATGAGGTGTTCACATTTGACTGATTTATAAATAGTGATACACTCGTTATGTGGGTATAGATATACGACTGTCCATATTTTCAGGCTGAATTACCAGATCAAAGGAGTTCATGTAAGAAAGATAAACACTGTCAGCGTTTGATGGCTGCTGGTTGGGGGTAATCAGTGTGTGATTCTTGGTAAGCTGATCACACGTTAATGGATGGCCCCCAACCCATGTGGATATGGGCAGCATTAATTACACCCAATGGGTTATAAAAAAGAGAACATTAAGTTACAGGGAATGTAAGGGCAGATCTGGAAGGCATTGGGAGGAATAGTAGATGAATATGATCAAAATATGTGTGTGCATGTGTAAATTTCTCAAAGAATAAATAAAAGTATTAATATTTTTAAAAGGGCAAAATAGCATATTAGGTATGTTGGTACACACCTGCCATCCCAGCACTTGGGTGGTAGAGGCAGGAGGGACCAGGACTTCAAGGCCATCCTTGACTACATACATGAGTTCAAGGCCAACCTGAACACAAACAAAAATAGAAATGAATAAACAATAGTAGTCATAAAAATAGAAGCCATTGGCCTTGTCATATGAGTTTAACAATGTCGGGAAGAGAGCTGGCTATCAGTACCTATGGTGGTTTGAATAGAAACGGCCTCATTAACGCATGGGTTTGAATGGTTGGCCCATAGGGAGTGGCACTATTGGGGGGTGTGACCCTATTAGAGTAGGTATGTCCTTGTTGGTAGAAGTCACTGTCAGGACAGACTTTGATGTCTCAGAAGCTCAAGCCCAGGCTCAGTGGTGCACAATTCTTGCTGCCTGTGGATCCAGATATAGAACTCTCAGCTCCTTCTCCAGCACCATGTCTGCCTGTACACTGACAGGCTTCTTGCCATGACAATAATGGACCAAACCTCTGAAACTGTGAGCCAGCCCCAGTTCAATGTTTTCCTTCATAAGAGCTGCCATAGTTACGGTGTCTCTTCACAGAAACAGAAACTTAACTAATACGGTACCTTCTCATGGTAAGGGCCCAGCACAATCCATCCGCAAAAGCAATAGCCTAGATAGATCATAGCGGCACAGCAACAGAACCTCATGACGTTGGGCAGCGCTGCCTGGAGGGTCAGAATAAGGAGCTGCGGAAGTAAGAGAGGGCGTTAGATCCCTCCGCCCGTTAGTCAAAGTAGTGAAGTAGCTCAAGTGGACTCTGTAGGATTCCTTACATTGTACTTCGCAAAGAAACCCAGGTATCGGATAACTCCAAGCCACACGAGCATGGTCGACGTCCCGAGAAGTATGCTGCAGACATCATAGCTTGTGAGACTCTAGATAGAATAGGGAAAACTGGTTAAATTGCAATATGTCAGTTAGGCAAGAAATATTAAATAGCTATGTGCCAGGAGCTGTTCTAGATGTGAAGAATAAAGCAACAGATAGTTTGGGGTTGTTCGTTTGTTTGTTTTAACCTTCATAACGCTTACACTCTAGTGGAATATACGGAACAAAAACCAGCAATAGATTAACACAGCCTCCAGTAGATTCCGTGATGGTAAATGCTGAGGAAGATGGCCACGGGTGTGGGGAGAGGTAAGGAATGGGTGTGAGCTTGCAGTATGGAACAGGATGAGCAGTAACAATCTCAATGAACAAGTGACATGGAAGCAAAGAAATGAGGGAGAAAGTTAACCCAAAACCTCGAAGAGCCTTGGGCTTGTAGAGCAGCAAATACAAAGGACCGGAGGCAGCAGGGAGCCTGACAAGAAATGAGAAGCAGATAGAGTGGGGGAAGGTAAGGGGAGGGTAGTGTAAGACCTCACGGGCACTCAGGCTGCAACACACAGACATCTAAGGTTGTTTTTGTCAAAATGGGTCAGGGAGATTTGAGAGCCTTGAAGAGGAGAGGCATGGGCGAGTTTCGGGTGCATGGCTGACAGACTGCCAGCAGAGGGCTTGGAGTAATGTGAGAGCAGGTGATGACTGGGTGCAGCCTATACAGGTGACCGGCTCCTTCTCAGAGGCAGAACACATAAATTCCCTCTAAGATTAGGCATAGGAGAGAGGAGTTTTCTAAAGGAGGGGAGCGTCAGTGAACTCGAGGTTTGAGGCAATGAACACACTGAGAGGTGCCGTTCAAGGGCTGGAAAGGCAGTGTGAGAGAAGGATTTGGATTGAGAAGCGCTGGGGGAGTTCTGAGTTAGGTATGTTAAATCTGAGAAGATAAGCAGACGGTCAAGATGTAAGGTTGAAACTTGGCTATGCAGGCTGCAGCATAGAGACTTTAAGGTGCAGATTTGACACATATTGTTACAGAGGTACCAAAATATCTATCTATCTGGGTCAGGACGACAATACCAAGGCAGTGACTAAAAAGGGCTGCTCAAACAGGATGCCTCAAAACATCCTCACACTGAGGGCTGGCCGCCCGGAGGGGAAGCAGCTAGGAAAACTCTGACAGACCGGGATCTGGAGGAAACCTGGCAAGAGTCACCTCAGCTGAAAGGCAACACACGCTAACCAAACCAGCAGTGGGAAGCTACCGACAGGTCAGGACAAAGAGCAGTGATCCACGGCCGACAGCAGATAGGAATTCCCATGGCTATGTGACACAGCCAGATGGGAAGACATCCCGGAAGAGCGGGGAGTGGTGGGATTAGAATCATCAGCAAGGTTAGGTAGTACTTAGATATCTTTTATCCTATAAACTGGAGCAGAGACATGGGAAATAGCTGTATAAAGGACCTGGGAATTTAATTTTGCAGAAGAAGCAAAAACATAGTATGGGGGAGTTACAGGAGGAAAGAATTGCCAGAGAGAAGAAAGAACCTGGAGCTAGCTCCTGAGAGGCAAGTGAAGGAGCTAGCCCCGGACAGCAGCCTAAATCATCCACAGTATCAGAATGGACAGACACTGGAGACAAGGAAGGGGTGTCTCTTACTGCTATGAAACAGGAAGTGAGGTGAGGGCAGGAGGAAGTGCCAGAGGTTTCAGAAGGGAAGAGGATGGTCCAGAAAAATGAAAACCATGCTGGACACTATGAAGGCTCAAGGAAGGAAATGGTAGTTGATAAAAAGAAAAAAGATGTCGTGCACGGAGCATCCCTGTAACGCCAGAACCGGGGAGGTGGAGGTAGGAAGATCAGAGTTCAAGGTCAGCCTCAGCTACATGGTGAGTTTGGAGAGAACCTGGGCTGCATGTGATACTCCCTTAAAACTAATAAAATAAATAAATATTAACTATAAATCCACCATGATTATTTTTCTTTTGGTTCCCTAAAGCTAAACTACACGAAAATACAGCCATGTTATGGTATCAGCTGGCCCATGGTGGGCCCCATCTTGCCCCTGTTCTTCTCAGGCATCTCTGTCCTTCTTCCCCACAGCCCCGCCCCGTGCAGGTGGGTTTGACTAATGTCACTCTAGAGCGTGTGAACAGGAATGAAATCTGCTACTCCTGAGCCATGGCCACGTGACACCGGAAGGCTGCCACCATCTGGTATTTTCACTTCCCACAGGCTGGAGCCAGCTCATGAGGCAACCCTGTGTCAATCGTGAAGTCAGGATGAACCCTTAGCATCTGGCAAGGAACGAAATGCAGAGAGCTTAGGTCCCTGAACGACCTGCAACCTAGAGCCTCACCCTGGCTGCTTCAGAGATGAGAAGCAAGCTGCCCTTTGACCCAGTCCCTGTGTTTGGAGTCTGCCTCGGTTTACGACCAGGTCCTGGATGACAAGACTAGCAAAGTATAACACTGACAAGGTTCACTTGAACATTGTTAATTTTTATTGGCTTGGCAAGAAAGACTAATTCTAGACTAGATTAATCTTATTTTGGGAGAATAATATCAATGGGAAAAGAAAATGAGCATATTTTTACATTGAAAGAGCAAAGGAAATAAGGTAGAAACTCACACAGAAGTACCTTGACCTCATTCCCCTCTTCCCACCCTCGTCCTCCTCCTCTTCCCACCCTCCTCCTCCTCTTCCCACCCTCCTCCTCCTCTTCCCACCCTCCTCCTCCTCTTCCCACCCTCCTCCTCCTCTTGCCTCCCCACTCCTCCTCCTCCTCCCCTTCTTATTTTTTAGTCTAATATCTTAACTTTAACATTTTCTGTGAGACCTCTTGACAACTCTTAGCAGAATTTCCCTGGTGTGTATATGACTTTTGGTGTATGTGACCTGGAGACTTTGAACTCTCTCGATCTAGCCACTCAGATGAACTAGCCTATCAGTTTGTGGATTATGCTCTTTAAAACTCTGCTTGAGAGACTTCTAGTAGCTGAGTGGTGGTGGTGTATGCCTTTAATCCTACCACCCAGGAGGCAGAGGGAGGCAGAGCTGTGAGAAAGAACTCCTAGACAGTCAAGGCTCCACAGAGACACTATCTCATCCACACACACTATCTCACACACACACACACACACACACACACACACACACACACAGAGAGAGAGAGAGAGAGAGAGAGAGAGAGAGAGAGAGAGAGACTTCTAGAGTTAAGACTTAACTAGAGTTAAGAAAACTGCTGTTGTCAGTTTCAAGTTAACTGAATACAAAGACCAAAAGAATTTTTTCACAGTTTGGAAAAATACATTTTACCATTGTGATTGCACAGTTGGGAAGAACATAGTACCTTGGCTTGGATTTCCATTTTCAGAACTGATCCAACGATTGTCAATATGTCACTAATGATGATCATAATGTACCACCCATTGATGAACTCCATCTGATCGGAGGCCGAAACTTCCTTCTTGTAGTGAAGAAGGAAAAAGTTGACAAACTCCTTTTGGGAAGAGGAGAGACAACGTGAGCTTCAGTGTGGCTGAGCGCATCAGCAGTGTCTTGGGGAGCAGCACTTACCTGCTGAAGCTGAAGACCCCTAATCACAGACCTGGCACACAGCACCAGTGAGGCCAAGCAGGTCAGAATGACAAAGGCATCAAAGATCATCATGTAGTGTGTGTTCTTCTGAACTGGAAGACAGAGGGCCATGGAAACATTAACACGATGATGTGACTTCTTTCTCAAATAATTCAGATAATTCAAACATTTCAGAATGACAAGGACAGGAAGTCCTGAGAGCACTCTTTCCATTAGTATTTTTTTTAAAGCTGAAGGTCCTTCCAAGAAAACCAAAAACAAATCAAAGATCTTTCATTATCAGCCTGTAGTCTTTATACTGAATAGGTTCTCCTTGTGGGTGTGATATGCACACCTATTATCCCAGCAGTGGGAAGCAAGCAGCAGAAGGAATACCATGAAGTCTAGGCTAGCTTGGATTATATACTAAGTTTTCAGTCAACCTGGGCTACACATAGTGAAATCCTCTTAAAAAAAAAAAAAAAAAAAAAGCTCAATCAATCAATAATTAAGCCTTCCAACTCCTACATTGCTTGATAAGATACTTAGCTGGGTATAAAATACGCATTCACCGGGGCCTAGCAAACACATAAGTGGATGCTCACAGTCAGCTATTGGATGGATCACAGGGCCCCCAATGGAGGAGCTAGAGAAAGTATCCAAGGAGCTAGGGAGATCTGCAATCCTGTAGGTGCAACAATATTATGAACTAACCAGTACCCCGGAGCTCTTGACTCTAGCTGCATATGTATCAAAAGATGGCCTAGTTGGCCATCACTGGAAAGAGAGGCCCATTGGACAAGCAAACTTTATATGCCCCAGTACAGGGGAATGCCAGGACCAAAAAGTGGGAATGGGTGGGTAAGGGAGTAGGGGGGGGAGGAGGGTATGGGGGACTTTTGGGATAGCATTGGAAATTAATTGAGGAAAATACGTAATAAAAAATTATAATAAAAAAATACGCATTCAGCATCCTCATGTACCAGGCACTTAGCCAGGTGCTGGAACACAGTGGAAAACAAAACAGACAAGACCCTGGGCCTAACAGGAGCATCTGTGACGTGAGACAAGCAAAGAAGTGAGCAGGTACATGGACAATAGGCACTGATGGAGGGGTACAAGACACATTAAGTCACAAACACAAATGGTGCTCAGCACACTTCCCACCTGACTCTATTCCACACACTTTGTGTGTACAGGATCCTCACAACAGCCCCCATGAAACTGCCATGCTTAGCCCACTTTGAACTTGAGAAAACTGAAGCACAAGGAGGTCCCATCATGTGCCAAGGCCACATGATAAGCAAGCAGCACGGTTGGCGTTTAAACGTTCACAGCCACTGTGCACCAGGTTGTTCTGTTTGTTTTTAGTTTTGTTAGAAGACATCCTCAGCTCTTGCCATAAAACTGCTGAATCAGAAGTCATAATGTCCCTGAACCCTCCAGGTACAAGGCTATGTTTCAGAGCCATTGCTCCACACTGGAGAAGGTAGCCAGAAAAGAGGCCTCATCAAGGCTTTAACTGAGCCTTGGGAAACAAGAAATGAGCAGTTTCTGCCAGGCTTGGTGGCTCACACTTAAAGTCCCAGCACTTGGAGAACAAGGCGGAAAGATCATGAGTTATAGGATAGCCTAGGCTATATAAGAGACCCTGTCTAAGCAATATAGGAGGAGGGGGAAAAGAGGAAAAGAAGTGAGAGGAATAAAAGAAAGAAGAAATGAATAGAAGAAGAGAGAGAAAATATAGGAGGAAGGGGAGTTGGGGGAGGAGAGAAGACCATCTTTTCAGACATATTGAAATCCTGGAGAGTCATAAATGCCATCGTGGCCCACATGCAGGTGCCATTAAAAGAGGGCAGCAGCCACCGAGTCCTCCGAGTTTATCTCTACCAGGCTACTGTGAGGAAGCAATTTCAGGAAGATCAGTAATAAACCATACCCAGAGGCTTCTAATGGCTGCCCAAATGTCTAACACTGCATTAGAGAGACTTAAAAACCAAAAGCAAGCGTTTGAGAGGCAGCCTCGGTGCCAGGCACTTTGGATGCTCCCATTTACTCCATGTGAGATGCTGCTCCGAGTTTGTATCCATGACAGTAGTGAGGCTTGCGGTTCCAGAGCGCCATACACTCATACACACACTGTCCATCGGTGACTACCCTCATGCTGGTCTGACACTCACACAGTCCAGACCCAGCTCAGCTCTACCGACTCTCTTGTGGAAAGCGCATCTCAGCAGGTATCAAAGATTCTTCCTCTTGTCCTCGGTAGAGCCCATGTAATCTCTTGTGTTGTCTAGTCATGACCGAAAGGCGGCACAAAAACCTACCATCTGGGCTACTTCAGAGGACCTAGATAACAGCTCAGGGAAATTCTTTCCTGGCAGTGTTTTCCTGTTCCAGACAGGACTCGTTCTAATCTGATTTTTTGTTTATGTTTCTAGAACAGGTTTTTCTTCCCATATCACTCTGCTTTTGAAGCCAGATGAATGATAACTACAATGTCATAGCTTCAAGGTCAAATCCTCCCTTCTCCCTCGATGTAAGACATTGCTCCTGACCCTTGGTTTCTTCATCTGTGAACATACGGATTCTGCTGCCCATTGAGATATTTAAAGATATTAAGTGAGGAAAATAGGTATGCATGCTCTTTTAGTGCAGAACCGTGAGTATGTAGTCAGTAAGGACTGTAGAGAAGGTAAGGAGATGTTGGATGCTACTATGTACTGACTGAATCACCAGACATCCACAGCAACCCAATCTGCCTTCAGATGGTCAAGGGCCTGGGACTGGCCCAGTCTTTTACTTCGTGATCCCTACATCCTGCGGGTAGTAATGTGATGCTTGATGACTTAATTAGCATCCTGAGAACGAGTAGAGCTCACAACTTACTTGATCCAGACACATGCCACTCTTTGCATTCTCTGATAGAAATGTCGTTGTCTAAGCTTATTTTGATTCTCCCACTGTGAGCCTTGTTGTCAAATGTTATCTGTAAAGACAGGAAGAGGGGTCCAGGATGCGTGACTAGGTTTGGGAGTCAAGATAGGTCTGTAAATCCACCAGGAAGCAGTTCTTCAGAGGACACAGGACATGCTGATCCTCGCTTCTGACCAGCTGGTACCGGTTTCTGCTAATCCCTGAGTGTGCCCCTTCATTTCTCTGTGAGGTGATAACACTGAATTAGATCTGCAGTAGAGAGATTTTAGCATCTAAACCGTGTGTTTCTAGGATGCATTCTAGCCCTGGACACCTTAGCAAACAAGAGTGCTCTCCCTCCTGTTCCAGACACCTGACTTGTGTGCTGAATTTGTACAGGTTTCCTCTGTGCACCTTCCCAACCGACCTTATCAACAGATACCTTTTGGTGTTCAGGCAAATTATGCAAACACAGAAGCACAAGCACAGAGGCACATCGTTCCTGTCCTTAGACACTCCAAATGGAGAGGTGTTTTGCTTTATTTTTTTCATTCTAGGCTTATATTCCTCCATCACTCTGACCTCCCACGTATTACAAAGGGCTTGGTGGCAGAGTTGCAAGCATTCTTGCTTCTGAGATAACCAGTTGAAGATGCTCCGTACAAACAGCACAAAGCTACAGCACCAAACTTGGCGTGATCCTCCTGTGTCTCCATCTAACTCTCTTGCTTCCTCCGTGCAGAGAGAAAGAAGGAAAGGCAAGAAAATCCATCTATATTTTTCTTCCCCTTTCTCAACAAAAAATGGAAAAGGTTCACTTGAAAGTCCTTCATTTACAGCTTAGTCCTAAATGAATATCTACCTTACTCTGCTCCACCCCCATGCTCAGGGAATATCACAGAAGGGGTGGGGCAGAAAGACTGTAAGACGGAATGTGGGGCGGACTGCTGTGAATGGTGTCTTCTGGACGTAACAGGGCAACTGTTTTCATCAACTCACAGCAGCACAAGATCAAGTCAGCTGACTTTACATCATAGACACATGAGACCACACCCTTAGCTGAGGAGCTGTTGGCATCTGATGGCTACTGGGAGAGAGTCATCCATTTTGTTGGGATGTGTGGCCTCTGATAAGTTGTCCATGCTCTGGAGATAACTCCTACCTGTGTGCACTGAGGCATCGTCGACTGGACTAAGTGGGAAGATTGTAGAACAGGTTCTGGGAGGAGTTGGAGGGGGGCAGTGCTGGTGAATATGATCAAAATACATGGTACTTGTCTATGAAATTCTCAAAGGACTTTTAAAAGTGCTCAAAATCCTCTGCCGTTGGGTTTTGTTGAAGTTTCTCCACACAGAGAAGGCAGATGGAGCTTCAAGTATGAGGTTCTAAGTAACTTCAAAGAGTCCAGTCACTCTGCGTGCCCTCGGGATGGAGTATCAGCCTCTCTCCCTACACAAATGAAGTCACTGCCATTGGCTACACTGCCCACAATGGCTGAAGAACACAGCCCACACCCCACACGAGGAGATGCCAGTGTCATTTGGTGGAGTGGAAAGTCCTCACCAATGAGAAATTATTCTTTTTCCACATAAAGAGCCTCAAGGACAGATAGGGACTCAGCAGATATGAGTTACATTTCAATAAGCCTCAGCAGATGATGGATCTCCCCAAGACGGAAGCATGCTGGGTAGGGTTTTTAGAAGAATATCACAGGGGGGGGGGAAGTTACAACATTTGAAGACTTATGTGTTTGTTATGCCCTTCATGATAGTGATCCTTTGGTACTTGGTCATCTGCTGTGCAGCAGGTGCCACAGTGGAGACAGTAACACGCAGGCGAGTCCCTGACTTACAGAACATGCACCAAGGGACAGAAGACAAACAGCAAGTTAGCAGCATGCAGAGACTAGAGCTGGTCGGAGCAATGTCCCCGGCACATTCGAGTGGCACGTCCTATATTTTTGACAACGCCTTAGCACCAGCAAATGAACCATACACCTGGTTAAAATGATTTTTCTCTAGGTAGGTGCCACATGGAGCACAACCCACACTTACAGTCAGCGTAAAGTCGTAACAGTCGGGAAGCTCCTGGTGGCGAACTGTCTGCAGATTGATGGCTTTGAGCTTAAACTGGAGCTCCACCGTCAGAAGCCTGGAAAGCAGAGGATGTTTGAGATGAGGGGGTCACACACAGAGCCGAGCTGTGTGCCCCTCCGTTTTCCTCACCTGTGGAAGTCCAGGCTCAGGTTGAGTTTATTTTCTCCAGGAGTTCCAAGGTGGGAAGCTTCATCTGGCTCTATAAGGAAACATTCTGCCACAGAAAGGGACAAAGCCATAGATATAACTGCATTTCCAGAGGACAACGGTCAAGATCAGCTGCTCATATTGATTCCTTTTAGAATCAAGACTGTAAGAACTCAGTATCGCTGCCCTTGTCCTGTGTCTACTGGAGTTGTTGACGATTTAGAAAGACTCAAGCTCTGTCTCAGAACATCATTGCTCTCCCTGCCTCTAGTTCCCTGATGCTTTCCCTATTTGTTTTTCTTTTGAATTCATGAGGTTTTTTTTGTTTGTTTGTTTTTGGTTTTTTAGGTTTTTTTTTTTTTGAGACAGAGTTTCTCTGTGTAGCCCTGGCTGTCCTGGAACTCACTCTGTAGACCAGGCTGGCCTCGAACTCAGAAATTCACCTACCTCTGCCTCCCAAGTGCTGGGATTAAAGGTATGCGCCACCACTATCTGTCCTAAGTTTTATAACAAACGGTTCATGATAGAAGTTGGCACATAAGAACTTTTGTATAGTTCTTCCTATGCCATGAGGGTACTGTCCATCAGTGTTTACAGAGATGAAGTTATCACAGGGCTTAGGTATCAATCAAGGAGTTAAAAACAGGAGTTGGAGGCTATAGGGGATCATCACCTGTTTCAACTTCTGGATCGATGTCAAAGGTGTCGTTCCCGGGGCAGATGGTTCCTTGCCTATAGAAGTGCTGACAGACTGCCATCGCCGACTGCTTAGTCCCCTTGTTCTCATAAGCGTGATTGCCCACGGAGATGTTCTGAAGCTGCAAGTACTTCACCCGAAAAGAGAGACAGAAATGGAACACCACCCAGGGCCAAAGAGGTGCCAGCCAGGGCAGAAGCAAAGCCATGATAGCCGTTGCTGGCCATGTCTCCCCTCGGGGTGCAGACATCCAGGAAACACACCCTCGGATGCTGCATCGGAGGGAGAGGCTCTAAAGAAGAGTGGTGGAGATCAGAAGGGCCAGTTTCTGAGTCAGGTGTAGATGCATTTGTGAACACAGACAGAACACGTGTCTCTTTTAGATGTATGTATGGACACCGACAGACCATGCATCTCTCTAACACATGAGCAGTATTTTGTAATATGAGCTATGATTTTTTTTTTTGTGGATTCTTTAGAAAGCAAAGGTGCTGAGGCCACTGAGTGGGGACTAAAAAAAAACAGCCAGATGCAGTAATTACCACGCTACATTTGATCTGGTAGCCCACACAGTTCTGACATAACAGGGCCGGAGGGACTATGGGGATCCTTCACCCATCTGCATCCCTTTCATCATGGAGGCCACAGCAGGGAGATACAAGAGCTAAGCATGCAGACACCTTGATCTTAGCCTCTCAGAACTGTGAGGAGGAAACGTCTTCACATATCGACTACAGGTATTTTCCTATAGTAGCAGAAAGAAGTGTGGCAGCTAAGATAAGGACTCCTGGTGGAGAGGACACGGAGATCTAGCAAGGAGAGTGGTTCCAGTGCCAGACGCAGTGTTCTGAAGGCTGAGTGTGGCCCTCCTGATAAAGCTAAGAAAGGGTTACAAAGAATCTACCTGGCCTTTAGTCAGGCATAGGGATTGCTTTTCAGAAGTGGAGGCAGCAGGATTGAGAGATCAAAGCCAGCCTCTGCTTCCAAGAGTTTGAAGTCACTTTGGGTTACATCAGGTCCCATCTCAAAACAACAAAAAGTAGCGGATGGTTTACTTCTTGTCTCTGCATAACCTCTAAGACACAAACAAATCTAGTACAACGTTTTACAGAGAGTTAATACACTCAAAAGCTAAATCTAGGGCTGAGAGATGGCTCAGTGTGTAAAGTGCTTACCAGCAATCATAAGGACCTGAGTTCAAATCCCCTACACCCAAACCAGGCACAGGAGCATGCCTCTGTAATTCCAGTGTCCCTGTGATAAGACAGGGTTCAGTGACAGGAGCATTCTCTAGAATGCCACCTAGCTTAGAATATGTAATGATGAAAAAGACTCTGACCTCAGACTAGATAGAAGTTGAGGACTGGCAACTGAGCTTGTCCTCTGAGCTTCACTCAAATGTCATGTCCTGCACAAACACCACACACACACTCACACACACTCACATACACACACACACACACACACACACACACACACACACACTCACATACACACATCACTCTCTCTAACACACATATATATACACATATTCTCTCACACACACAAATAAATACTGTGGTGGTTTGAATGTGCTTGGTCCAGGGAGCAGCACCATTAGCCTGTTGGAGTAGGGGTAGCCTTGTTGGAGGAAGTGTGTCACTGTGGGTATTGCCTTTAAGACCCTCCTGCTAACCACTTGGGAGCCAGTCTTTTCCTAGATGAAAATGTAGAACTCTCATTTCCTCCTGCACCATGCCTGGACACTGCCATGCTCCCGCCTTGATGATAATGGACTAAACCTCTGAATCTGTAAGCCAGCCTCAACTAAATATTGTCTTTGTAAGAGTTGCCTTGGTCATGGTGTCTATTCACAGCAGTAAAACCCTAATTAAGACACATACTCTATTTCTCTCATGCACATACATTCTCTCTCTCTCTCTCTCTCTCTCTCTCTCTCTCTCTCTCTCTCTCTCACACACACACACACACACACACACGCATAGGACTCTGACCCAGGTGGAAGATATACTCACACACACTCATATACACACATAAACACGTACTCTCACACACATACACACACATTCACACATGCATATACACTCACAAGCACCTCCACACACGCACACACACTTTTTTTTTAAAGTCTCTAAACTCATCTTCATCAGCGAGCTACTTGTTATTTTCTCTGTACAATCGTGCGGCGTGATTCTCTTTACCCATTCTGGGCAGCTTCTGTGTCTGATTAGGCTTCCTGTCCGCAAGGCTAGCAGGAGTCCTGCCTCCGCAAAGATGAGCTTCATCCGAGCCGCTGCTGGTGCTCCATGCTAGTGGCTCACGGCCTCGGTTTGAATAAGCTGCTTCCAGAAATGAGGAGTCATGGCTGCTCCGGGACGTGTTTAAGAAGGGATTTAATGATTTTGGAATGTGATCTGAGGCTAACCTAGGCCAAAAACACTGACCACAAAAGCACTTTTAATTATCCCTTCAAAAGAAGTGATTTGGGACCTTGAGAAAGTACTAATTATAGCAAGAATAACCCAGAATGAAAACTTGAGTCTGGAGGATGAAAAACAAGCTTATTTTCTGCCAGGCAGTCAGTTAGTCAGCATCACAGAATAACCATTACCAGGCCTGGCATAAAAGCCTCTCTTTTACATGAGCTTGAAGGCCTTGCTTGTTACCCAAACTGCAAAATTAATATGCTTGTTAGTTATTATAAGTCTCCAAAAGTATAAGCTTTGAAGACTTAATGACTACCTATATTCTGTTAGTAATTTTGAATATTGAAGCTCTCACATCAAGTCCTATCCCTGATTCTTTTAAATGAGTCATTGAAATCCTACCTTTCTGCTGGTAGGAATTATATCCTTTTTTTAAAATCGGTTTTTACTTGTATATGAGTATAGCAATATTTTTCAATCAATTTTTAAATATCTGTTTTATTTTACGTGTGTGTGTGTGTGTGAAGGGATACCAGCCAAGGCCAGAAACACAATAGATTCCCCTGAAGCTGAGATTACAGGCAGTTCTGAGCTGCCCAATAAAGATGCTGAGAAGCAAACTCAAGTCCTCTCAAAGAGCAACAAGTACTCTTAACTGCTAAGCCATCTCTTCGGCCCTTAAACTATATTTAAATAGTTTATTCATAAGTTATCTCCAAGCAGAAATGCCATGCATGTCATTTGCATGCTCACGAGCACACGTGCTTGAGTGTTGGTTTCTATATAGTCCATTTCTCCAGCCTGTTCTTTCTCCCAAGAATGCACACACTGTCTGGATATCTCACTATTAGAACACTTGTTTAGCTCGTGTAAGGCCCAGAGTTTAACCCTTGATACCTAAAACAGACAGACAAAATCAACACTCGATGCACAGTTGACTTACCTGGGTCACTGCAAAGATGATCTGGTCATACACTTCATTCTGAGTGTACACTGCATAGGTGTCGTCCATTCGATCCATGTAGCCCTTTAGGAAGAGGTGTTTGAAGGCTATCGTGTTCTCTTCTTTGAAAGCTACTACCATCTGGTTACTTAGTCCAAACAGGACCAGCTTAAAGAAGAAAAGAAACACCGTGAGGATGAAAAACTCTGAACAGAAAAGAAATCGAGGCGTGTGGGTTAGGGGCCTGACTGGCAAGCATCTGTGAGGGGTTGGGCAGGATACCCAGAAGGCTCTCGACTTGGGGGCCGGGAGGTGATTTCATGAATGAGAGCACTTTTCTTACAAGTATGAGGACCTGAGTTCAAATCTCCAGAACCACAGAAAAGCACAAACCACAACCACTGCTGGTGTGTGCCAGCAGTCCAGTATGACTATGGGGACACAGGAGAGGAGATATTCAGAAGCCCACTAGGTAGGCTGGTGTACACAGTGGCGAACAGCAGATTCTGTTAGAAGGTAAAGGAGACTTGGCTGTCCTCAGATCTCCACGTGCATGTCATTTGTATGCGCACAAGCGCACGTGTGCACACACATACACACCACTTACCCAAAGATGGACACACAGAGATACACACTGTGTGTGTGTATGTGTGTATGTGTGTGTGTGTGTGTGTGTGAGAGAGAGAGAGAGAGAGAGAGAGAGAGAGAGAGAGAGAGAGAGAGCGAGCGGTGAAGGCTCCTGCCTGTCCTACCTGTAATTCCAGCACTTAGGAGTCTAAGGCAGTATGACTGCACTGAATTAGCAGCCAGTCATAGTGATTTCATAGTGACTTCCAAAAAAAGCCCTGACAATAGATTGAGACCTCATCTCCAAAACAAACTATCTGTTCCTTTTTAAACACTTACTTAAACACTTTTGTGAGTTTCTTACCAAAAGGCTTAAAGCACCGACTAACTTTCCTCGGGACCACTGGAGTAACTATTGGGAGATCGGACGATTCCTCTAAAAGACGAGGAGTAATTCAGGACACCAGCCTGAGAATGTGCGGCTCCGGGTGTGTGCATCACTTTCTCTGCTCTGGTCTCCTGTATCCCACAGGGATGCACACTAAGCCTGCTCACTGCCCGAGGCAGAGATGCACCGCTCAGGTCTAATTAAGACGTGAGTGTGAACACATGTATAAAGCGCTGAGCTTGGCACACAGCCACCACCCAAGTGTGCCCTGGTAATACTCTAAGTAAATAGCATTCTTGCCCAGCTGATACAGGCTCCACCATTGAAATGGCACACATAAGCTTTTCAGTGCTGTGACATATTGCATTATCATCTGGAAATTAAGGATTTCAAGTGTGAGTTGCCAAGTATTTACTGGGAACCGAGCATGTTTTCTTGGTGATATATTAAAGAAAACCTGTGCCTGCTTCCATGTTACTACGTATGAGCCACACAGCCTTTTAAACCCGTAAGCATCAGTGTCCCTCTCTGTAAGGCAGAGACTGGGATTTCCCCAGTAGGAGGGTGGTCACAATGACATGAACTGCTGTACTGGGATGAGGGGTCACCCCAGTTCAGATAAGAATCCTACCAACTTCAGATGACTCTAGAAACTGCCTTGGTCTGCTAGTCCTAAGTGCTTGTTTCCAGTAAGCAATTAAGATTATCAATCTCAATATTAAAAAACAAAAACAAAAAACACCCTCTCTTTCAATAGCAGGTGTTCGCCAAGAATGGAAAATAAATATGCAAATCTAAACCTTGTCTTCATTTTTTTCCTTTCTGCTTTTTACAAGAGATAACTTCCTCTCACCAGCAGGAAATTTTTTTTACCCTTTTTTTTTTCTTTGTGATTACACACGTGTACGGAGGTCAGAGGACAATTGGCAAAAGTCAGCTCATACCTTCTACCATGTGGGTTCTAGAAATCACACACAGGTTGCCAGGCTTGGTGGCAAGCACCCTTTACCAGCAGAGCCACCTTGCCAGCCCCAAACATGTTTTAATAATAAACAACACCAGCCTGGGCAACTCTCACAAAAACATGATTCCTCAAAAATATGTAAATAAGTTATGGAAGGCAGATTGAAATTTTCCTTTCTAACAAAAGCGAAGGAGCACATTCCACAGGCAATGCAAGGCCCCTGCTGCCAACCCCATAATCTTCTGCACCACGGTTTTCAGGATTGGGGCTGGAGGAATCATAGAGTCTAAGGAATCCAAGAAGTTGCCTATGGCAAAACACCATGCAGTTTCTAGAGAAAGAAATGCCCACCATATTAGGAATAAAAGAAAGAACTCATGTTGGGAATCAGATGACATCTGTGAGAGATGGAGATAACTCTCAAGAAAGATAACTCTTCCTGAGGATCCAACTGCTAAAAATGTTTATTCCTGAAAAATACTATGGCATTAAAATTATCATAATAAAAAAGTAAGAAAGAGCCAGGTGTCGTGGTACACACTTTACCAACACTGGGAAGACGGAGGTCTCTTGTGAATTCAAGGCCTGTCTGGTCTACAGAGAAGTTCAGGGCCAATTGGGCCTAAATAGTGAGCCTGTCTCAAAAAAAAAAAAAAAAAAAATACTTTTTAAAAAAAGAATCAAGAGAAAGAAAGAGAGGACAAAGAAACAAAGTCGAAGGGAGAAGGGTTTAAATTTGTATCTTTATTTATTGTCTGTCCTTACAGGTGCAGTTAAAAGTTGTTTGGCGAACCAGTGGCCGCCTTCTCTGTTATGCTGAGGCTCCGCCTAACTCCTGCGGGAAGATGCTTACCTGGATAGTCACCATCGCGATTTTCAGAATCTGTATGGCAAGTTTCCATGGCTTCCTACCCCGAGCCCAGAACTTCTCACAAGGATTCATAAAAAAGAACTTGAGTTTCCGCCTCATCTGGTCTTCTAAGAGAAGCTGCTCTGACGGGGACGAGCTCGGGTGGAAAGTGCAGGGGCTTTCATCTTGGCGAGCGCTGCAGCTGCTAACCAGCACCTCGGGATTTGCCATCTCTAGGGAGGGAAGCAAACACTTCCACTCAGCTGGGAGAGGCCCAGGCCCGCGGTGTTTGCTACTGCAGAGGCTCAGAAGCCTGAACAAAGGGTCACAGACCGCGAGGTAGAGCAGAAAGACAGGAGGAAGTGGGGAGGTGGGGAATGGGAGGGTGGGTGGGGGAGGGGCAGGAGAAAGGAATGTGATGCGCTCTTCGTTTCGCGCTAGTAGAGTCTGCGGTTCAAGCCTCTCACCAGCAGAGAATCAAATATTCAGCCACAATTAACCTTTGCTTAAGGCCTTTCTCCCTTTCCAACCTGCTGCTTTCTAGAAGTCTAACTAGGAAACCCTCTTAACGGAAAAGGCCGTGTTATGAACCCCCTGGGCAACCCGTGGTGGCTGTTGGTTTTGCTTTATTCGATTATAATTCCATCTAAGATATCGCTGGAGCCATCTAGCATCGTCCTTATCAGATGAGAGAAAAAGAAGTTTCTTAGCAGCGCTTTGCAATGTGACTTGAAATCCACCAAGCTGGTACCTGAAGCTAATACTAAGGCACTCCGCGGGTACTCAGGACCCTCTCTTGAGAAGTCCATGCCCACACATGAGAATGTCTTACTCTTTCTCCTGGGTCCCCTCTCTTTCTCTTTTAACCCTCACGCTCAAAAACTGTGTTTAAACGTCATTAATAAACCTAGCCTCTACCTCATGTTGACTCGCCTCAGAATTCTTTTTCTGTATTTAGGTCTACGGATCTCGTTTTTACCCGAATGGAAGTCCCTGAAAGATTATGAGTGCTCCTTAGGTCGCTGCAGGTGACCGAGGCCGAGCTGTGCTCCCTAGACATAAAAACTACTTTTATGGGGCTGTTAGTTCCTATGCCCAAGAAATCCTGCATGGCTGCTCCAGTGTCCATAGATAGGGTATCCTGTATTCCTATACCATACTAGGTAGGCACAGACTAGGACAGAGGGTCAGTTCCTCACTGGTTTCGACTACTTAAGTGAATTCTCACCTAGGTGAAAGTTAGTAAATTCAAGGACTGCTCCAATCAGTCAAAAAAAAAAAAAAAAAAAAAAAGACATGTTTACACATACAGCTGTATACAATACATGTGTGCTTTCTGGCTCAATGGGTAACAGATACAGTCACGGCCAAGATCGGAGGCCTGAGAGGTTGAGAAAGGACTTGAGAGAGTAAACAGACCCTGAAATTATATGCAGATTTTTATGTGGATATGGTCATTCAACTCCCTCTCACGGGAGAAACAAAAACTTCCATGTACTTATTAATCAATAAGTAGGTTTTATACAGAACCAAGAACCAGTTTGGATCTTGATACATGGATGACTTACTCGGCCTACATCGAGCCTCAGTCCTGCAAAATGGTAATAATATCTATCGTCATAAGACTGTAAGAAACATTCAACTAAATACAAGTAAGGCCTTTGTGTAGAGTGTAAGCAGGCAGCCTCACCCTCTCCCTTCACTGGTCAGGAATGCTTTCTGATACCACTGTTAGGTCGAGGGGCAGTGTGAGCGAGCCTCCAGAACTGGACTCTGCTACATCATCGAGGGCAGGTTCTCAACTGCAGTCCAGTTCCCAAATGACCCCCCCCCACTTGAACTTCCTTATACCTACTAATACATTTCACCCTTTGAGGCACGTGTCCCCACTCTTTGGAATACCTCTTTGAAAGGGGTTTACCAAATAGTAGGCTTTTTCAGACTAAGAAAGAAGTCTCTCCAGAGAGTGGGACTTATTCAGGAGTTTCCCTTAGGCTAGCATTGATAATGTGGAAACCCATTCAAATAGAATACCCCACACTCACCAAGACAATAGAGTCCTTCCACACACACAGGAAAGCCCTCCTGAGTTTAATGTTTTCATAAAGAATTATACTCAACAGCAAGGGGACAAGAATTTAGCCTCCAATTACACAACATCTGAGAAATCGTATCTACAGCTTTCCAAGTCCAGAATCACACATTTGGTATAGAATGCCGCATTCTCGGCAAACCCAGCATTCCTGAAATGTAGATTTGGGCTATAAAAGTCAGCCATGAGAGACATTCTAAATTCCTGATTCATAAAAAGATTAATAAGACCACTGCTGAGTGAAAAAAAAATAATGCACAACACATGTTACTATGTAAAAAATGCACTGGGTTCTTTCCAAATAGAACTGTCATGGCGTACATTAAAGGTCCTGGTTCCAAAGTGCATCTCAAATCTCCTTAGGGAAAGGCATAAAGGAAAGTGGGAAAAGCCATTAATTCTCAGGGGGTTTGCTCAATGTCTTATCTCTTCCAAGAATAGAACCTGAAAGGCTAGGTATATAACTGAGGAACAGAGAGCTTGGCTCACACGAACAAAGCTGTGGTCTCTATCCCCAGCACGGCTAACATAAAATAGTGGGATATTTTAGACAGCATTTGAGGAGACTATGTTTGAGACTTTGTGCTGGTTGTTTTTTGTCAAATTGACACAAACTAGACACATCTTGGAAGAGGGACTCTTAACCAAGAAAAGACCTCTGTAAGGTTGACCTGTGGGCAAATTTGTAGGGCCTTCCCTTGATTAAGGTTAATGTGGGAGGGCTCAGCCCACTGTAGGTAGTGGAGCCATCCCTGGGTAGGTGGGCTTAAGTGGAATAAGACAGCAAGCTGAGCAAGCCCTAAGGGGCAAGCCAGCAAGCACTGTTTCTTCGTGGCTTCTGTTTCAGAGCCTGGCTTGTCAGGTGCCTGTCCTGTGCCCCTGTCCTGACTTCCTAGTGATGGACTGTGACCTGAACATTACAAGCTGAAATAAACTTTCCTGCCCAGTTGCTTTTGGTCATGTGTTTTATCACAGCAATAGAAACCCTACTACGTCCAATTTAAAAAACAAGTTCTGTTGTTTACTAGATATGAATAACTGCAATATCGAATTTGTTGAGATAGTGTGTGTTTTATTTGTCTGAGTAAAGTGTTTGTGAACTACTTGAAATCCCAACAACCCCTTTTCCATTATATTACAGAGGAAAATTAAACTTTAAGCACACAAGATAGACAGACACTATGTAACCGTAAACTAGAGGAACAAAGAGAGAACAGCCAACCACCATTAATTTATTCAAAACGCTGCTCAGGTTGTTCCAGAGGGCTGGCTCTCATTTCCTGGCTGACTGTGAAATTTGCCTCCCTCACTGAACTGACCAGGTATTGATTGACAGCTGCTCTTTGAAGTCAAGGAGTTCTGCAGAAGTCTACCTCAGGGGTCAGGGTGCCGGCCCTAGACAGACACAGTTACTTAAAGCAACCAGAAGCTAAATTGGGTTGAGCTGCAGAAAGGTATCGATAGAGAGGGGAGGTGTAATTGGAGAGAGAAACGGCCACAACCGGCCTCTTCAGCATTGCCCCATCTCACCAGACAACACCTTTCTCGCCTCCCTAGTTCCCTCTACAATTTGATAAGTCTTTAACTTCAGGCAACCCACTAGGCCCACATGGGACCTCCGCCTTTGCTCCTACAGAACGAGAACAGTGCTCATCTCTCTGCAATGCGTGCCTCCTTCCTCTTTTTCTCCCATGCCATGGGACTACCTCTATGGTGCTGGCTCCTAGCCAGAAAGCAAGGTCTGTATGGTCTGCTACTGGAGTCAGTCTGACAAGTGCAGAACCCAGGCTACTGCCCCATTTCTACCTCTGGCTGAGGGCCTGTAATAAAGATTGAGTCCAAGTTTAGAGCAGACACAGAGCCATTGAGAGTTATCTCAGACGCTAGTGGGAAGTAGCCCAGTGAGCCTCCGGGATCACAGGCTTCCCAGAGATAAAGGACGCTCTGGACTGGGGGTGGCATCCGGCATTGGATTCTCACAGCCTGGGAAACTAAACTGGCACAGACAGGTAGGACTCTGTGGTCACCTCCAAACCTTGCCGAGGTGACACAGAGTGTTCCCACCCCACCAGGCGCCCCACTGACCTGTGGTCCGTGGCGGAGCCCCGATTGTGCCAAAACGGTGCATCTCGCACTCCGTTCCCCTCTGTGTGCCCTGCATGGCTCAGATGTCCTGGTCCCCTACCCTCCCTCTTTGTGCCATCCACAGCTGGAGACACAAAGCTCCCTCCCCGAGCGCAACAGGCGACTTTCCGAGGACACCTGATGCCCCGGGGCGGCGCCTGGGTAGGCTCACCTGAGGCCCAAGTCACACCGAGGGGGCACCGGCGGAAACAGCGGGGACCTGTGGGGAGGCTTCAGGTCCTACTAGCCGCTGAGGGACACGACACATCAGCACAGGGTCACCCTGTGCTCCAAGCCCCCACAGGCTCCAGCCATCCTCCTTCCTCCGGCCCCAGCCTCGTGACCCTCCTCCCCAAGGCTCCGGTTCCCTGCCACGCCCTTTATGGGGCGGCCCGTTCTCAGAGACAGGTAGGGAGGGGACGCCGTCTGAAGGAGTGTTGCTGTCTTCTCTCCCACACTCCCAGCAGCCCATTCCCTGCGCTTCCACCGAACGTCCCCACTGGCTTTCTCTGCGCTGGAAAACGACAGGTGAGGTGACCACTCAGAGACCATTCTAACGGATGGCATGGAGCGGTAAACTCGATGTCAGATACACGCTGATGCTCACCCACTAGCGTTTACTTGGCTCCCAGGCCTGCCATGTTGACCTTTGCAGACAAGGTGAACTCAGCAAACGTAGGCATCCATCCATAGTCTTGAACCATCAGTCAAAGGATGGGAAATGAATGCTGTTGACTCTCCCTGGACTAGAACACGGGCACAGAAAGAGCCCTGGGGAGTCCTGTGATGCAATGTAAATCTAAGGGTGTCAGGCAGGACTACAAGGATGCTTAGTCAGAAAAGCACTTGCCTTGTACACTGAAGGAACAGAATCAATCCCCAAAGTCCGTGTGACACCCACAATCTCTGTTCTGGGGTAGGTCAGAGGGATCTCTGAGTTCATTGGCCAGCATTCCTAGTCTAATTGGTGAGCCAATGAGAGGCGCTGTCTTTCTGAATTCTTCCAAATGGCACACCATAGGCCTCCTGTGGCTCTCAGTCATGTGTGCGCACCAGCATGGCCGTACATAGGTGCATCTCACACGAACTGACACACACTCACACATGCTATTTTTAAGTGCCTGGCTAGAGGAACGGCTCAGCCATTAGGAGGAGTCCGTGCTGCTCTAGCAGAGGATCCAAGTTTGGTTCCTAGAATCCAGTAGTAGCTTACAACCTCTGTAACTCCAGTTCCAGGATACCAGGTGCCTGAGTCTGACCTCTGAGGACACCAGGTAGGCACTCAGGTGCACATCCAAACATAAAGTCAAAACACTTACACACGCAAAGTAAAAATAAATCCTTGATGCAAGTGCATGGGAGCAGACTTTAAACTGAAACCTTTTCTTCATGAAGTCTTTTGAAGCGTTTAATATTGGCTCGACGACACATCAGGACCAGCAAAGACTTTGGCTAATTTTAATTACAATCACTTGAGATTTGTTTTAGTTTATTGTTTTATTTTTATTATCTTGGGACATGAATACTTACTTGGAAGGGAAGATAGCAATCATAATCAAGACGGTAGTTTTCCCAGGGTGAGGTCTCTCTACTGCATTTCAGATATTCTGACCCTTGTGACTTTCTCAAATGTGAGAAAGTGCATAATATGTGGGCAAGCTTTCCCCTAAAAACCATAGTTTTTTATTTTAAAATAAGTAGAATCTTCTAATGGAGTATTCTACAAACTGTATCCAGAGCAGACAGACCATTTTGCAAACTTTTTTTTCAACTCCTAGATCAGTTCACACAGGCAATTTATAAATAGAACTGTCCTCTTCTGTGTCTTTTTATGTGTGCAGTGTTTTTTTTTTAGATTTGTTTTGCAATGGTGTGCAAAAAGTTTATTCTGTTCATTAGCCTGAATCCCAAGTGTGATGTATAGACAAACTAGATACTCAGAGGATATAATTAGCACACTGTATTCTCAAGTGCAATTTGGAAGAATAATTTAATCTCTGATGCCCCTATGTCCCTGCACAGTTTAATACTGTCTTCTTACTACAGCTGTTATCCTTGTAGCAAGTATTCAAAATGTACAATTGTTCAGAAGCAATCTGAGTTTCAGAGAGGTTTGCAGAAATAAGTGATGGCTTTCCCTGAGCCCTAGTGCAACTGAGCTGTCTACTAGGGAACAAGAAACAGGTTTTAGAGTCAGTCCAGCGAGGGCCCAAATTCTTCTATGTGGCTTACTGGCTTATTTGTAAGAATCATTACTCCTTTCGTGCCTAATCTCCCTAATGAAAGGGACGATGGCCATTGATTAGTAGGACACATGGGAAGCGCTCATGTTTTATGTGCTTAGAGGTGTTCAGCCTTGGACAATCAAAGGGAATGGAAAAATCGGCCGTGTTCATGAATTCTTAAGGTTCTGTATCGTTAGGATGTCGGTTTTGGCTCAGTTCATTCATAGGTGGGATCCCATCTGAGTGGGAATTCCAACACTCCGTTCTTAGAACTCACGCGACAATGCAAAGAACCTAGAGTAACAGGACAATTTCTATAAGAACAAAACTAGAGCATTTGCCAAACCGAATACAAACGAGCAAAACAGTTGCACAACATACAAAAGGCTGCACCTAGACACTGGAGCAGGACCAGAAACCGTTCTTACGCATGCGTCTTGTCAGGGTCCAGAAACCGTTCTTACGCATGCGTCTTTGGAATGATTGGCCCAGGTATGAACACCTTAGCTGTGTTACCGGTACATCATCCCACTCATGGGTAGTACACGTAACAATACACGGTTTATGAGACCGTCCACAGAAGCTCCTGTGTTTGAACACTCGGCTCCCAGCTGGTAGCAAGCACTGCCTAGTGAGATTTGTGATTTAGCCTTGCTGAAGAAAGTGTGCCCCGGGGTGGGGGGTGAGGTTGGGGGGAACTTTAAGAGTTAAAGCTTTGAACCACTTCCAGTCTGCTCCTTCTGCTTCATATTCGCAGTTCAGACGTGAGCTCTCAGCTACATGCCTACCGCAGCTACCATGTCTAACTGCTGCCTCCACCCAGCCGTTATGGAATCTAACCCTCTGGGGCCGTAAGTAGAAGTAAATTCTTCTACAAGTCACCTCGGTCATGGTGTCTTTATCACAGCAACAGAAAAGCAGCTAATAGAATATCCGAGAGTGACAAATGACACGTCCGTTATCATTTCTTGTGCTTTTGCTGTATTTTCAAGTGTGTTATATTTGTGAAGAAGAGGTAACTGTAACGTAGACTTGGGAGGACCCCTTTTGGAAGGGTTTACAAAGAGAGCATCAATACCAGAGGAGACAGCAGCTCTGTGCAAGGGCCTCACCCTTGCAAACCCTCTAGTAGGACAAAGTTTTCAAGTAAAGCAGAAGAAAATGACAACCTTGGCTTTGAATGGTCTTGGGTTCATGTTTGGTTTTGTTTTCTTTTTTAAAAAAAACAATAAACAAAGACAACAACAATAAAATATCTTTTAGAACAAGGATGTAAAGAATATAAATATTTATCCTCTACAACTACACAGTCTACTAGTGTGTTTATTCTATTGAGAATTTATCTCCCATTGATCCCTTCTTTTAATTATTATTACAAAAGGACCGCAAAATAGTGATTATTATATGTGATTGAAATAAAGTGTTTTGTATATTTTTATTTATTTTTGACAATATTCTATGTATACAATATACATCATATCCATCCCTCCTCTTCCTCCTTAACCCCCCACCCTGCCCCTACAACTTCATGTTCTCTTCCTTTTTATCTTTATAACTCACAGAGCCTAATTAGTGCTATCTATAGGCGTGGGGCCATGCACTGGAGCATAGACAGCCTACAGTGGCCATGCACACAAAGAAACATACTTTCCCTCCACAACCTTCAAGGAACCAGAGCTCCCCAACGGGACAGGGCCACCTGACCCCGCCCCTTTTCCATGGGACCACACACCTGCAGCCCTGAGAGATGGGAAGCTAAAAGATTTGGAGTGTGAGACGCTGTAGGATGCTCATAATGTAAATTATGAGCAATAACTCTTAAGCTTACCCTGAGTCGTCAAGAAGATGGGGCTGAGAACCGCAGGAAGAGAAGCGGTCAGCAGACTCAGGAGGTCCCGTTTGAGCATGCGCTTGAGATGCTATAGTGGCCTCCTCCTGTTGTTTAAGGGCTTGTTTTCATTTCCTTCACAAGCGGGTTATGCTAACTGTGATACAAACTGCTATCCATATGGTACAGATCACACACAGGAGCAGACAGGGCATGAGTCATTCTGAGTCCCCACAGGGCTCAGCCACTCTGCAAAGGTAATGAGAATGCCTCTCTCCTAAGGAGCTAGGATACAGGCATTTGGTAAGGGAGCCCCAACTTTGTTCAAATATAGTTTCTCTCAAATTTCTATAAATGTATTTTTACCACTTTCAATTTCAATACTTCCTGTATGGCATGAGTAACAAATATTTCATGGACTAGAGACAAATCTCCTTGGATGGCACTGATCTAAAGGACATATTTTGGATAAGTGTTTGTTATCTTGGAGGAACGTCTAGTAAAGGTGTGGTTTGACATTCAAATTTTCATTTAATCATCATCAAAGAACTCACTTTGAACAGAATTTAGGATTTTGATTGAACAACACATTCACTGTGAAAAGCCACAGAGGGGTGCTGTTCTGAGCTTCCCATGGCCATGTCAAGCAAGAAGAGGCAGATTAAGGTCTACCAGAAGTCTAGAAAGGCTAATAATTTGGCATCTGGTCTTCCTAACACTATAAAAACACATTCACAATATATGTAATGGGAATAAGGGGTGTGGTGATTGATATTGTCAACTTGACAGGATCTAGAATGGCCTGGAAAGATCTAGAAGACCTAGAAGGCACCTCTAGGCATGCCTTGAGAGATGAACTAGATTAGGTTAATTGAGATGGGAAGACCCATCCTGGCTGTTGGTGGCATCATTCTCTGGACCTGGGTCCTCGACTGAGTAAAAAGGGAGATGTGAGCTGAGGAGCAGCATCCTCTCTGTTTCCTTCCTGAATGAAGGAGTAACAGCCCTGCTGCCTCCATCCCTCCCCAGCCCTGGTGTACTCTCCAACTGTGACCCAGATTAAACACTTTCACTCACAAACTGATTTTGTAAGAGTTTTGTTTTGTTTTTTTTTAATCACAGAAACAGGAAAATCAACAGATAAGGGAGGAATGGTTTCTATTGCTAATATAGGTGTTCTTGGTTACATTTCAAATAATTAAAAAGATAATTTTCCAAACTAGGTAACTTTGGGGACAGCACACCAAACTGCTCAAAAGTGGGAGAGCAACACTGGCTAGCCTCGGGGATGAGAAATCATCTTTTGGCTGCACCTTATGACTTGTTCCCTCCCATGACAAAACGATTTAACACAGATTTTATTTTAAATCCGAAGCTGTCTACTTGGGGGAGAGAAGAATCAGTTCAGTTCATTCTCCCTCTGACTCCCTCTCCCTCTTCTCCCCTTCCTTTCTCTGATAGAAAGTTCTTTGTGGGAGCCAGGGCGGGCTGATCTGCAAGGAAGGCCCACCCCTGTCTTTTTCTGGTTTCCTCTGAGGGAAGCACCATCACCCCCACACTGAGATCTGGAAAACTTAGCTTGTCAATGGCACTGGTTCAGACAGTAACAAATTTTGGCTTAAGCATAATTTTCTTCCAGTATTATTACTTTTAAAACATTCAAGATGCCCTAAAGGTTAAAAAAAAATAGGCTGATCTGGTGATGGTACACCACTGCTCAATGCCTGCAAACACCGTAGGTCTTTGCACACATCAGCATGCCGTGGCTCTCTTCCTCTCAGCTGTTTCCGAGAGTGTGATGACCTATACAGCACAGTGCGCTCCATTTCCAGATGAAGCTGTTCTTTGCTCCTGGGCTCCCGAGTGGGCCTCTCTGGATGGACACCTGCCATCCATACAGTATAGATCCTGCGCTCAGTGACAGACAGGGCATAAGTCATTCTGAGTCCCCACTGGGCTCAGCTACTCTGCAAAGGCAGTGAGAATGCCTCCGTTTTGGGTTTTTTAGTTTTACTTGTTATAATCACTACACCTAAAAAAAAAAAAAAAAAAAAAAAAAAAAAAGGTCAGGCATGTGGCATGCAAGCAGGCCTCCTCTCTCTCTCTCTCTCTCTCTCTCTCTCTCTCTCTCTCTCTCTCTCTCTCTCTCTGTGTGTGTGTGTGTGTGTGTGTGTGTGTGTGTGTGTGTGTGTGTGTGTGAGAGAGAGAGAGAGAGAGAGAGAGAGAATTGAGGAGGCAGAGATGAGCGGATTCCTGGAGTATTACAGCCAGCCTGTGTAGTCTATTTAGTGAGCTTCAGGCCAGGCTGTCTCAGAAGCCTCTATGATTGGCTTGTGAGGAACATGATCCAAGATTGCCCTCTGACTCTACGCATACACACAGGCATGCACACGTGTATGTGTATGCATGCACACACACATGCACCTCACACACAGGAACTTGCTTGCACACATGGGTGTTTATACATTAGAATCGGCTCTTCCCATCAATAGCTACAGCTTTGCCACAAAGTCGGGCCTCTCTGGCTGATTTCCTCATTGCTGAGAAATGAGGCTGAGAATTCACTGGGGGATGTTCCCCTGTTCCCTCTGGCACAGGCTAAGACAGTTTCCCAGGAACCTAGAAGTGATCTCAGAGCTCAAACAAGGCCCCTCCTCTCCTTCTCCCCTGCCCTCGCTCCTAAGCAAACCTATGGGAAAAATGGTACAGAGCCGTCTATTCACAGCCCTCCATCCCAAGCTCTTTAAAAAAAACAAAATTAGTAAAAATCAACCTTATCTCTGACTTACCAGATTTTCTGCTGTAAACTCAATTTGAAGTTTCTCTGTTATTTCCCATTGTTATTCTGTGACTCACTACCTTGTTCCTTAACTATCAAAACTAAAACTAAGCCTGAATACATTCAGGTTTAAGGCAGATTTAATCCATGAGAGTGCATAGGTGCTCACTAGTCATCCTGACCTGGCCACTACCACCAAAGGTGTCAATCATGAGCATGCAGCATGAAGAAATCACTCAACTTCCCGTTTCTTTCTTTCTTTCTTTTTTTTTTAACTTTCTTGGTATTGTGACTTATGACTCATTCCTTGGGGTGTGTATAAAGGAAAGATGACAGCAAACCCTGTGTCTCAGCCAAGTCACAAGATTATGGTCATCCTGAAATCTAACAGGATTGTGGGGGATTTTTTCAAAGGAAAATATATCATTTGAGGAATACAAAAAAGCCTTTGTTAATTTCTCTTGCTTTTTTATCCGAAATAAGCAATTATATATTTACACATAATGCATATAATATGTACACTGTCTATGATATGTAATATATTATATATTTGTATTTATGTATCTATTATGTATTTAACATACGTATATAATATATATAATGTGTGTGTGTGTGTGTGTGTGTGTGTGTGTGTGTGTGTGTGTGTGTGTGACTGTATCAGGAACAGTGTTGAATGGTATCAATTTAAGCTAATGAGGTATTACCCCAGCCTTAAAGCCGAGAGCAGAGATGCCCTGTAAAGTGACTTCAGAGACACAGTGGGATGGTCAAATGGAAAAGCAAGGGAGACAAATGCTGTGTGCTTGCTTCTGTGGCTTTGCAGAGGCTTATGTGGCTTTGCAGAAGGGATGGCACTTGAGCTGAGCCTGGAGAGATGAAGCCCTTAAGGTCCAGTGAAGGTGGAGAAAAGTACACAGACTGAGGCAGAAAAAGAAGCAATATCTTGGTTTCAAGAGGAAGAGGCATCCTTGGGGAGCCAGCAGGGGCCACTGGGGATAACCTATCTCCTGAGTCAGGATGTTAGGGCTGCAGAAAACCAATGGATGAGCCTGTCATGGCTGCCTATGTTTCATTTTCATTAAGTTTATGTCTATCTTAGTCAACAGTGACTTTTCACATTTTAAAAATCAACATAAACATGAATATATTGTGGAGCAGAAGTCAAACTCTCAAAAAAAAAAAATAACCCTTTGTGAGAATGGATCATAGACCAAGTGCTCATGTGCAGACCAGAGGACTTCAAGGCCTCTGTCTTCGCCTCTCATCTCGCTGTATGAGTAGGGGTTGTGGGAAACTGAGGAAGAAAAAGGTACCTGGCACCTGCCAGCTGCCAGTCTCTCAGGTTGTGTTCAAGGTTTTGCACAACTTTTTATACACAACCCTAACATGTGCAAAAAGAGTGATCTCAGACTTGAACCCCTGATTCAGAACGCTCCATGGTAACATAGAATTAGAGAGAAGAAGGTGGAGCATGCCCAGACACTGTTGTTACTAGCCAGGGGACAGATGAGGCCATCAGAAATAAGGAAAAGGCAGAAGGCAGCTTATAGATGCATTACCAGTGACATATTCAAGGAGGAAAATGGTAAAACTCAGTAATAGGTTGGCTCTGGGCAGGGCAACAGGAATCCGGGGTGGCTCTCAGACTTCTAGTTTTGCCAACAAAAGGACTGGGATGCTACCACCTAGGGGAGGAACCTGAAAGACATATGAAAGATGGGGCTGTGAGATGCCTTAGTGCCTTGCAAGAGTTAGGAACTGTGTTGCAATCCCCAGGACCCATGTAAAGCTGGGTGTGGTAGTGCATATCTGTAATCCCAGTGTTGCTACACATAAAAACAACAGCCAAGTGTAAGGCAAAAACCAATACCAGAGGCTTTCTTCTGACCTCCAAATATACATGGTGGCACTTGCCTAAATAACACACACAAACACACACACACTAACACAGATCCACACACAGAGAGGGGGGAGGAGGAGAAGAAAACAGAGTGGGAGAGAGAAATTTGAAAAGATATCTAAAGACAGTAAGTTAATCTTGGCTCTGTTAAGCTGTGGGACATCCATCCATCCATCCATCCATCCTACAGAGGGAGTTCTACAGCAGTAAGATCCTGTCTTAAACAAAACTCTTTAAATATTGTTGTGGTCAACTGCATTACTTTACTAAATTTTGCTAGATCACAAATTAGCAGTTTTAATTTGTACTTTTAAAGAAAAGACGGAAAGCTGGCGAGATGAGCTTCACTCTAATAATCCCAGAGGGCCCATAGTCGGATGAAAGGATCCTTACAACAAACAACAACCACCAGGCAGCTTTCCCTCGGAGACTTGTAGTTCCGGCTTGACTCAAACTATACAAAATTCTTTGACAAAAAACAAAAAGCAAAACAAAACAAAAAATGTGCCGCAGTAGTCAAGGACGTCCAAGGCAACCTGAATGCAACCTCCATTCCACGCTCCAATTTTACACAGGTCCCTAGATGCATCCTGCTCCCTACAAGAGAGGTCAGGTGGCTGGCCTAGGAGCTGCCCACCCGCACCCCACAAGAACTTCCCTTTGACTAAGGCTGCAGTGGACGCAAGGCAAGGCATGGACCTAAGTCAAGAGGGACCACTGCAAAGAACAGAGACCTAAATCAAACAGAGACCTAGCGCCTTCCTTGCTAGTGGGAAACTGGGCTTCTCTGGGATTACGTTGGGTGACGTCACAACACAACAGCCAATCACTAGCCTTCTATGAGAGACACTGTTGGGGAGCGAATAAGGTATTGGCGAAGGCGTTCTGTCAATCTCAACAGGAGACTGTTTTTTTTTTTTTATCTTAGCAACGGACGCGTCCTAGCAACAACTGCCAGCCCGCTGTTGCTGGAAATTTGAGATTTATTTTCCTGAGCAAGAAGAGTCAGACAGACTCCCACCTCCTACTCTCGAAGGAGCGTTTCTCCCGGGAACTGCCAAGAAGCTGCCTTCTTTTCCCTTTAGTGATTCCAGGTAAGGGTGGTTCAGAACGGGAAAGGAGTCGCGGGAAAACTAAATTTCTCATTACCGTATCAAGGGCGTTTAGAAACTTCCCAGAAAGTGCTAGAGGAGATGGAGTCTATGAAATAAAGAAACACTTTTTTCACTACTTTTGACAAGTTTGCAGCCCGAACCAGTGAGACAAAAACAGCTATGAGAGAGCAGTTAGTTAACGGGAGATCTAAGAATGTCGGGAACCGAGGGCGGGTACTTGGCGCGCAGCGGGAACTCAGTAAGTTACGCATAATTGAATTTAAGGACGACGAGTTTCTGGTTAGTCATCAGCACAGTAGAGAATTAATGTGGACTGAAGCCTATCACGGGGGGCTAGGGGAGGGCTAACCACGAAGATGAACAGAGAACCTAAACTCGTTGAAGGAGGGCTCACGTCTCGTTCGTTCCCCTAGTGATTAGCATATCTAGGACTTAATTTCTGCTCAGAGCGACCTCTCTTCCCCCTTGAAGTACTGTATGCTGAACGCTGAGTGAATCCACAGCAACCCTTCAGGCAGCCTTGTGTTTGAAGTCCTGTGTCATCTCCTCACAGCACCACTGGGGAACAAGACTGATTCAGGCAGACTGAGAAAGCAGACCAGCAGAGAGCAGCATTACCTTCTGATAAATGCTTCTAAAATTGCAAAATCCACTCCTGGGAAGGAAAGGGGTTTAGGGAATTGGCATTCCAAGTGACAGCGCTCTTGCACTGGAAGAGGATGTCTTTGTATAGAGAAAAAACTTGATTATTTTATGCATATATAAATAACAGTATTCATTGTATAAAATATGCAATGGACAGTAATGGTGGAAGCAGTAGTGGGGGGGGGCACACACATGAGCACGACCTCGGTAACTGGGTTACTGCAGCTGTATGAAGCTGGGTGATGTTTACAATGTTGTTGAGTACTTTTGGCCAAAGGAAACTGGGATAGAAAATGGAGAGGGATCAACTGACGAGAAATCATCCAAAAGAGAATCGGATGAGGTCCACCACCGGAATCTATGATTTTTGAAGAGTAGAGTGAAGAATACTCCATCTGAAAAGCTGAGACATCCTTTTATTGCATTATTTCTACTTAAAAAGTAGAAATTTGGACTGATGGGGTGGCTCAGTAGGTAAAGGTGCCTGCCACCAAGCCTAATGGTCTGGGGTTGATACCAAGACCTCACATGGTAGAAGGAGAAAACCAACTCCAGTATGTTGTCCCTTGACCTACACACACAGACACACATACATATATACACAAACATACATACATATACACATAAATAAATAAATAAATAAATAAATGTAACTTTAAAATATTTTAAGTAGAAACTTCAGGGTTGAGGAGATAACTCTGTTGCCTGCTTTGCAACTGTGAGCACCGTCTTAGTTAGGGTTTGACTGCTGCGAGCAGATACCATGACCAAAGCGAGTCTTATAAGGAGAACATTTAATGGAGGCTGGCTTATAGGTTCAGAGGCTCAGTCCATTATCTTCAAGGCAGGGAGGAGCATGGCAGCATTCAGGCAGGCATGGTGCAGGTGGAGCTGAGAGTTCTACACATCTTCTTTCTTTCTTTTTTTTTTTTTTTTTTTTTTTTTTGAGACAAGGTTTCTCTGTGTAGCCCTGGCTGTCCTGGAACTCACCCTGTAGACCAGGCTGGTCTTGAACTCAGAAATCCACCTGCCTCTGCCTCCCAAGTGCTGCAGTTACAGGCGTGCGCCACCACTGCCCCGCCGAGAGTTCTACATCTTTGAATCTGAAGGCTGCTAGTGGAAGACTGACTTCCAGGAAGCCAGGGTCTTAAGCCCACGCCCACAGTGACACACCTACTCCAACAAAGCCACACCTTCCAATATTGCCACTCCTTGTGCCAAGCATATTCAAACCATGACAGTGCCTGAGTTTGATGGCCAAAAGTCAAGTCAAAAAAGTTGTGCGTACACATAGGGCAGTGGTGGCAGGAGTGAGGGATAGAAAGACTGAATAGAAATTTCCCCCAAAAAATGTCAGAAGCATAAAATACTGATCAAAGCATCAATTGTATCTCTGTCGTCCAAGACCATTGTTTTAAGTGGTTCTATTTGCGTGCTGGATAGTTTTATGTCAACTTGGCACAAGCTAGAGACATCAGAGAGGAGGGAGCCTCAGCTGAGAGAATTCTTCCGTAAGATCCAGCTGAAGGGCATTTTCTTAATTAGTGGTTGACGTGGGAGGATTATGATGTAGAAGTGTAAGCCAAATAAGCCCTTTCCTTCCCAACTTGCCTTTGGTCAAGCACCGTGTTTCATCACAGCAATAGAAACCCTAGTTGTGATATCTTTCTAATGAGACAGCAATCTGAGGGACGCTGTGGTGTGGAGGTTGAGAGTATGTCCGCTGCTCCCCAAGCCCCCACATCAGTGACCCCACCTTATAAAGTGAGGGTGAAAAAAAGTGACCATAATAATAACGCGTGACCAAGGCTAAGTTCACAGAAAAGCTGAGGCAGAAATATCTTAAATTCAAAGCCAGTGTTGGTAGGCAAATAGGGAAATACTGCCTCAGGCCAAAAAATTTTTTTTAAAAATAATAAAAAAAATATTCACTGAACTTAAAATGTACATGAAATTCTTCACACTGCCTGGCATAATGAGCAGCTCAGTCAGTAAACAGGTTCTCCAGTGCAGGAGTGAGGATTAAGAAGAAAAAAGACAATTAGACAACATTGTAGCATGACCCCAGCCAGTTCTGAGACTGAGGCAGGTTTATTTTTTCCCAGTCTGCTTTTATGCCATTTTAATTACATGCAAGTATTAAGGGCAGGCAGTACAATGAGGAGCAAGCAAGGCAATTAGCAAAGTCCTGGGATTGCTCCCATGACAGTTGTTTCCAAGAGCTTGTCAGAATGACCAAAATACCTGAGCCCACTTCCTTGTCCAAGCCCAAAATCTGATTCTTGCCTGAAGCCTACTTCTTTTGTTCCACTCTAGGATTAAGATTTCTGCCTGAACTTACTTTCCTGTTCTAGCCTAAAGTTAGATTCTTGCCTGAACTTATCATGCCCTGATGTCAGATTCCTGCCTGAACTTAATTCTTTGTCATGGCCTAATGTCAGATTCCTGCCTACCGGTCCCCCAAAGGCTCTCCACAACATAAACACCTGTGTGATTTATAATTATTATTATTATTTAAACCACACATGTTGGACTTCCCCGGCTCAGCATGAGAAGTGCTTGCTCTGCAAGCCTGACATCCCCAGAGCCCACGTCACGGTGGAAGGATGGAAGGAAAGAAGTGACTCCGAATGTTGTCCTTTGAGATAGCACAGCCACACATACAGCACCCCTCCCCCACTTCATGCATGTACACACATATACAATGATGATAGTAATGTTCTCAATGCATGCAAGAAAGATGAAAAAGTGTAATTAAATGAAATGGAGAGAGAGAGAGAGAGTTATAGGCAAGCACACCCCATGCTTTGGTCAAGATTTTGCAATGAAGGGGACCTAACAATAACAATAACAGTAACAAGACCTGGTGATGTTTCAGTCTGTGTTGATGCTAATTCACTAAAATAAGACAAACACCATCTGTGGAAACTTAATGATGATGTGATTTTTTTATTATTAATATTTTTATTGAACCTTATAGCCAGCCACCTTGTGAGGTAGACTTTATTATCCCCAGAAAAAAAAAAAAAGAAGTAAACAGAAACTAAGGAGATCTGTGGTTTGCCCAGGACCATTCAGCTAAAAGCAGAGACTGTTTTCAAATCCTGGGGCATAGATTCATAAAACCACACATCTCGTACTGTAGCCCAGGCTGGCCTCGGGTGCATGACAATCCTCCTGCTTCAGCCCCCCAAGCGCTCTCATTGTAAGTCTGGCCATTCTACACGACTCTGAAATCACACCTTTGGCCATTTAACAGGGTGAGTCTATAGGGGCATCGTCAGGCAGATGTCCTTGTCCAGCGTTAACATCCTGTCAAAGCACCCTGGGGTTTCACAAATAAGATCTTAATGGTTACACGATCACACGCTAAGAGCTGTATGACTTAAATTATATTCATTTAAAAATTATGTCCAGACGTGCGTGTTGTTGACCCACATGTTAAGATTACATTCAGATGTGTGTGCTGTGGGCTGGTCTCATCCCAAGGACTTTAGGTGCACCTGTGCACACCTGTGAGGAGACAGACAAGGTAGCACCGAGCACCGTCAGAGATCTGGATCCCCGTGAAACAGAGGCGCTGATGATGCTACCCAGCCAACAGCTTTGTCGAAACAGAATCGTACCAATCACGCTGTTGTTCTGTTAAAACCTTTAGTCACGGTACACGAATTCCTGTTGAAAATGGATTGTTAGCCAGGCAGTGGTGGCACATGCCTTTAATCCCAGCACTCTGGAGACAGAGGCAGGTGGATTTCTGAGTTTGAGGCCAGCCTAGTCTACAGAGTGAGTTCCAGGACAGCCAGGGCTACACAGAGAAACCCTGTTTAAAAAAAAAAAGAAAGAAAAGAAAAGAAAAGAGGAAAAAAAAAAAAAAAAGAAAATGAATTGTTGATCTAGTCCAGGCCCAAACCTAGGAAACATTATGTTCACTTAATAGGAATGCTTCATACCTGATAGCAAAACCAAGGATTTACCAATGATTTCTCTTTGTGCAGCCTACATCAGAGCCATGGCACCCAAGCCACCAAAGAGCCCCAAGGGCCAGAAAAAGGGCAAAAAGAAGATGAAGCAACAGTTACTTGGTAGGATTGGTGGTGGCGGTGGTGGTGGTTGCTGTTGTGGCTGTTGCTGTTGTTTCTGCTGTTGTTGTATGTTATATACTGTGTACTGTGGCTTGACCTATCTATCAAGTAAAATGAAACACTTTTGCTTCTATGAAGTCAGCAGCCGCAGTATTAAATGTTCAGAGGCTAGCCTTTCCCCCACATGCTTCACTCCATAGACTAGTGAAATGCCACGGCACCGACATCACCGGAGGTGACTCTGTGAGAGAGACCCCGTTCCCTGCTTTGTAGGTAGCTGGTCACATGGTACTTGAGTTCTCCAGTCCACGTCTCTATTTGTATGCAGATGTTCTGATGTTTTGCAATTTTATAACCAAGTGAAACCACGTGATCCGAAAGGTGAAGCTGATGTTTCTTTGTGTTTTAGTTCCTGAGGAAGAGGAGCCCATGAACATGGAGAGCATGGGTAAGTGGGAACAACGAAGTTGTTTGTTACCTAGAGTCTCACTATGCAGCTCAGATAAACCCCCAAACTCTGGCTCTGCCTGCCTCCACCTCTCCCGAGGGCTTAGATCGCATCCCTACACTTGGCCTGGAATTTTTAAAGTAAAGAATAAAAAGAAAAACTGAAAGCAGAACTTACACTGAGAAATAGATTTAGACAACACAGTCCTTTAAATAAAATCTACTGAGAGCACTCATGGTTGGCAATATGGCTTGTAGATACAGCCCTTTCCAGACAACCTGGCAACCTGAGCTTGATCCCCAGAACCCACCAAAACGTGAAGGGGAGCCTGGAGAGATGACTCGGGGTTTAAGAGCACCAGCTGCTCGTCTAAAAGTCCTGGGTTTGATTCCCAGCATCCCCATGGTGGCTCACGACCATCTGTATTGCCAGTTGCAGAGGGATCTGATGCCCTCTTCTGGCCTCTGAGGGCACCACATGCCCGTGGTACAGTGTGCTGTACATGCAGTCAAGACACCTGAACACATACAATAAAAATAAATAATCTTTAAAAATATTAAAAGTTGTAAAATAACATGGACGGAAAGAACCAATTCACAGTTGTTCTCTGACCTCCAAAGCTTGCTGTGTACGCATACCTACATACATGCATCATACACTGCCGTGTACGCATACCTACACACATGCATCACACACTGCTGTGCACCCACACCCACACACACACATCACACACTGCTGTGCACCCACAGCCACACACATACATCACACATTGCTGTGTACCCCCCCCACACACACATATATCACACACTGCTATGTATACATACATACATACATCATACAATGCTGTGCATTCACACCCACACACATGCATCATACACTGCTGTGCATTTATACACACACATTCATCACACACTGCTGAGCATTCACAGCCACACACATACATCACACACTGCTGTGCATTCACACACAAACATCACACACATACCCAGTAATAATTTTTACCCTATCATGAGAGTATTGAAAGATCTTTTATTGGATGCCTGCAAATTATGACTTCCATCAGAATAGCATCTTTCAAGCTGTAGCTCAAAGGCAGTAGTCATCTGCTACCAGTTCCTTTTCATTGAGCTCATGGCCAACAGTCCTGTAGCTGACACCTGAGTGAAGCCCCAGCCTCCTCCTCTGTCCCTGGACCTTCCTCAATCTCTTGGAAGCAGACTACATGTCACTAAGCTCTAGGCTCAAGTGACTCTCATTGCTGATGTCCACAGCTCATGGCTTAAAAACTAAAGAGCAGCCCTTCTTACTCAGTTTTACCACAGACCCTATGGGTTGGCAGCATCCTTAGGCCTTGCCCCGTTCAATCTTTTATGCTGGACCACGAAGGCTCTGGACTAGAGAAGATGCTTATCCTGTCAGCTGCCTCTTGTTCACCGTGAGCACCACTTGCCTACCCCAGCTACAAAGAGCCTACAATGTTTACTCACTTCTACATAAGGGAATGTTAAGTCCTATTCTTAAATTGCATTTAAAAAATGTCCAATTAGTGAAAATGGACCATTGTTATGAAAAATACCAAGCCAGTAGAATCAGAAACGTGTGTCTGGTGGGAGCAGGAGACACGAAACACAACCTTGAGTCAGGGGATCACCTCAAATTCCAGGGCAACCTGGTTTACAGAGTGAATTCTAGGCCAGCCTGGAATTTCGCAGTTTGAGACCCTGCCTGTTCCAGATTGTATTTGTGTTGCCGTGTTGAAATAACCAGGCACAAAAGCAACACAGGGAGGTGGGGTTCATTTGGCTCACACTTTCAGACTAGTCCTTCAGTGAAGGGGAAGTAAGGGCAGGAACGTCAAACAGCTGCTTCCCCCACACCCACGGCTGCTGGCATTACAAGGGTGTCCCACCATGCCCACCTTTTGAATGGGCGCTGCAGATAGAACTCAGGCCTCAGGTTTGCAAGACCAGAGAGTGATTGACTGAGCCATCTTCGCAGCCCGTGGTTCAAATGTTATAACAAAGGTACCTACTTGAAACATAAGAACAAGAAATTTAGAGTCCCAGTTTTCTTTGACCAGCAAGGAAGTACCAGGTACCAGGTACCAGGGAGCCCCGTTGTGATGGAATTTGCCTAGAGAGGGCCAAGGAATGAAAGGTGGGCTAGCTGCCTGGGGAATCACCAGGTGGAGAAAGAAACGCTGACTTGCCAACATCTGTGCTGAGTGGCCGATGGCTCCCGGTTTTCTTGCTTGAAGTTTTAGAGAGACGTTCCTGTAGTGTAGGCATGGTGCCCTCCCTAGGCACTGGCATCAAGAGCCAACCCAGGGCATCTTCACAAAGCCTTCCAGATAAAAAGTTCGGAGAGAAGAAAGCAGAGAGACAGCAGGCAATGCAGAAAGGGCTGTCACTCTGAAGTGAGGTGTACCACGGCGGTTGGTGGTACCACGGCACAATCGTGGGGGTACTGAGAAACCAGCAGAGAGCCAATACCGCGGAGCTTTGATGGAGCCATGGGAGCAGAGGGAGAAAGGCCTCCTGGGACCGTCTTCTGAGAAGCCCCTGCGCTGTGGCTGGGAGGATGCTTGGGCTGTCTCTTCCTACAGAAGGAGACACGACTTCTAAGGCTTCTTAGATGTGGTAGTGCCATTTCCTTAACTCAAATCCTTCTAGAAAGTTCTCACAGGGTGCTGGGCAGGAAAAAACATCTCAAGGAATGAAACCACCTCAGCCCATCTTGAGAGCCCCAGATGGGGCTGGAGATGGAAGCTCCCCCACCCTTACTTGGCCTAGAGCAGCATCTCTAAAGGCTCCAAAGACAAGGGACTGAGGCCCCGAGCCATCCTGGCTCTCGGAGGAAGATGCCCTCCCAGCGCCTTGGGGTTACGATTCCTTCATTGAAGTCTTGCTTCTGGGGAATGTGCAACCCCGGCAGGGCCCTCCGGCACACGGGCGGCACAGCAGCCCCCATGCCCCCAAATTCTTAGTTGTCTTCAACAAGACCAAAAATCACCACAGAGCATGGTCTTTCATTGGTCAGAGAGGAAGGGGGGGGGGGGAAGAGGCGGAGAGGGAGGGGAGGGGAGATGGTGGGGGAGAGGGAGGGGGACGGAGGGTGTGGGAGTCGATGAGCAACAGAGATGGGAGACAGAAATGGGAGAGAGAGACAGGGGAGATGGGGGAGACAGAAGAGAGGGAGGGAGGAAGAGAGGAAGAGATGGGAGAGAGGGAGATGGAGAGGGAAACGAAGACCAAGGTGGTTATGTCTGCTAGTTATCCATCTATCCATCTATCTCTACCTATCTCTATCTATCCATCTATCTATCTATCCATCTATCTATCTATCTATCCATCTATCTATCTATCCATCTATCTATCTATCCATCTATCTATCTATCTATCATCTATCTATCTATGTACCTACCTATCCACCTACTTCCTTATTTTAGGAATGGAGTTTCGTTTTATTCGTGGTTTGAAGAGTACAGTACATCAGGATAAGAGAGGCGTATGGCAGGAAGATGGGTGGCAGGTCACATGGCATCTGTGGTCAACAAGCAAAGAGAGATGAAGCTAGGGTTTTTTGTTTTTGTTTTCCCTTTTTTTCCTTTATAATCAGTCCAGGACCATTCTATGTAACGGAGGGTGCCACCCACATTCTGGATGGATCTTTGTTCTTCAGTGAGATCTCTCCGAAGACACTCTCACAGACAGACATGCCCAAAGGCGTGTACGCTGGGTGATTCCAAACCCGGTCAAGTCAGCATTGAAGATTCATCACCCTCTGAGGCACGGAGCTGCCTGCCTCTCTTTGTACGCGTGGCAGTGTCGTGGAGGGTGGTCCTTCCTGAGATGCCTCTGCATCCGTGCTCAGGATCTTTCTCAATGGACCTTTTCTAAAACTTTTTTTATTATTATTTTGTGAGTTTTCACATCATGCACCCCGATCCCACTTATCTCCTTGTGCCTTCATACCCACCCTCTGCCCTTGCAACCTCCCCACAAAAGAAAACAAACATTAAAAATAAACAAGAAATAAAAACAGCAAGTCTGTCCGTGGGAGCAGCCGTGTGTCACACAGTATGCTCATTTGCCCAAATTGCTTTACTTGCAAATACTCATTGCAATGAGTCCTTGGTCTGGTTCAAGACCTCTGGCTTCCGTTATGCCGTCAGTCCCGGTTGGTTCCTCACCAGGACTCTTCTCTGACATCCTGTTGTTGCCCTGAGACATGGAGATCCTGCAGCTTTGGAGCTGCAGGACCAGGCCCTTCACATGTCCCTGCAGTTCACAGATGGATTAAATGTCCTGGTGAGCCAACTCAAAGCCCTGGATCGGGGTCTGAGTGGAAGCTGCCAGCTCTCCTGGGACCACACCACCAGGGCCAGTTCTCCCATGTTACCCAGGAGAGGTGTGGTACCAACTCTCCCAAGTGCTGCATCTAGCAGGGAGTGGGGCCAGGTCTCCCACTCTCACATCCTCAGGGCCAGCCCGACTGTCTGTTGCAGGGCACATCTCTCCCACACCTACACCACCCCATGGCTGTTGAGAGGCAGGGCAAGCTCTTTGGAGTGCCACAGCCAGAGGTGGGACAAGTCCTCCCACAACAGATACTGGGCAGGGCCAGCTCAGTGCAGCAACCATACACCAATACGAATACCGCCTCCTGCAGCAACCCAGACCCGGCACTTCCTTCTGACCTTGGGTGGTAACTCGGGGGCTCAGACATCAGAAAGGCCCTAGCTGTGATAGGAACAGGGACTCAGACATGGCCCCTGGTGGCAGCCCAGACTCAGACATCACCACGGCCTCACACAGGCTCCTCACCTCCATTGAGTGTCCAGTCCCACCTCTCTCCCTAGTACACAACCACTCAGCTTTCTTCTGAGGCTCAATTTCTTTGTTTTGTTTTGTTTTTGTTTTCTTGAGACAGGGTTTCTCTGTATAGTCCTGGCTGTTCTGGAACTCACTTTGTAGACTAGGCTGGCCTCGAACTCAGAAATCCACCTGCCTCTGCCTCCCAAGTGCTGGGATTAAAGGTGTGCGCCACCACCGCCCAGCTGAGTCTCAAATTTTTAACCAAGAAAATTATTTAAACAATCAAGCATTTCCTGCTGCTGTAGTTTTAAGTTGTATTTAACATCCAAATTCTACATTCACAGGCCATCCAGAAATTTATCCACTAGTATTAACTACCAAGACCCAGGAAATATTCAACTGTCGAGTAGATGAAGATATGACAGACGAACAAACGTATAAGCTCATCAAAAAGGAAGATATCTTGGCAGACTTGCAAAACCGAGCCGCAGTATCTGACTTCCACCCAGTCAAAAAAATTGTCCGGGTAAATACAAGTGTGCTGTTTGTTCTCAGCCCTAACTCAGGGACTTCCCAGAACACAACGCAAGTTAGGAAGATTTTGCATCAACGCTGTCACCCCTTACCTTCAGACCCTGGGAGTCCAGTGTGAGGACCACACATGAGAAGATCATTCTTACCCTGTTAGAATAGCTATTTAGCTGGGCATGGTGGTACATGGGAGGAAAATCACAAGTCTGAGGCCAAAGTGGGATATTTAACAATTTCAAGGCCGTCCTGAGCTACAATGAACCTGTCTCGAAATCTTTTTTTCATACTACTTTAAATTGCTTAGTTCATTGTGTGGTCCTGTTTTGCCTCCTACCATGTAGATTACACTACCAAACAATACTCACCCTTCCTTAGTGTGTGTGTGTGTGTGTGTGTGTGTGTGCATGTGTTGTGGAGCTCTGTATGTGTGTGTGTGTGTGTGTGTGTGTGTGTGTGTGTGCATGTGTTGTGGAGCTCTGTGTGTGTATGTGTGTGTGTGTGTGCATGCATGTGTTTCGGAGGTGGGTGTGTGTGAGTGCGGGTATCAACCTCAGGCATCTTCCTCAACAGCACTCCACTTTATTTTTCTACGCAAGGTCACTCACTGAACCTGGAATCTATCAATTAGGTCTGACCAGCTAAGAATCCTCCTGTCTTCCCCGACTGCAGCACTGAAATCACAGATCTAGGAATCTGAACTCAGGTCCACACACTTGCACAGTAGACACTGCACCAACCTGTAGTAGAACATGATTACAATCTCAGCCCAGGCGTCCTTGGGTTATTGAGTTCCTAGGAAAATCACCCTCACAGTCTTTATATTTTTAACAGGTCTTAAGCAGCACAATAGCTGGGCAGCTGTCTACCCTCCATGCTGTTAGAACCCACATTCTTATCGATAACCCCAAGTTATTACTTACTATTAACTATGTTCCATCAGGGATGCTCTCAACCCCAGTTGGGCAGCCCACATGGCAGCTCTCTTGGCCCTGATCCCATGGCCGCTTCTCCTTTCTCCTCTCTCCTCTCCTGCGTGTTCTTCCTTTATCTCACTGTGTCTTCCTTGCTCCTTCCTTTCCTCATGGTCCTCCCTCTAACCTAAGTCCACAAAACCTCAACCCCACCTATGTCTCCTCTGCCCAGCTATTGGCTGTTGACATCTTTATTTACCAGTCACAGTTAACTGGGGCCAAGGGGCACCGAGCATCTATATACAGATTCTCTCATGTCTGGGGCAACCAGTTTCGGGGGCTCAAATTAGCGTTAGAATACAAACAGCATCAGGCCAACCAGCTTACACCGATAGAACCATTTCCCTCAAACCTCATGTTTTCCTCTTTCTGTTAAAAATAAAACCATATGGTCATGGGATGGAGAGATGACTGACTGTTCTTCCTAAGGAGGTTCAGTTCCCATCATCCTCAAGGTGACTCACAACCAGCTAACTCCAGTTCCACGGGATCCAGCTTTCTCTTCTGACTGCCACGGAAACAAGACACGCACATGGTGCACACAAATACGTTCAAACAAAACACTTATACCTATAAAAGGAAAAATAATAAGTCTGGTCTTTTAATCATATGGTAAAATGTCCATGGCTCCCTTGTGTTTTTAATTTGGGAGCTGGGTCTAGAAGACGGACTATCGGTGTGTTTACATTGCGGACCGTGTTAATCTGACATTGGCACCTGCTGGAACTGAATGAGCCACTAATCCTCACCCTCTGCTGACGGCCCCTACAGGAGTACCCAGGGGAGGAACTTCTCCTCGTTTACGACAAAGACTTCAAGTATGGACTTAACTTTTACCTCATTGGAACAGAGGAAGGCAAGGAGAACTTTTTAAAGGTAAGTAAATCCGAAGGCCTTGCAGGCTGGTATCTGTGCTCTCCCTAGGCTCTTAGACATGACCCTGCTCTCCGCTCAGCGCAGCTTCTGGATGGTGTGCTCGTCCTGAATCTGTACAAATTATACCTCTGGGTTCTCCCAAATAGAATACACCCACTAACACGTGCATGCACACACGGACACAGACACACACAGACACACGTACATATATACGTGCATACATTGTTTTTCTTTTATCAAATAGCCCTTTATAAACTCAGGGAAAGCGAGCACCATACTTTAACCATTGAACGTGGCTTCTGTATTATTCGCAAAGGCATTCACTAACTGCTGCTTTCCTAACACATGGGGTTTTCTCCTCTGCCGCCTCCATCTTTGTCTTACCTTGTCATCTCCCTGTATCCTGATGTCTGTCTTTTCCATTTTTTTGTTTTGGTTTTGTTTTGTTTTTTGAGACAGGGTTTCTCTGTATAGCCCTGGCTGTCCTGGAACTCACTTTATAGACCAGGCTGGCCTCAAACTCAGAAATCTGCCTGCCTCTGCCTCCTAAGTGCTGGGATTAAAGGCGTGTGCCACCACCGCCCGGAACCTTTTCCATCCTTTCTTCTTCTTCTTCTTCTTCTTCTTCTTCTTCTTCTTCTTCTTCTTCTTCTTCTTCTTCTTCTTCTTCTTCTTCTTCTTCTTCTTCTTCTTCTTCTTCTTCTTCCTTCTTCTTCTTCCTTCTTCTTCTTCCTTCTTCTTCTTCCTTCTTCTTCTTCCTTCTTCTTCTTCCTTCTTCTTCTTCCTTCTTCTTCTTCCTTCTTCTTCTTCCTTCTTCTTCTTCCTTCTTCTTCTTCCTTCTTCTTCTTCCTTCTTCTTCTTCCTTCTTCTTCTTCCTTCTTCTTCTTCCTTCTTCTTCTTCCTTCTTCTTCTTCCTTCTTCTTCCTTCTTCTTCTTTCTTCTTCTTTCTTCTTCTTCTTTCTTCTTCTTCTTTCTTCTTCTTCTTTCTTCTTCTTTCTTCTTCCTCCTTCCTCCTTCCTCCTTCCTCCTTCCTCCTCCCTCCTCCCTCCTCCCTCCTCCCTCCTCCCTCCTCCCTCCTCCCTCCTCCCTCCTCCCTCCTCCCTCCTCCCTCCTCCCTCCTCCCTCCTCCCTCCTCCCTCCTCCCTCCTCCCTCCTCCCTCCTCCCTCCTCCCTCCTCCCTCCTCCCTCCTCCCTCCTCCCTCCTCCCTCCTCCCTCCTCCCTCCTCCCTCCTCCCTCCTCCCTCCTCCCTCCTCCCTCCTCCCTCCTCCCTCCTTCCTCCTTCCTCCTCCTCCTTCCTCCTTCCTCCTCCTCCTCCTCCTCCTCCTCCTCCTCCTCCTTCTTCTTCTTCTTCTTCTTCTTCTTCTTCTTCTTCTTCTTCTTCTTCTTTTCTTCTTCTTCTTCTTCTTCTTCTTCTTCTTCTCCTCCTCCTCCTCCTCCTCCTCCTCTCCTCCTCCTCCTCTCCTCCTCCTCCTCCTCCTCCTCCTCCTCCTCCTCCTCCTCCTCCTCCTCCTCCTCCTCTTCTTCTTCTTCTTCTTCTTCTTCTTCTTCTTCTTCTTCTTCTTCTTCTTCTTCTCCAGTCTCTCCCCCTTTTGGCTCAGTTCACTTCTGAAAGCTTAAGATGACAAGAATGTGAGGAGCACCCCGTGCACCCACATAAAAGCCAAGCTCATTGTGAGAGGCGCACACGGACCGTGTGAGAGAGGCGCCATGTGAGCTAGCCTGCCTTTTGTTCTGCTCTAGCCACCAGAAGTGCCAGAGGAACAAGAAGAACTCAAGGAGTACGTCCAAGAAGACGTGTACGTCTACAATCCTCCTGTCTCCAAGCCATGGGTGTCGCTGGGCAGCGAGAAAGAAATTGAGGAAGAATCTGTCCAAGAATCAGGAAAGCGGGTTAGCAAGTCTTCGTGGTGCTGTCCGATCTTTACCTCTCTCTAACTGGATATTGTTCTTTCCAGAGAGACCCTAGACTTTGCTGTATGGGTCACTGGGAAGTGGGAGGGGGGGTATTGTTGTTGTTTTCTAGTAGAAGAATGGTCTCTTTCTTTGGTAGGCACCATAGATTGAATCTGTTCCCCAAGAAAGAATATCTTAAAGTCTCTTGGCCCCTAGTACCCCAGAGTGTGACTCTCTGGTATGGGGATCATCTTTGCAAGTATAGTTAGCTATCATGAGGTCACAGACAGATTAAGCCCCTCATCTGCTTTTGTTGGTGTCCATGAGAGATTGATTACATGGAGACATAGACACGGACGCCATGAGAAAGGGACCGAGAACAGGACCATTAGCCCTCAAAGCCCTGGGTTCAATCCCCAGCGCCCTTGCTTGCTCAAAGACTGTAGAGACCTGAGACAGAGTTTATCTATGGTCAAGGAACAGCGAAGGTTGCTAGCTTCACCGGGTACTGGGGAGAAGCAAGGTCAAGTTCTCCACTGCCTCTCAGCAGGAATCCTCCAGACAACCTCAGATGTTTCTGCCTCCACAGCTGTAAAACTGGAATCCCTTGTTTTAAGCCACCCCGGGTGAGGTAGCTGGCTGTGGCAACAGTAGGAAATGAACACAGTGGGGTTCCCTCCCCCAAGCAACTCTTGAGGGGGGAGATCATGTGCAAGTGGCTGGGGACAGTGCAGGACAGGAAGGAGAGAAGTCCTCCAAGGGAGGTGCTGGTCAGAGTCTCTAGAAGGAAGGCTTTGTCCTGAGTCCCTCGAGGAGCTCAGAAACGCAGGTTACACTCAGGGTTGTCCCAAAGAGAAGGTGGGCTTCCACATACCTCCTACCTGTCTCCTCCTGGTCCAGATGTAACCCCCTGTCACCTCTTGTCCTTTTTGCCTCTGTCATGGTGAACATAGTGAGGAATAGTGGCTGCAGGCTGTGGGAACAAAGGTCACATGGAACTGGAAAGGGACAGCAAGGGTCCAAGGGGCTCTGAGAGGGCCCGTGCACACCGACACTGTGTGCACACCGACACTGTGTCGCATATTCACTTTTCTCCACTGACTTCATTAGGCTTCTTTTGCTGCTTATGTGCGTTGCAGGTGACCTACATGATTTCTAGAAAACGGAGTGAATTTGGTGCACCGGTGACTTTCAGTGACCAGAATGCCTCTAGCGTAAAAGATGCCTACATTGAGTGTACGTCTTACCCAGAGAAAAATTACACCCTCACACAATTTGAGAAAGATGTCGGCTTGCAAGTCATTGCTGAAGTCAAGGACACAAGCACGCAGACAAAATGGTATGACAGGCAGGCATGCGTCCGATTTGGGAAGACTTGGTTATACCCAGTAATGCTCTTTTTGAAGTCTTGGGGAATAAGACACTATTACCTGCTAAAAACCATGAAGTAGGAAAATGAAAACTGGTATTAATAGTCCTAGTGGTGGCTGACTCCCGCCTGGAATCTTGCTGTTGTCTTCTAGAAACTCTCCTCTTCCTGCTCAAAGATGTGTTTGTTTATGATGGGAGTCTCATTATTTAGCCCAGGCTGGCCTCGAACTTGCCATGTATTTCAAGTTGACCCCCCAGTTGGCAATGTTCCTGCCTCAGCTTCCCAAATGCAGGGACCACAGGCGTGCACCAGTGGTATGGCGGACAGCTTTACACCTCCCGTCAGAATGTCTGGCTTCACTGGCAAGATCTGTACCATCACCTATGAGAAAAACAAGAAACTTCCATCCAGAGACCTTAGAATAGCATCTGAAGTCTTGTTTTCTTTGCAGTGTAGTAGACAGAAAAAGCAGGGAGCCAGCAGGAGATGCAGGCAAATTCTGAAGCAAAGGGGACATGGCAGGATGATGTAAAGAAATAAAAAATAAATAAACCCACAGTGGTGTGTGCTGGAGGGCAGGGCAGAGTGAGCTGTACATGGGAGTGGCCAAGTAGGAAGCAGCTATAATTTTAAACCAGGCAAAATGTGCCCACCATTAATTTGGGTGGTGGTGGTAAATGGAAAAAGTAGGTGAGAAAGATATGTACATACAAGAACGCTGTCATCAAAACTACCGAAACCATAGCACGGCTGCCCTAGCGATCACCTGATGTGATCCAAGGCAATTAATTGTCCAAGTTCTCCTGGACGTAACCAACACTGTGCCACACATCTGACTCCTACTTGCCTTGCTACTTTCATAAAACCACGAACGTCTTTTTTATTTCTGCCTTGAGATCCAAACCCAAGTCTCTTGAGTTTCAGAATCAACATTCCTTCTCACCACTATCCCGTGTGCTACCAGCGATGCCAACATAGGTCGGCAATAAGAACAATGTGTTGTCTATTAAGCATACTCCAAACTCTCTCTACCTTGCTGCCTGATTGCTGTTTAATCCACTTGCAACTCACAGCAGCAATTTACTGATATTTTTCAGTAAATATGGATTAAATGTCCCAGACTCTATTGAGCACACTAAGCATGCTTGGTGCTCTCTTCAAGGCTCTGCACACACTCACACAACACACCCTGACAGTGACTCTGAGATGCTTTAAAGACTTCTATTCACAGACAAGAAAATAGGCTCAGAGAAGTTAAATAATTAGCCAAGGGTCACGTGGCGAGTGAGCCAGGCTTTCAAGCCAGATAACCTGTCCTCAGAGTCCACACTGATAATGATTGGGCCACCCAGCATTTCCTAGCTCAGTGACTTAGGATCCACAGCTCACCCAGTGTGTCAGACTGAGGGAGAAGCTCAGGACAGTGTGACATGCTCACAAAGGAGGCAAGCCAATGAGATAAAAACATGTCTTCATTGACGTGGGTGGCACCGCTGCCCTAATGGAGCAAACCCTAGCTTCCTGTTCTCAGAGCAGGGTCTCCCAATTGATGAGCACTGGTAGCCAAGTAAGTCTCTGCAGTGGGGAGGGTTTTATTGTGCTTTACAGGGAGTGTAACAGACTCTGGACTCTACCGCTAGACTTCAGTAGCATTTGCCAAACATCCCTTGGGGACGTGGAATGGATTGTGCTTGTTTAAATTCACAGACATAGGGCCAGAGATATAGGTGGCTCGGCCGGTGAGGACTCACTGTGGCAGTATGAGGACCTAGATTCCAAACCCCAATGCCCACATAAAAAGCCCTGCCCAGCAGCACCCATGCCGGAAACCCTAATACTCCAGAGGGCAGTGGTAGGAGTGTGACTGAAGCTTACTGGCCAGCCAGCCCAGCTGAAGAACAATGAGCTCCAAACGGAGGGGAAGACACTGTCTCGGGGGAGTACGACACACAAGGGTAGATAGAGCGGGTCACTCAGTATCCTCTCTGCACTCATGTGCACCTACACATACAAGCCTGTACCTGGACACATACTTATACCTCCACATACACCAGAGACAGGCAGACAGGCAGGCAGGCAGGCAGGCAGGCAGAGAAGTTGATTGGATGGAATAAAGGAGAGAGAAAAGAGGGAGAACGGGGTAAATATATGACTATAAATATCAACTTAAAAAGAAAAGCAGTTAAATAAGCTTGACAAATATTAGTTAGGGAGTCTGGGTAAAGAATGTATACAAATTTCTATGTAGTTATATCCTTCTTACAACTTTTCTATATTTTTAAATAATTTCTAAATCAGATTTTACAACCTAAGACCCTTTAAGGCCATTTTTAATGCAAGCGCACTGACCACAGTTCTGGGTTTTGTTAGGATATGATCATTTTGACCATGTTCTCGTCTTAGTTCTTATGATTTTCCACACTGCCTGTTAGCTCCGAGGGCTTTTTATATTATTATTATGTTGGAGAAATGTACATGCAGACTTTGGTAATCAATATTGATTTTATGATAAAGAAAAATACTAAGGTAAAATATTTTGATATTAATATTCCGACACCACTGCCATGGAAATAGACTTCTAAACCGGTGTAACCCATACTTGGTTTGCTCTGATTCAAATTTCGGTATTCAACTTTCTTTTATATATTAGGGCTTTTCCTAAAAATGCTACCACTCAGTATTATCCAAGAGAATTCTCAGAAGAGGAAAAAAGCCTCATCGGAGAATCAAAATCTTTGGTCGACTTTTTCAACAGTGTGTCCACAAGGTAAGGAAACACATGGGAAGAACTTTGAACGCAGTATGTGTAAGACCCCCGAAGCTGGGCCTCCGCTCAAGTCCCAGGATGAGCTGGCCAGCACCCCAGTGACCCGAGAGAAAAACCACACCTGATGCAAACTACAAGAGGTTTTATTATCAGCTAGCTGAGGACGAAGTCCCTCCGCAGTGCAGGGCAGGGGAGTTCGATCCGAGTGGTGACAGTAGGGGGCTTTTAACAGCTAGCTGAGGAATTGGGAGGAGTTGGGAGGAGAGTTGGGAGGAGTTGGGAAGAGTTGGGAGGAGTTGGGAAGAGATGGGAGGAGTTGGGAAGAGATGGGAGGAGTTGGGAAGAGATGGGAGGAGTTGGGAAGAGAGTTCTCTTCCGGGTGTCCTTGGTGGAATTTACACGGCAGGAGTGGGGATTGAGTTCTTTCTGAATTTTTATCTCCCTGTCCTCGGCACAGGAAAGCAAACATCTCTGGTTGTAAAGTATAGAAACAAAAAGGCTTTTTGCTGGCTATAGAGAACAAAGAGCTTCTTTCTGGCTGTAATTTTTAGAGATCAGGGAAAACAAGCTTGGGGAACATCCAGGGGCTTTACCTTCCAGGGAGAAACGCTCTAAGTCGGGGTCCCACATTTGCACGTGCTTATATTTAATACTGGGCTCTTAGGAGCAGATCCGTGTGCAAAGCTTAGTCATGTGACCACAGTCGTCAGTGGGGCTTGAGCATCTGAGTCTGAGATATTCCTCTGCTAAGCCATCACAGGCCTCTCATGGTAGGGCTGTACCAAACACAATGAGGACAACCCAGTGTGCCACGATGCTCTCCTAACTTCAAATTGGCAATTAAAAGCTGGACATTGCTTATCTGAATATTTGAGGGCAGAACACGACAGACTGTAGGTGGGACAAAAGTCTAAACACAATGCTTCACACACACCTCTACACATAGGCTGAGGTAACTTTACACACACGAGGGGCTGACTTTCTTTTTTTTTTTTTTTTTTTTTTTTTTTTTGGTTTTTTCGAGACAGGGTTTCTCTGTGTAGCCTTGGCTGTCCTGGAACTCACTCTGTAGACCAGGCTGGCCTCGAACTCAGAAATCCGCCTGCCTCTGCCTCCCGAGTGCTGGGATTAAAGGCGTGCGCCACCACGCCCGGCACTAGGGGGCTGACTTTCTATAACCTTTCAGGGATGAAGGGACATTTCACTCACGTGACTTAGTTCTGCCTAGAATGCCTAGTTCACCAAGGATAGTGAAGCAGTTGAGTGCTATGAATCAGAGCTGGCCAATCACAGCCTCTTTAACTGTTCTAAGAGAGAGACGCAGGCAAGCATGGCCTGATTGAGGCTTTGAGATCAGCAGGCGCAGGCCCGTGCTCTAACTAGAGGGGATTTCTGTAGTTTCTTCCCTGTTATAAAGGAAAGAGCACACAGACCCAGAAGAAAGAGGAAAATTTATATAGGAACTATAGCAGTATTGGTCAGAGTAAGTGAGAAACCTATAGTAACATTAGCTTTTCTTCCCACTTTAAAAGTCTTTAACATTGTTTGTGTTTTTAAGTCTGTGTAAATGGGATTTCAGACTGGAAGCAAGCACTTTTGAAAGAAGTGAGTTTCTTTTCTCTCAGAATTTTATCTAAAATAAACCAAGTGTGGGGCGTCACTTCCCAAAGAAGATTGTGAGAGAAATTTTTGAGGGATCCACACAGTCGCCAGTTTGGGGGTTATGAGCAGTAGCGGTCCTCGCGTACCCGCATCAACCCGTGGTGACAGCTGCAGTGTCTTTGGATACTAACATCCAGCGTGCCGGATGCTTCTTTTTTTTTTAAACATAAAACAGCGTTGAAGTAGCCCTGCAGCAGAATGAGATCATGAACACGTTCATCGACGACTGGAAGAACCTCGCAGAGGAGGAGAGCACCTTTGGGGACAAGACTGACACCCATCTGAAGGAGTACCAGTCCTTTACAGACCTTCACAACACCATGGAGAAAATGATTACCTGTGTCTCTTGGCACCCGACCATCTACGGTGAGGGGAGGGGCGGGCTCCCTTTCGTGCTTTAGTATCTAAAACTTAAGATGGGGTTGGTGTTAGCTGAACATGTAAGACTTGCTGAGTGCCAGGCCCCTCTCTCCAGCTCTCCACACCTGCTCTCCAGCCCAGGTCAATAAGCAGTGAACAAAGAACCTGCCTTTGCCTGCCGCTCTGGGGAGACGCCCAGAAAGAGCGCAACAGCTCAGGGGACAGCCATGTGTCCAGGCACAGCCAGGGAAAGAGAGGTCCCTACTCCTTCTCCCTTCCAACCCTCCTCACTGGCCTTTCTCTTATTAAAAATACTTCTCGCAGGCTGGAGAGATGGCTCAGTGGTTGAGAGCACATACTTAGACCAGAATTCATACCCAGCATCCACATCGGGTGGCTCACAATTACCTTCAACTCCGTCTCTGGTGGCTATGACATCTCCTACCACCCCCATGGTACCCATACTCATTCTGCAGTTGTGCACACAGCCACACGGACCAACACATGGACACACAATTAAAAATAAAATAAAATCCTGATCTTTTGTTACCAAACCTTCCAAGTACACTGTGCATGCTAACTCAGTAACACATCTCAGCGGGGACATTTTCAGGGCTGAGTGACATACATTTACACATTAGATCTGCGGCCATGACAAGCGCCAGCCGGAGGTCCCTCTGTGGACAGCAGCTGCTGACTGCTTTGCACCTGTGTTCACCCAGGGCTCATAGTCGTGTCTGTGGCCGTGCGCCTCTCCTATGAAGAGAGAGTCCAGAATTCCGGTAGACTGCTGCTGCAGCCATCACTGATCCTCTTCTGGAGTTTCTCTGACCCCATCCACCCTCAGGTAATTGATGGAAGTTGCACCGGATGCCTAACTTTTCCAAATTCCACATTATCATGTCTCTAGAAAAGTGTTAGTGGCAAATTACTACATGGTCCCCTAATGTTGTAAACTCTTAGAAAGCAGGAGTTCCCTGTCTAAAAAAAAAAAAAGAAGAAGAAGAAGAAAGGAAAAGAAAAGAAAGTAGGACTTCTCTTGTCACAGACTGCCATCATTTAATCTGAACGAAGTTAAAGTTTATGCTTGCTTTATGGAAAGTATAGTAGGCTTAATTTTTAAAAATGAAGCTGTTGTGGCAGGGGAGATGTCTCAGGCCATGAAAGCCTGAGGACTTGACTTGAGATCCTCCTCATAAGTCACGTAAAAAGCCGGGCTGGTGGTCACATCCATAACCACAGTGTTTGGGGCAGGAAGCAGGAACATCTCTGGGGCTCAGTGGCCAGTTAGTTCAGGCCAATGAGTGACCTTCAGGTTCATTGAGTCAAAATTAAGGTGGAACAGTAAGTGAAGAAGAAACTGGACCTCTAGCCTCTAGCCTATACATATACATGCATGCAACTGAACATATGTGCACATGTGCATGTGTGCGCATGCACACACACACACAAACACACACACACACCTCTTTAATGGATTGTATTTAGATACTGTGGTATTCAAATGCTCATAGATTTTAATTTTCCTAAGAATTTGCTCAATTCTAAGGATTGCCAGTAGGGGGTGGTAGAGAGTAAAAATGACTGTGCAGGAGAGTATGGAAACCATGATCCCAGAAGGATCCTTCTGGGATCAAAAGAATCTGAGCTAAGTTGTAACTGTGTATTTCACTCTCCAAATCTGAAATAGTTTAACTAAGACCCCCTCACACAAGCATGCACACCTACACACACACACACACACTCACACACACATTCAACACAAACCCCACGTCAAGCCACATACAATGAGACAGGACTGGGTTCGTTTCTTGTTTCCATTTTCTGCTCAGGAACAGTTCTTACTTTGAGATGTTGTTAGTGTCATATTACACTTGTCAGTCATTCCTCTGAGGTCCTTAATTATTGCAGAGCTAAGGAGAGCTCTGCAAGGAGAGCCACCTCCTTTCCTCACTGTGTCTGGTTCAGGACCGTTTTGTCCTAGTGGGTGGAATATGTTTTACTGTAGATGCAGAGATCCACATGGTAGTTCTGTAGCCCTTTACTTTTTTTTAAACCACAAACTATGCCTTTCTCTCCCTCCCCCCTCCCTCTCTCCCTCCCCCTCCGCTCCCCCTCCTTCTCTCCCCAGACAGGGCAATGTCCTGGTGCTTCTGCACAGGAGGGCTTCTCTCCACTCTGCTGGGGAAGTGTGGCCAAAGGCCTAGGCTGTTAGGATGCTAAAGAAAACTTTGTTTACCTCTATTTTTAAAGATAAGCTTTAAAAAGACAAGCATGAGCTACGGAGCTGTCCCTGTGGGCAAAGCAGGTGTGTGAGGGTGAAGAACTGAACCCAGATGCCCTGGAGGCAGAGGCAGGGGACCACGGGGCAAGCTGGGTAACTAAAGATAGCTAAACTAGCTGGATTGGCTGGCTCTGGGTTCACGTGAGAGACCCTGTCTCAAAAGGCAGGCTGGAGAATGATCAACGAAGACACCTGTCATCACCCTCTGACCTGCACACACACACACACATACACACACACACACACACACGTAAATGTACACTTACAAATACACACATACGTGTGTACACACACCACTCACACACATACACATACTTATGAACATTCAAACACATGTACACACACATAAACATAAACATATACAAACACACACTCATACACATACTTATAAATACACACACACACACACTTACAAAGATACACACACCACTCACACATATACACATTCCACACACATATGTTTATACACACACACATATGCACACACAAGAAAGAAGATAATCTTTAAGAGATAATAAAAGTGATCTACGTTTTCTAATCAAAATCATGATAGCTTTAGTATTTTTACTTTCAAAAGTAAAGATCTCTAAAATCCAAAAAGTGGTGTAAACTAAAATAACTCACGAAAGCTCAGTTGAAAAATCCAGCTGGGCCAGGAGGGGTGTTGCACACCTTTAATCCCAGCACTTGGGAGCAAGGGGTAGGTGGATCTCTGAGTTCTCATCCAGCCTGGACTACACAGTCAGTTTGTAGACAGCCTAAAGTACATAGAGGGACCCTTCTCAAAGAAAAGGATAAAAAGCCCAGGGGGAAAACTTTGTCTTGTGGTGCTGTGGGTGGAGAACAGTTGCTGTGTGCCTTGCTTGGTGTAATATTAAAGTGGTAATTCCTTCATGCACAGTTTTCATCTGCTGTATTTCATATTGCTTTAAAACTTGAAATATTAGCTAGGCTGTGGTGGTGCATGCCCTTAATCCCAGCACTCAAGAGGAAGGGGCAGGTGGATCTCTCAGTTCAAGGCTAACCTGATCTACAGAGTGAGTTCCAGGACAGGAAAGGTTACACAGAGAAAACCTGTCTGGAAGAACCTTGAAATATTTACCACCATCACTTCCAGGTTCTCCCATTCAGTGAATTTTCTGTTTGCCTGCCCACTGGATGCCTGAGTAAAAACATAAAGAAGAAAGACAAATACCTCCTCCTCCTCCCTCGGAGCTTATCCTCTGCATTCCTCAGAACACCAACTTCATCGTCTTTTGTTTGACCTAGGATTGCGTGTCCCCAATAATTGTATAATCCTTGGGTGAGTGATGGAAGGACCTAGATTCCAGAGAGAGACACCGAGTCTCATAGGTGGAACCAATGTCTGTGATAAAATTCAACAAAAGGGCCTTCCACCCCAGAGGTCTGACTGAGGGCTGCCTCAGATGTGCGTTGCCTATAGACAGCTACAGAATTAGCCTTCTGCCCATCTCAATATTATTTCATACCTTCTTTTATTTGTGGGGTTGACGTTAGTTGATGCTGGAGAGCCCGGATGACATCTTCTGCTTCGAATTCTGTCCAAGTGACCCCAATATCATCGCCGGAGGCTGCATCAACGGACAGGTACTTAGGAATTATCTTTATATCTTTACTCATGCTGTAAGGCACCTTGATGCTGGTAGCTTTAGAACTTAAGTGTTCAGTGTGGCACAGGGAAGGCATGTTGGCCATATGTTAATCACTATGCCAGAACTTGGGTAGAAAGGTGCATCAGACCTGGGTTTGGAGCTGGAGGGGTTTACAGGATAATTCAGTCGGAATAACCAAAGTCAGTCTACTCTATCTCTTCCATTTACACAACCCAGACCCGCCTGCCTAGGGTGGGGCCTCCCACAGTGGCCATTTTACATCAATTAGCAATCAAAAGAATGCCCATAGACATATGCACAGGCCACTCTGACCTAATCAACTCCTAGGTCCCCCTCTTACCAGATGACTATAGTTAACATCAATCCAACAATAAGCATTAACCAATGTTGCGAGCTGCAAACATCATCACCTCTCATAAGAGACCATTGCTGGGATTTCTTTCCCTGGAGCTATTTATGAGTTATGAAATAATCTAGAATCCAAATAGAAGTTTAGTGGAAAATACACATCATCAAAGTTGGATGTACTTGGTACCACGTCTGCTTGGTTTTTCTTCTAAGATATCTAACTTCTGCCACATTGAGATTCTGCCCTCCAATATTGTTGCATCGGGGAACCCCTAAAGCCGTTCTAATGATCTAAGCTGCAGGTCATTTCGATCCAGTGCGCTTGACTATTGGAAAAAATCACTTAAGGTACAGAACGAAGCCACAGAGGGACCCAGCACGTGCAAAGTTTGATCCCTAGCACTTCGTAAACAGTGTGGCGGTGCACATCTCACTCCTAGCGCTTGGGAGGCAGAGGCACGAGGATCCAGAGTAGCAAGGTCATCCGTGGCACCACAGACGATCCAAGAGCAGCCTGGACTGCCTGAGACCTGGTCCCAGTTAATAAAACAAAATAAAGGTTTCTGGTCTCTCTGCATGTGACTAAAAGAGCTTCCTTAGCTAAGCTTTTTATGGGAGCAGCTTCCGGGTTCATTTCCCCAGAGCAGCAGGAAAATTAGGAAAGCAAATGTCCCCATGGTTTTTGTTCAACAGCTGCTGAGATCCTAATAATGACCCAGAGCCATTTGCTAAGCCAAGAACACCCGAAGTGCCTTTGCCTGTGTAACAAGAATGGTGTGGCTGGTTTAGAGTATTTTGGGAAAGGACATAATAAAATAAAGTCACCCATGGCTCTCCCATATCGGCCTTCGTTAATGTTTTCTTTTCGTTCGGACATGCTGCTTAGCTGCTGACGACTGCCCTGGCTTCCTGTTGTATATTCTACTTTGTTCTTGTTTTTAAAAGAAAGATCCTCTGGTAACATACAAATTCTCAGTCAGGAACTAAGATAATTTGTCTGCCTTTCTTCCCCCATGATTGGATGTCTGTACTTCATTCTTGAGAATCTGGGTAAAGTCTGTTCCTCTCCAGGTCTGAAGCAAGCTGTACCTAGATTCAAAGCGGAACAAAATCTCCCCCAAAGCCTGGGAAGTGCATGATATTTGTCTTGCAGTTAATTGCTCCGGAGTAGCATTTATTAACACAAGCATAAAACAAAGAGTCGGGGATAGGATGGAGAGATGAAAACGTCCTCCCCAACATCCCATCTAACAATGCGCTATAAACTAGGTCAGATTACGCCCTAAGGCAACTACTGTTGGCTACAAGCTAGGGCTGGTTATGCAGTTAATCTTTCTCAGATTGGTACACCATGGTCTCCCTTAAAAAGCAGTCTTTCAGACCCAATTCTCTGAATCCTGAAAGTGCTATGCTGACACCTCTCTCCATCTTAGATAGTCTTGTGGGATATCACGGCACACGCGGACCGCATAGAGAACATCAAGACGGGCGGCCACAGAAGTAAAAAGACCTCTCTCAAGGTTTGCTCTCTAAGAGATTCTCACTCACGTGGATGCTTTCCCCATCCGAGGGTTTCTCAAAAACATGTATAACAGATCCGCCATGTTTTTAAAGACTCCGTGTAGGCAGCACAGGAAATCATTTTCATTTTGCCACCCTTCGCATCAGTTTGTGGGCACATGCTGAGTAACGTTTTATGGAATCACTCACTAAAAACACAACAAGCTTCATTGGCCAGTACAGGAGTTTTCAGGGTTTTATTTGTTGGCTGTGTTTATCATTAAGGGAAATTAAGGAAGCAAATACTATGTATAAAGTGATTCTGTTGAAGGACCCTAGGATGGAAGGATGGAAAGTCAGGGTATCAAGACACTGCCTCCGAGGCCTTGGCTGTGCTACCTGGCCTCTCTAAAAGGAAGTTCCCATGTATAAGATGAAAGAGTAACAGTCCCTTCTGTTGAAAATACGCTACCAATGGGCTGACAGGATGGTTCACTGTGTAAGTGTACCTGCCACCATTCCCAATGACCTGAGTTCGATTCCTGAGGCCCAAACAGTGGAAGGAGAGATCTACCCTCACGAGTTAGCCTTTGACCTCCACACTCAAACACACACATACATACATGTGCACGTGTACAAAATAAATAACAAAAAAATTTAAGTTAAAAAAATTTGTTATGGTTCTGTGAGGCTATAGATCCCAGTAAGAGCACTGGGAAGAGCAGCCAGCATCTAGGTGCGTGTTTCCCCTCCAATATCACATATCCCCTCCAGCCCCAGTCCTCCAGCCTTGCTATCCATAGGTCTCTCCCCAGAGAATGGCAGGATGTATGCATCTCTGTACCCATGGAAACACTCCTTCGTGAACAGTTTGGGTTCATAATCCTTGTGAAATGTTGCATTTAATGAGAGAGAGAGAGAGAGAGAGAGAGAGAGAGAGAGAGAGAGAGAGAGAGAGAGAGAGAGGTCTATGCTAACACCGGCTACTCTTCTGCTCCCTGGCTCACTTGTCACTGCACTGCTGTTTTCTCAGTCATCCATCCCCTAGGGCTAAGCTGTCACAAATCCCCATAACTCAGTAAAATCAAAACTTCAGAGGCTAGTAAATTATCAGTCAAATTGTTTATCAGACTCATCCCACAAAAGTCCTGCGCAATCAACTCAGAGCCAATTGATATTGATACAGGCTGCCCACCTAGTTTGGACAGATTGTCCTATATTATTCCATTGCTCTTCTATGGTATTCATAGCTACCTGTGGTTATTTAAAGTCACGTGAATTGGGTTCAGCTTCTTCCTCCATCTTCTCTCATCCTTCTGTCCTCTGTCTCCTGTCCTGTCTCTCTGAAAAACTTAGCCCCTGCCTATCTTTTTCATTGCCCAGTCACAGACTCTAGGTTTGCATTTCACCTGCCCTTTCCTGTTTATCAACAGCCATCCACAAAATGTAGATATTAAACTACTTTTTAAAAAATATTTATTTATTTTATGTATATGAGTACACTATAGCTGTCTTCAGATATACCAGAAGAGGGCATTAGATCCCATTACAGATGGTTGTGAGCCACCATGTGGTTGCTGGGAATTGAACTCAGGACTTTGGAAGAGCAGTCAGTGCTCTTAACCACTGGGCCATCTCTCCAGCCCAACATTAAACTACTTTGAAAGGGAAAATTGGTAAACCTGTTACTAAATATGTGGTATAGGGAAACACGAATTTGTGTTTTACCTTAACTGATACAACTCTGACTTGTTACATTTTAACTGGAATGGCCAGTAAAGTTGGCCTGTCTGCTCTCTGAAACATAACTTTCTTCTCACCTTTATCCAGCCCATGTTTCTCCTTGAACCAGACAGCAATAAAGAATCGATGTACATCAGACACTGTGCAGTGTCTTCAATTGAAAATGGCCATAGGAAAGTAATCACGGACATACACTGGCTGCCCGACTCATTCGAGGTAAGTTTTGATGGTTGTGTGAGTGCTGGGACTCACACCTGGCTTCTCCAGAAGAGCAGACAGTGCTCTTAGCCACCAAGCCATCTCACCAGCCTGGATTCTGTTAGATTTGTTTGTTTTGTTTTGTGACAGTGTCTCGTGTATCACAGACTGGCTTTGAACTTACTAAGCAGTCAACGATGACCTTGAATCTCTGATTCTCCTGTCTCCGAACTTACTAAGCAGTCAACGATGACCTTGAATCTCTGATTCTCCTGTCTCCGTCTCTCAAGTGTTGGGCTTACAGATGTGGGTACCTTACCCAGTGTATGTGGTGCTGCTGGAGATCACATCCAGGGCTGAGGGCACACTTGGCAAGCGCTGCACTAACTGAGCTACCCTCGGTCCCTGTTTAGTTTACAAAATGTGTTTTTTAAGCTTCTGAAATAGAATTGTGGCTTTAGGAGTTCACTCTAGCTTCATTTCTATTGCTGTGATAAAATGCTTTGACCAGAAGCATCTTAGAGCAAGGGTTTACTTGGGTTACACTTCCAAGTCCATCCCCGAGGGAAGTCGAGGCAGGAGCTTGAAGCGGAAACCATGGAGGAACACTGCTTGCTGGCTCTCTCTCTTAGACCCTTCTCAGGCTCCTGCTTAGCCTACTCTTCTCACACAGCTCAGAATCGCCTACCTAGGGTTGGTTCTCCCACAATGGCTGGGCCCTCAGCCACCAAGTTATAAGGTAATTTCCCACAGATCTGTCCATGGGCCAGTTGGATGTAGGCAATTCCTCAACCAAGGCTTTCTTTGACAGAGATAATCAGGACAGAGTTCTAAATCTTTAACATGCAAAGCCCCGGAGTGCTGAATCTCTAAGATCCTAGGGATGTCCTCGGGAGAGGGAGAGATTCTTAAACTGTCAGATCCAACGGAAGTCAGCATCCAGCACACAACCAACTGACCGTGAAAAACTGAAAGAGACTGCATTTCCAAAACTAGTGAATAATGAGATGATGTATGTCACCTGCATCTTACAAAACAATTAAAAGTAATCTGTGAGTATGCAGAGAAAATTCAGGTCGAGTAAAATGAAAAATCTGAGAATCAACATTTATATGCATCCTAATTAAAACTCTATAAAACTATTTCTGTGAACAAAGAATGGATAAGAATCCCAAGTAGAGCTGTGTTAGATCTTAAAACCCGGATTCCAAACTTCTATGATAGCGTTAAAGAGAGTTTAACAAAACTTCTTAAAAGAAAAAAAAAATTAAAAGAAAATAGCCGTAAGAAAAATTAGTTCTGGAGCTGGTTGAGATGGCTCAGTGCTTAAGAGTGCCAACTGCTCTTCCGAAGGTCCTGAGTTCAAATCCCAGCAACCACATGGTAGCTCACAACCATCCGTAACAAAATCTGATGCCCTCTTCTGGAGTGTCTGAAGACAGCTACAGTGTACTTACATATAATAAATAAATAAATAAATAAATAAATAAATAAATAAATAAATCTTTTAAAAAAAAGAAAAAGAAAAAAAAATTTGTTCTAGCTACTTAGAAGTTACCTTTCTCTGCTAAGAGTCTCTGTGCTTTGAGAGTTTTATATCTGTATTCCTGGTGGGATGCCCATGACTAGGGAAGTCAGAGAGAGCCTGGGAGGAGAACCACTGTTGTTAGCTGACAGAGTTTTCTTTTCTTAAACAGATTAACAGGATGGGGTCCGTCTTTGAGAACCGAAGTGGAATAAATTGTCAGCTTGTCACATGCTCAGCAGACTGGTACGTCTCACTTCCCACACTGCCTAAGATCCATCCCAGGCTGTGTTCTTCTGGCTTCCATGTTCCTAAAACCAACATCTTCTTTCACTCGCCAATAATTATTGAGCAATGAAAGTAATGGGAGGAGAACTGCATAGATTATCGCTGGCATTTACAACAAAACCAGGGTTTGACCTGAAGCAGGCCACGCCCTCATCTGAGCACTCAGAAGGCTGCAGCAGGCCAAGTTCTATGAGGATGAGGCCGCATGATCTACATACATAGCAAGATCCAGGCCAACCAGGGTTACATAGTGAGATCCGGTGTCAAAGGAAAACAAACGAACTTTTTATGGAGAAAAATTTGGAAATGATAAGAAATTGGGAGCTAGAAGTCTCAGCTGATAAAAGCCCTTGGCCACAAAGTCTGATGACCCGAGTTTAATTCCCAGAACCCAGAGTGGAAGGGGAGAGAGCCGACTCTCAAAAGCTGTCCTCTGACTGCCGCACACACACCACAGCATGCCAGCGACCGTGCTCAGACACATCACGCACACAGTAATAATGATGATGACGATGATAGTAAATAAAATACTTTTGGAAAACCAAGAGTTAACTAGGCGTGGCATCAGCACACCACATTAGCCACAGTTACTCAGCTTCCTCATACTCGGAACGCTATGGCATATGCTGTTTCCGTTCAGTTCATCTCACAGATCCGAGGTCGTCACACGTAGCAGGAAGGCCTCTGAGAAGCAGAAGCAAAGAGTGTCTACTTTTCTGATGCGCATCCATACAGAGCGTTGCTATAATACAGCAGCTATGGTGAAGGCTGCCCATTTAGATGCGATCATAGCTGCCTGATGATAGAGTTAACTCAGGACAATGTAGGACGTGCAATCCTAACAAGTATGCGTATCTGGACTTCACAACTTGAAAACGTTGCCCCTAAAAACAGCTTTGTAGCTCATAGTGTAAGCACTCAAAAGCCTGAAGCCTGAGAGTCATGGCTTGAGTTCAGCCTGAGCTGTATGGAGAGTTCTTATTCTTTTTTTTTTTTTTTTTTTTTTTTTAATCTTTGAAGTTGGATGCAGTGGTGCACACCGTTAGCACTTGGAAGCAAAGGCAGGATGATCTGTGTGAGTTTGAGGCTAGCCTGGTCTACATACTGAGTTCCAGGACAGGTAGAGCTGTGTAATGAGACCCTGACTCAAAAATAAACAAACAAAAAGCAAAAAAACAAAAATTCTTTGACCCATGTAGAAATAATGACACCTTGTGCTAGGGGAGTAGACAGGCGCAGGCGCTGTGAGGCCCAGGAGAAGAGGCTGACTACTTTAACAACCACCATTAAAACTAGACATTTTAGATAGATGAACTTATTATATATATATATGAGTCACATCTTAATAAAGCACTTATATTCCTCTTTAAAGTCATCAGGTACAAACTGAATCCCCGTGCATTACCATCAAGACAAAGTAAGTCATCAAACATCCCTAGTAATCCTGGTGTGATTCTCTGTACAATAGGAAGCACCATGCTGGGGGGTGGGGGTGAGCTAGTGTTCTGGCTTCTCTTACAGAGGTCCCAGGTTCAGTTCCCAGCACTCACATGACACAGCTCCCCCTCTGGGAATTCTGGCTCTCAGAAATCTGAGGCTTTCTTGGGGTCTCTCTGGATATTACACTCACATACACAAAGTCACACACAGCCACACACAAATGCAGTTAGTTAAAAATCAAACCTCTGAGAAAGCAGCGCTCAGAAAGGCCTTGCTTCCTAAAAACACTCAGCTCTAGAAACATTAAGACCTCACCATTGTTTCGCATGGTATCCGGACACTGCATCTCTTACTCGATCTTAATTTTAAAGAATAATAACGTGATTTTTCTTTTAGCACGATTTGTTTTTGGGATATCCGACCCCAAAAACCTGTAGTCACATCTGCAGCTGCAGCCTCAGCAGCAACCACAGTCACCAACAACACAAACTCCCAACAACCACCAGTAGAGAAGAAGAAAGAAGAAAACATTGACATTCCCTTTGATGTGCCCTCGACTTTCTTGCACCTAGATCTCTCCTGGAAACCCCTGTCTAGAGTAAGTAACATGGGCTCTGCTCCTCCCTATACACCATACACGTGACATAAATCACACCAACGTACCCGCCCTCCAATTGAAGAATGGCTTGAGTTGACACAGGACCACAAGATCCATGAATTCATTCATTCATTCATTCATTCATTCATTCATCATCCATCCATCAAACTCCTTGACTTCTGGTGACACCCAAACCACAGTGACCTTGGCTGGGATTGATACTTCTTGCGTAAGTGAGCCACAACTTACAAATAGCCCTGTGGTGATTCTTCAGCTTCGTACTGATTTCTTGAAGATTGGCAGCTCCTCGGGTGGGCCCAGAAAGGCTAATTGAGTTGTGAATAGTTGAAGCAAAACAAATGAATACGTAAATGTACCAAAGAATAATTGCATGGCAAGTGGGTAAACAAATATCCAGAAGGAGAAAACTGGGGAGCGGGCATAGGGGAAGAAACCTAAGGGCTGTTTATCATTCTAGCCAGGAATACATGATGCAGGCGCAAGGCCACAATGGTCATTCAGGGTAAAGTATGTCCCTGGTGGGACCTGCAGCCATCCAGTTAAAAGCAAGCTCCCTTCCTGAGCCTTTATCTTTACCTTTAAGAAAAACTTAGGGAAGAAGGCAGGCAGCCCCTTGTTCATTATCTTATGCTGTAACTCATGAAGATGAGTTTTGGAATACAATATAAAACACATAAAGAAAATAGCACTTTGGGGTTGGGAAACATGTCCCCAGGCAGGCTTCCCTTGGTAGCTTGGTTATAGAAATAAGAACTGGGTGTTTTTCATGGGGAAAAACAACTGGGTTAAAGGGGGGGTGGTGGAGTGATACATGGTCGGTTTCTAATGACCTAGAAGCAGAAGGGACAGGCACAAAAAAAAAAAAATCCCAGGATTTTCTAAGAATGTCTTTCTTTTATTTTCTTCCAAAAGTTAAAACTGTCTAAGGGTGATACAAGTTTAGACCACTGTCCAACCAAGCTGAGCCTGGGCGAAGACCCTTTTCTTTGCAAAATACAAGGTAACTAAAGCGTCTTTGTCTATTACAAGGGTGTCTTGGAGCTCTGCTATCCATTTATGTCTAAGGTGAGCTCCCTGCTAGAACTCTCTGGTTCCTAAGAGCGCAATGAAACCTCCACGAAAGTTTGTATCTCTTTAGGAGAGAGACAGCTTGTACTAAAACCATCAGGACACAGATGGCAGGCACATCAGAATCCTGATGCAGCTCTGTAAGCACTGAAAGGGTGTCTCTGTGTGTCTGTTCTGTTTCCTACTTTTATTGGTCTTGAACTCCTAGACTTGAGTAGAACTTCTCCCTCGGTCTCTGAATTAGGTAGTACCATGGGTATATGCCTCCAAGGCAACTTCTATATGTTTTGAAGCCTCATGTCATTGGCTGCGAAGAAAGAGATAGTTTTCTTCAGGTGTATGCCCACTCTTATGTCGACCTTGCCCTAATGAATGGTTCTATAGAATCCTATACATACATGTGGGTAGCGCTACCTGGAATCAGAGTGTAATAAAGAAAAAAAAAAAGGACATAGCATAAGGTTGGGAGGTGCTCAAAGTTGAGGGATGGGCAGTGTGCTGGCTAATTTTATGTCAGTTTGACACAGTTTAGAGTTATCAGAGAAGAGGGAACCACAATTGAGACGATGCCTCCTAAGAGAGAACTATAGGCAAGCCTGGAGGACATTTTTTTTTAAATCAGTGATTGGTTGAGGAGGGTCCAGTCCTTTATGGATAGTGCCACTCCTGGACTGGTGGTCCTGGGTTCTAAGAAAACAGGCTAAGTAAGCCAGTGAGCTGCATCCCTCCATGGCCTCTGTATCATCTCCTGCCTCTCGGATGCTGCCCTGTTTCAGTTATTTCCCTAACTGCTTTAGGTGATGAACCATTATATCCAAGGGTGAATGGGATAAATCCTTTCCTCCCGAGTTGCCTTTGGCTGTGGCATTTTATCCCAGCAACAGTTAACCCTAAAAAAGACAGGTGGACAGGATCGAAATACATTGTATACATGTATGCATATAGGGTTGAACTACATAGTATACATGTAAGACATGTTCAAAGAACATAAATACAATAAAATTTTAAATTAATGAAGCCCACCTAAGGAACGTGTACTGTTCAAAGAATAAGTTTACTGAATGAAGTTTATCTCAGGCATAACATAATACAATATGAAACACAAAGAAACAAATTTCCATAAATTAAAACTTCTAGTTGGCATAGTTTCACAATGCCATGATAAATCAAATGAATGAAAAAAAAAAGAAAAAGAAATTTCATATTTTAAATCTAGTTTGGCTCCATCCGTGTTCCTTTGGAATGTGATTGAAGGGTACATCCAAGCTCTCAAACCCCTCAAAGGAAAGGATTGCTGAGTGTTCAACTGGAGAGCAAAGCACACTAAAAATATACAAAAATTCCCATAAAACTAAGTAATAATTGAAGTATTGTCAGATTCTTGCCTTGCCTCCAAAGATTTCTGTTGTAAAATTTCCAAAGTTTGGTTAAACAAAAGGACATCTAAGAAAAAAAGTGGTTTTTTTTTAATTAAATTTTTAAAAAAATTCTTTTTATTCATTCACTTTATAGCCCACTCAATGCCTCACTCCCAGTCACCCCCTCCCACAATCCTTCCCCCATTCCTCCCTTGCCTTCTCCTCTGAGCCGGTTCTTCCCCCCAACCACCACCACCAGGTATCCCCCCACTGTGGCACTTCAAATCTCTGCAAGGCTAGGCACATCCTCTTCCACTGAGGTGAGACAAGGCAGCACACACACACACACACACACACACACACACACACACACACACACACACACACATTTGTTTTTTAAATGTAGGTAATGCCCAGCTGGAGCAGAAATCTTTAGGCCTGTGCTGGAGAAAAAAGGGGAATCTAGATTTAGGGGCATTTTTAAAACATAGCACGTTTGTTGTCCCTTGGTGTCCAAACAAACATTTTAAAGGAACTACAGAGTCTTCTCCATCACAGGCTCAGATGTGATTCGGGGTCATGACCTCGACTTCAAGAAGCTGTGTACAAGGCTCAATCAGCTAACAAAGCAGGGATACTCCCATCTGTGAGGGGCGCGTTCCAGCGCCTACTATTCCCAGTTCAAACCCCAAAAGCACAGATGTATTTCATAAGCGAGACAAAGCAAGAAGTTAACAGTCCTGTTAATAAAGTGTGGGAATAATAAAGTGTGGGACTGTGTCCTGGAATAAAGGCTCGGTGAGTCACAACTGTGCCCTGGAATAAAGGTTCCGTGAGTCAGTCCCTGAAAGTCCTGGATTGTGCTTCCGGGTTTTCACTCGAGAGTGTTTCCTCGGCCTCTGTTGAGCACGTCCAGACCACCAGCATCCTGCTTTAGGACTCTGGGACCTTTAATAAGTTAAAGGTGGGAGAAGGTTGAAGGAGGGGAGTGCTGTCAGTCGAGCTCAAGTCCTTCGGAAGCCTGTCTGAGTACCAAGGCATCTAAGCGGCTGACAATGGGCAGGTGGCGTGCGCAGCATGGACGCACCGTTCCCTGGACAACCCATACCCTAGCAGCAGCTAAGCAGACAGCACGAGGTCTCACTGCTCTAAGGAGGCTGCCATACAGCCCAAAACTCAGAAGTGCTTCATTTCTAGAATTTTCCATTTGCTGTTTCCTGACCTCAGCTGCAGAAAGTGAAACCACAGATGGCGGAGGCTCCTTCCTGGATTCCAGTCTCCTTGTCCTAGCAACTGCTTAGGGAAAGAAAGATGTGTGGTCCTCTGACTGTTGACTCACACGTGTCTAGTTCTCTTCACTTCCCTTCAGTGGTTGCTTCAAGGATTTTGCAGTTCTGTCTTTAGACACATAAACCCTTCCTTCTCTTTCTTAATTTTTTTTCTTTCATGAACTTAGGGCCTCACACATGCAAGCTGCCCTGTGCAGTCTACATTCAGTCAACACGTATTTCTTAAACTCCCCCCAAAGGTCCTAGGCTCTAAGAACACAGTATTGGAAAAACAGGTCTTGGGACTGGAGAGGTGGCTTAGGCCTCATGAGCACTGACCGCTCCTCTGTAGGATCCCGGTTCCACTCACAGCGCCCGTGTCAGGTGGCTCACAACTCCCTGACTCCAGCTCCAGGGACTCTCCCTCTCTTTTGGATGTGCACATGCTTAAACACACATAATTTATAATCAAAAATATTTTTGAAGATAAGTCTTTTCACAGACCTAATATTCTGGTGGGACAGATAGAAAATACATTTACATGCACTTAAGGAAAAGCCTCTCGTTAAAATAAGCAGCTTATACAACACCCTTATGTTGTCAAACATGAAAACATAGCATCCAAACATTTTCTTTTTGCACAACGTGATTTTATCTATTACTCTTTTTTTAAAGATTTATTTATATGAGTACACTGTCGCTCACTTCAGACACACAAGAAGAGGATGTTACAGATGGTTGTGAGCCACCATGTGGTTGCTGGGAATTGAACTCAGGACCTCTGGAAGAGCAGTTGGTGTTCTTAACCGCTGAGCCATCTCTCCAGCCCCTATGTATTACTCTTAAAGAAAAGCATCTGGGATAAATCAAAATAGAAGGAACAGACATGTTCCCAGCAGAAACACAAGCAGGCCGTACAGAAATTCATGCTGCAGGCAACTCCATGGGTTCAGAAAGATCTGTGGCTTCCGGCCTCCTGTGTGAGTAACCAACCTTCGTAATTTTATTAGACACCACCTGAGGTTTGGACACACCGCCAGCCGAGCACCCATTCTGGCCAGTCTCGGATCTGTTCATTAGAATGCACACATAACTTCCCTAAGACATTTTGTCTATTGATTGGGACATTTGATTGCCTGGATTCCTTGGACCATGGCGAACCTGCCCCATTTTTCTGGTACTCTGTCGCCACCTAGTGACCAAGGACTCCCCCACCGCCACGTCACACACACACACACACACCCCACCCCCCGCATCATTTTAGTATCAAAAATAGTTCATGGTCCCTGGACATAATCTAGTAATCTTTCAAAAGTTCTAAGTGTATTACTTTTTAATTAAAATATTCTTCACATAATATAATCATGGGTTTCCGTGCCCCAGCTCCTCCAAGATATCCCCCACCTCCACACCCACCCAAATCCACACCCTTGCTTTCCTATCTCATTAAAAACAAAAAGCCAACTAGAACAAACCAGACTAGGAAACAAACGAACGAACAGAAAAAAGGTGCTAAAGATGTGTGTGTTGGGGGGGGTGTGTATACAGGCATAGACACACAGAGAAATCCCATAAAAACACAAAATATGAACTCATATAAGAAGGCCTGTAATGTTAAAACAAAAGATACAAAAGGCAAAATGAAACAACACAAAAACAAAAACCCACCTAGACAACGCATAAAAAAAGTCTCCAAAATATCCAATAACACTCTGTTGAAGAAAACTTTATTTTTTTCATTTGTGAGCAGTTGTCAATTGGAAATAGCTTCTGGGTTGGGGATGGGAGCTTGTGTCTGCTTCCCTTCTCCGCACTGGGATCCCATCTGGCTTAGCCCTCTTCAGTCCCTGTGTGTGCTACCACAGTCTCCATGAGTCCTCACGTGTATCAGCCCTGCTGTGTGTAGAAGACCTTGCTTCCTTGGGATTTAATGAGGAATCTCACTCAGAATTGAGTGTTCCACAGCCTCGCACTCTGCACATTGTCCAGTGTGGGTCTTTGTATTTGTTCCCACCTGCTGCAGGAGGAAGCTTCTCTGATGATGACTGAGCAAGCCACTGATCTATGGAGAGAGCGGAATGCCATTAAGAGTGATCTTGTCCCTTTCGCAGAGCAATAGTGTTTGTTTTCTCCCTAGGTCCCTGGCCCATCTAGTCTCGGGTTCTTGGGCAATCAAGCAGTGTCAGACACCGGTTCCATCTCACGAGGTCCACCTTAAATCTAGTCAGATAGTAACAGGTTACTACCACAACATTTGTGCTGCTACCGCACCAGCACAGCATGCAGGCAGAGCATCACTGGTGGACTGGTTTGTAGCTGGGTTGGTGTTTACCTTTCTCCTCTTGTAGCATCCAGAGCATCTTCCAGTACCATAAAATCAGTCAGTAGGGGTGAGGGCTGTAGGTAGACACCAGCTCGACCTCTCCATGAGAAAACTGCATGTATTTTAATGAGGAAGGCTTTAGTCTAATAGCTTTCGAATTCTTTTAGAGCAGCCTTCAGAGACTGCCATATACTTTTTAAGCATAATGATTAAGAGTGGATTCTGGTGTTGATGGTCTGTGTTTTAAAATCTAGTTTATTATTTGACCAAATAAATGATTGTGCCTCTATAATTATGCCTTACCTTATCTCTATCCTGTCTGGGGAAAAGGTGAGAGGATAACAGAGGTAGCATTGTACATATACATTAATAGAGAAATATACATGATTTAATGCCTGGCTTGTAGTAAGTGTTCAATAAAAATTAATTGCAGAAATTACTAACACCAAAGACTGAAGCTGTGTGGTACATAATAAGAGCTTTGAAGTCATTAAATATCCAAGGCTATCCCACTCAAGTCAGAGTAAACACAATAGATAGGAATATTTTTCTCTGATCTCTTCAACTCCATAGCATGAAACGGTTTTATTGAGCCACCAAGATGGTTTGGCAGGTACGTGCTTCTAGCACAAGCCCAAAGACCTGAGCTTGATCCTCGGAATTAATGTGCTTAAAGGAGAGAGAAGACGTTTAAATTCGTTCTCTGATTTCCCTCTTGCTGTGCACATGTGCATGCACATACACACCCACATTTTTAAACACCCCACTATTTTTTGATGCCTGTGCCTTCCTAAGTATTTGTGTGTCTCCTGTCTTCCCCTCTTCAATTTCTCCTTACCCGACTCAAAGAGAACAAATGAGCGGCACATCAGGTTAATATAGGATATGATTCCGTTTTTAAATATGTATTCCTTTTTATGCATATGAGTGTCCTGCTTATGTGTATATATGTGCGCCTCATGTATGCTGAGTGTCCACAGAAGCTGAAAGAAGTCATTGACTTAGCTGGTCCTGGAGTTACAAATGGTGGTTAAGTGCCACGCAGATGCTGGGACCTAAGCCCAGGCGCTATGGAAGAGTAGCAAGTGTTCTTAGGCACAGAGCCACCTCTCCAGTCCCAGGATACGATCCATTGATTACAGAGCCTGTTTTATGTGTAGCCACAGAAAATCCCCTAGGGAGAGAAACCTATCTTTGAAAACCGTGGCGTTAAATATATTTGTCATTTAATTTGCTTTTTTCTCCATTCTCCAAAGCTTAACAATATTTATAAATTGTACATCAGAAAAACTTTGCTCTAAAATAAAATGATATCAAATATTTGGAAGAAAAGTCCTGGTATTTCGACCTTGGCTTTAATGTGTAATATACATTTTGATATAGTTGGTGGTGGTCTGAGAAAGATGAGGGTCACTGCCACATTGGGAAAGGAATGAGTGGAGCAGATGTGCGTGGAAAGCCACAGAAAATACAATGTGTATTTTTAAAGATCTGTCTCCGTCTCTAAACAGGTACGTCGTCCATCCATATTATTCTGAGAGACAAGATATTAAGTCAGATCAAGATGGTGAGGACGTCAGAAATTAACCCCTACCAAAACCTGGAAGCAGGGATAGCCAATATCCTCAAGCCGATAGAGGACTTCTGCACGAAGTTCTTCGTGGGAACAGAGGTAAAAGGGAACTGTCAGGTTTTTAAATTACACTCCCCTGTCGTGTTGTATGACCTCCACTGTCTGCTGTTTGTACGCGTTTTCGTGTTTTAATATGTTCCTTTGTATTTAAGATTTTTAACTTAGATATCTCGTAGACCTCACGTTTGAAAGTTCCTTAACAGGGGCTGAGGTTGTAACCCCGTCAACCCAGGGCTTGCCTAGTGCGCACAGGCCCGGGTCCTACCTCCAACACCACATAAACCAGGTTTGGTGGTACAGGTCTGTAATCTCCGCACTCCGAAGGAAGGTGGAGGGAGGAGGCAGGAGGAAGGGGCACATGATCAAGGTGACCTGAAACAGGTGACCTGACAAGGAGCCTCTATGTTTTTGCTGTGCTTTAAGAGACGCCCGCCCGGTCCACTGCTTCTCTGCCCATGTCACCACTGCTTCGGTCTCTTCCCCATTTGAGTGGCTTTCTCTCTTCTTTTGCTTCACGTCAGATCCTTCTGCCTCCCCCTCCTTAAAATGGCCAAAGGTTTGTGCCAGACTGCGCAATACCTAAGTCTGAGGTGAGGCTGTACTTCCTCTTCCCGACTTTCAAAGGTAAATGCTAGACTGCATCTCCCCTCACCATCTTGTTCCAGGTCTTTATTGAGCCCTGACTTGGCTAAATGCTGAGGGCAAGCCGACCCAAACCTGCTCTCTCCCAAAGCCAGCAGTTACCCGTGCGTGCATGCATGCATGCGGTCTCCGCACTTCCAATGTTACTTCGTGTGTCGCTGTGTGAACACGAAGCAAACTCACTCAAAATCAAAGTCCTCTTGAAATAAAACACAGTAGCAACTTTGAGCCTTTCTTCCCTCCTGTATACTGAATTCTCCTGTCTCTAAACTCACCCGTTGCTTTTGTCTTTAAACCCTCAGTCCCAGGACAGGAACACCAGGCCTCGTGCCTCTGAAATGCATTCATCCAGATCCTGCTCTCTCTCTAGGAAGGTGAGGTGATATACACAGACTGGAAAATGGAGAGGGACTCTGACACCGGACGACTTATGGGTAAGTCTGACAGGTTAACCTGTTATTAGGAGGATCTCCCTTTTGTTTTAAGGTTTATTAGCATATGCTAATTATATGCTAATGATATTCCCTGTGACATTTTAACACACACATAAATGTAAAATGTATTTATCACCTTCAGGCCTCTTTGCTCCCTGCTATCTCCCTCCAGCTCCCACTAATGCCCTCTTCCCCCTCACCTAGTCCTTACTAATTTCTTTATTTAATAGCCACTGGGCTTGCTTGCATGGCTATGGGTTAAGGGTCATTTACAGGCGCCTGGGCTCCTTTGCCAGTGTCTACATCACTGAAGAGATGTCTAAACATCTCTTCATCAGACAGCGACCATTAGCTGTCTATAGATAGTCAGGAAGTGGTAGGGCCTGGTGAACCTCTACCTGACTAAAAATCACCATCTGCCTATAGTTCCTCGGGGCCACCGGGGGCCTCATGGGTCAGGGGACTCTCCCTTGTCCCCAGTACAGAGTATTAACAGGTCTGGCCTTGCCCAGATGTCATGCCAGTAATCACAAGTGCTGTGAGATGGAGTGTGTAATCACAATGTCTGTTGTGCAGACAGCCTTCCGCCTCCCTGCGCCCCTGCCTCCAACCCTCACATCCCTCTGGGGAGTTCCTGAGCCTTGAGGGCATTGCTCTATTTCTTAGATAATGGATGGGTATTCATTGTGGGTGTGTATGCTGCATGGCATACACACTACATAGACACTGTGTAGCAGGGCCATAGTCTCTACTCCTTTGATACACAGTAGCAGACTGGATGCCTTGGCAAGCATGGATTCCTTCTGATCACAAACATTCTCTTGAGGTCCCATCTCCTCTTACAGCCAGCTTTTGAAAGCATTTTCTTGAGCAGGACCATTTTTTTAAAAAGTCATTTATTTTAAATAAATTCCATTCCATTTTTATGCTACGGGCCAGACACTGATGACAATAGGTGAGGGTGAAGCGACCTCTTCTGACCTGTAGGGAAAGGCAAGCAAATGGCAGCATTATGGTTGTAAGCAATCAGAAAAACGATATAGAACTCGAGAGAGGGACTGTCTCTCTTGGGCCATTTTTTTTTTAACCAGCGTTGAGCTAGCTGAGTCCTAAAGGATGGATTGGAAACTCTTTGGATGGGTTGGATGGGGGAAAGCCTTCCTTGTCAAAAGAGCATCAAGGCTGAGCACATCGGAACCCAGAAGAGCAGTTAGCAAGCAGGAAGAGGGAGAACTCAGGGCCAAAGCATACCAGTCTAGAGGTCAGCTGCAGAAGGACACAGCCAGCCATCTGAGTGCAGGTGGCGAAAGGCTGTGACTGTCTCAATGAGAGTTTCAGAAAAGGAGCCTGGCAGGGGAGCGGGGGCTGGGTCAGTGGGGCTGGCTGTTTGTCAGAGGACTCCTAATAGAAGCAAGATGAACAGTCACAGTGGCCTAGTGAGAATGAGTGGGGACTGTCAGGCAGTTATGGTCACAGCACATAGCAGGAAAACATGGGAGACGTGAAGGTGTGTAGACCAGGACTTTATGGCAAATAAGATATGGGTGGAAAGGAGTTGTTTTTCATTCCTTGGCATTCAGCCCATTCCCAACAAGAAGAAGAGCTTTCACTCCAGGGCTGTAAAGACCCTTGAAGCCATCAACCAAGCACTGTGTAACAGGCAACACGGAGCCGGCCTGCCATTCCCACTGAACATTGTTTGCAGGGTGGGAGAATTGGTACACAGCCACACTGGGTTGTAACCGGTGTGCCTTATTCACAGTCTGTGGGCTGCAGATGGTTTCCTTGTGAGCTCCCACCCAGCATCTTTCATAAACACCAGGGATGTTTCCTGAGTGAAGCCAAGGCAGAGGCAGAGGCGGCGGCAGAGGGGCAGAGGGGCAGAGGGGTAGAGAGGCAGAGGGGCAGAGGGGCATAGGGGCAGAGAGAGGAGAGGCAGAGGCTGATGCAGTTACCCGCAGCTTGATCCCCTCCCACCCTCCCACCCACCCTCCCTCCCACCCACCCTCCGGCCTGCTCAACTCTCCTTAAACAGGCAAAAGAGAGAATTCCATCCTCGTAAGAAACAAAACAAAACAAAACAAAACAAAACAAAACAAAACAAAACAAAACCTTCTGAAAGGCAGATTACCCCTAATGGGATGAGTGTGGGGGCGGGGCCAGGGCCAGGGGCAGCCACATCAAATATTTCCACATGACCTAAGAGGCAAGCCAAGAACCGCAGATCTGAATGGCGAAGGTTGACATAACTGTTCCATGTAGTACACCCTTAAACTGTACAACCAGCACACAGCCACACCGGGCACTGTGCCAAGTGCTTCTCACGGATAAACTCATGTTGTCGTAGCAGCCCTGTGGGATGACTGCCTTGGGCATCGGTGGCAGCCTTTGAGCCCAGGCAGTCTGCCGCCAATCTGTGCCTTCTGGTTTATTATAATTTTCTTTTAACAACGCAGCCTGGAGGCTCTGGCACTCCATCTAATAACTTAGGGACAGCCCCATTCATTGTTGACAGTCACGCAGGTCTTCCAAAGGAAAAGATCACCACGCGATGCTATTAAAACAGAACAAAACAAAACAAAACACCAGACCTTCCCATTGGGGATGATGCCACAGCCGACCACACTCTTCTGAGAGGGTTTCCAGCCCCCAGGACAGTCCTGCTTACTGCTCAGAGTGGAGGGGAACTTCCCCAGGGGCAACCCCAGAGAGAGAAACAAAAACATCAGCAAAACAAAGCCACTCCAGTCTGGGAGTGCTTTCTGCCTTGTCAGGAACTTTCTAGACCACTCAAGAAAAGCCTGAGAAATATATGAACTGTGATCTCTTGCTTCCAATCTAAAAGAGCTACCTTTGTTTTGTTTTGTTTAATTTTGTTTGTTTGTATCCGTCTGAGCCTTACTCTATATTATGTGAAACAATGAGCTTTCAGACTGTGCCCTGACCTAAGAGACTCCATCTTACAAGCGGCCTGAGATTGCATCTTGAAGATGAAGGGTGACTTTCACAGCTTGGTGGACACTCTAATGGCATCATCTGTTTGGTATCACATCTGGTCCCACATGGCACAGACAGAGAAATGATTGTTATGGATACTAGAGATGGGACCGCTCTATCAATATACCAGGGTGACTTGGGACAGTGGGGAAATAAAGACCAATAAAACAAGATCAGGGAAACTAGCCCCAAGAACTTATCAGGCCGTCTAGACCTAAGAAAGTCTATAATTCCCTAACCTGGCTCCCATAAAAAAAAGGTGGGCACTTAGCATTCCTTAGACCCTGGCTGCCACAGCCTGGCCAAGGGCCCACAGGCAGAGAACCCCAGCTCTCCCTGGGGCTTTAGCTCAGCTCAGTCTCCTCTGCTGATATGGTTAACCAGAATCCGTGTCTTGTGGGTCCTATTCATCCACCTGGGCGGGCTTCCATCCTTCAGCACCTTCCTTAACCTGCCCTTTTGCCTCTGCAACCTGACTGAAGTATACAGTTCAGCTCTGACCCCGCGGTCTGAATCTATAGGCAGCAAGCCAGAGCATCTTCTCCTGCTTGGTTAGTCAGCTCAGCCCCCTAGACTGCATCCCCCTCAGTCTCTCTGCTTTTCAGAACCTTTGAAGCCTCTGGAACCCCACCTCTTAGCTCTTTGTAGTCATCCTGAAACCAACTGTTAATCTGTTAATATTAAAGAAAGAAAGAAAGAAAGAAAGAAAGAAAGAAAGAAAGAAAGAAAGAAAGAAAGAAAGAAAGAAAGAGAAAAGCTGCTCTCATCTCAAAGGCCATTCCAGAGCTAAATGATCATGTTCTGAAAACACAGACCAAAATTCCATATCCAAGTGTGGTTTTTTAAAAGTCCTTGAAATTTTTATAGTATCAAAGTAAAGAAAGTCATAAATCCAAGCACTTTTGAAATCCATTGTTGGAAACACCAGGGAGGTGTGTCCTGGCCAAGTGAAAGAACCTTTGCGTTGTGTCTCAGATGCTGACACACTTAGCCTTGGGGTTAGAGGAAGCGTGTGATTTGTTAAACCATTGAGGAGTGCCGGGATAGGACCCAGTCCGTCAGTTTAGAAGCAAGGACCTTGAAAGTGAACAATTCCATTTTTGTCCTCGGCCAGGAGCAGGAAATGCCCTTGTTCCCCAGTCCCTGAGGTCCAGGAGAGAACGCTGGTTTCTTATCACTTTCTGAACCAACACCTCTGCCTAGAAGCTACACCTAAGCCTATGACAAAGACACCAGTCCAGACACTCATGCCTTCTTGGGGAATAGGCTTGGGATTAGATTTCTGGATTTTCTTGGTAGGAATGGGTTACATGGGTTTCCCAATTACAGCTCTTCTTCTAAGTGGTTTTAGAGTCCCCACTCTTGAGAGGAGAATGTGACAGAAGCCTCAGAGGTTTTGACGACTGAAGATTGACTCTTTCATAACAGACTATTTCTGCCCCAAAATAGAGCCATAATTTTCTGATCTACTCCAAAGCTGGGAATCAAACCTGGAAGAGCAGCCAATGCACTTAACCATGGAGCCACCTCTCCCACCCGTGTTCAATTGTATCCCGTGTCATATCTATACCACATTGTATTTACCATTCATCCATGGATGCTCCCACCTCTCTTCTGTGGCAACTGATGTTGTGTGAATGTGGATGGACCCAAAGCCTTTCAAAGCCCTACTTTATAATTTCCTTACAAATGTAAAGAGATCTCGTTCTCCTTAATATCCCACCAGCATTTGGGTAGGCGGCAATTCAGCCCTCACATAGCATTAAAGAGGCGAGGTACAGAATAAGTTTGTGGTTGTAGCCTAGAGACACTGCACCTTCGACCCCACCAGCATACACTTCCGTGGCCGTCCCTGGAATCTGGAGTAGAGAATGAACATTCATTCAGGTTATCAGCCAGCCGTGGCAGATGGAAGGAACCCCCCCCCCCCAGCTCTAGTCCTGGTGTGCTCTGTGTGGAGAACAGAGAGGCAGGAAGACCCTGGGGCTGGGGCAGAGGCCCAGGAGAGCTCTGGTCTCATGGTCTGAACTTTACCTTCTCAGCTGCTAAGGAAGTTGCATCAAGCCAGTTGTTCTTCGTCAGAAACCAGGCCGTTCTTAGCACTTCATGTCACGCACTCTGCCTGGCAAAGCTGTTCCCATATCTTGGTTCACAAATATGTCCTGATTATCTATCCCACTACTGGACTTCATTCAAGTCACCACTGTCTCTCCCACTTATAGGACCACAGGAATCCTCACTGGGGTCCCCACCTTGCTTCCCCCTGCCTCCCACCCATTCTCCCCATAACCAGTGAGAGTACCTTTGGAATCATCAGTGGATCTGAACTAGACTCCTAAGAAGACATTGCGCTGTGGGCTTGGTCTGAACTCTTTTCCCTACAGGGCCCTCCATGGTCTGATTCTTCAGGCCCTGGTTCACATCTCACCCCTGTAGCTCCAGCTACCACAAAGACAGAGGCCCTTACTGGTCCTCTTTCCAGACTTCAGGGCATCCTTCTATGTGCACTGCTCCTTAGTACCAGAAACTTCCCAGGCTCAGCTACACTCAGACCTAAATGATTACTCCCCTGACGACTCAGTCTAAGTTAGGAGTGTCCCCTGTCCCTCTTCCTTGTAGTGGCTTTTCTTTGGTCTGCACATAGGTGGGTTTCAATTACTCCCTGAGAGATTTATTTACTGGGTATGTTTCCTTCCCACTAGATTGCCAGCCACTTGAGGGCAAGGCCGTGTCGGGCTTCTAGGTCCCCGTTGTCTAGCCATACACATGAAGACCTTCGCACATATAAACAATCCACAGATATTTGTAACTCCCATGCTGGACTTATAAACAGGTGAATGAAGGAGAACAGGGCATGGCATGGCAGAGGGTCTGAAAAAGTGTCCCCGGGGGCAAGTTTCTATGGCAGATTATGCACCCAAACTGGGCCTTGTCCACTTCCACAGCCAAGAAACCTGTGAGCCTCTACACCGTCCACGATGGGGCTGTCCACACCATCCAGAGGTCGCCTTTCTTCAATGACATCGTCCTCACTGTTGGGGGATGGAACGTGGCTATCTGGAAGGAGGAGGTCATGGTAAGTAGCCGCAGAACGGAGCAGGTGGGTGTGTCCTTGCCGCTGAGAAAGACAACAGGAACACACAGGCTGTTCCCGGATACTGCCTTTGCCTATGGGGCACTTTATAGAGAAGTGAGAACAGATGGTCTGGCTGCAGCTTGTCAGCAGAAGCACTGGAAACCTCTGAAAACACAACCACGTGTCCTTCTTTCCAGGGGGGATGTGAACACAGCAGGGCCCTTGTTCTCTGAAACCCAACCACAGTTTTTCTTGGAAATACTTACTGTGGGCGGTTCATCTGACTTGAACTCCGCTCCTTGAGGTTCAGAAGATGGAGTCTGGTGACTAGACGAAGTCCAGGGGTCGCCCAGCCTGTCCACTTTTCTTCTGCACCAGGAACATGTTGGCAGGTTCACCTCTAGACTGAGGACCCAGGGTTGCAGTAGGACTTGGTCAGGATTAAGACGGGTCCTGCTAGATAGGCGCCAGTCTGCCAAGATAAACAAACAAAAATACTGGAAAACACACACACACACAATTAAATCCAGTGAAGCGGGGGCAGATCTTTTGGGGAGAAAATCTAAATTACTATGCCCCTTCGGTGAGAAATAATGAGAATATGAAGAACCTGGAGGGAGGGAGGGAGGGAGACAGAGGCAGAGAGCATGTGTGGATCACAACTGGGGCGTACATATTCTTTCACCAAACAACAGCCGCCCTCCAGATCCCTAATTTATACAAATAATTTTAAAAAGAAACGTGTGTCAATTGCTTGTACACAGGGTGCCATTGAGTCACGCTGAGAGCTGCTTAAGTCTTCATCAGCAAACTTTCGAACAATATACTCTGTAGGGTTTGTCTTGTTCTTGTTTGTTTACTTTTCCAATAAGGAAGTTTCGTAGTTAGAGCAAAGAAAACCGGCATGATTAGCAGAAGACTTGCAGGACTAAGATCCGGGTTTGCCGATGTCTGAAAGAACTTAAAGCATGGGCACAAAAAGCCTCGGAGGTCATGAAGTGGGGGGAGGGGGAGGGGAGGGAGATGGGGAAGGGAGGGGAAGAGGGAGGGGAGGGCAGGGCAGCCCAGGCCTGGGCAGTCTTCTTGCCTCACAAGAAGTGTCTTTCCTGTGTCTGGGTTGACTTGTGGAAGACAACTGTAATACAGTCAAACTTAAACTTATCCCCAACTAGCTTGCTAATAAATGAGACTCAGACTATGGTTATTTTATTTGGCTTTGACAATTACTGGGAGGTCACCCCTGACCTACTCTTCTCACTGCTGGCCTGGCTGCCTCCCCAGCGGTGTACCCCAGATACTTGCTGTTTCTCCTGGCCATGTGCTCAGGGTCCATCTCCCCTCATGGCTGCTTCCTCTCTCTTCCCGTTCTTCCTCCTCCTCTGGTCTCTCCTCCTCCAACCAGGTCTTTCCAAACCCATCTACCTCTGATCTTTCCAGTAATTGGCTGTAGTCATTTTTTTAAAACAATAGTTTTAAATAAAGGGACAAGGTTTGCAAGATGTGAGAAGTCACCCTTAAGCCCTACCTTTCCTTTGGGTATAGCATTAAGCATTGTAATACATAGCAATAAACCAAACCGACAACGCCACACCTTACTATGTCACTGAGGACATAAGGGACTCTTGGATGTCTGTCATGGGTAAACAGACCTGACAGTGGGAGAAAGCATTTTCTAACCTCTCTTGTCTGTGGTAACTTGCCAAAGTTAGCCAATCATCTCATGGTGGAAGGATTAAAAAGATGTTTATTATAAAGGTGGCCTAGCTAGAGAAAGTATCCAAGGAGCTGAAGGGATCTGCAACCCTATAGGTGGAACAGCAATATGAACTAACCAGTACCCCCAGAGCCCGTATCTCTAGCTGCATATGTAGCAGAAGATGGCCTAGTTGCCATCATTGGGAAGAGAGGCCCTTGGTCTTGCAAACTTTATATACCTCAGTACAGGGGAACGCCAGGGCCAAGAAGTGGGAGTGGGTGGGTAGGGGAGCAGGGCATCGGGGAGGGTATAGGGGACTTTTGGGATAGCATTTGAAATGTATATAAAGAAAATATCTAATAAGAAATTTTTAAAAAGGTGGCCCAAAGTCCCTCTTCCAAACGCATGTACCACCATCTGAGGCTGTCTGTGAAACATTGGCAGGCTCTGCTGCTCATGTCCAGTGTGCAGCTCACTGCTGAGGTTGGCAGCTGCCTTTGTGCCTTTCACATCGCTGTGACAAAACACCTCAGTCATAACGTAGGAGAGGGAGGAGGTGTTCCGGATGAGTGGTGTGTGGTCGTCTGACTCTGTTGGTTCTGATCCCATGCTGAAACAGACCACCATAGAAACAGCAACACGCAGGTGGGGCTCTTCATCTCAAGGTGGACAGGAAGTAGAAGGCACAGGGCCAGCTGTAGCCTTCAATGGCATGACCTCTCCCCTCTAACTGGACCCCAACACTTGAAGTTTCCAGAACATCCCAAAATCATATCACCAGCTGGGAGCCACGAGCGAGCCTGTGGGGGGCTCGAATTCAAACCATGACAGCAGACTTATCGTTTGCTTTTGTAGACACCGGAATTGTTTCCGTGGGCAACAGGTCTCTGGCAGCCAGATAAGGTTGTGAGAAATGGCTTTACACTCTTATGTCTGCTGTCTACAGGTTTGCATAGAGGTAGTAGTCAGCACAGAGGCAGCTGGGTTAACAGGACCATCTGAAGCTACGCTGGAAAAGCAACTAAAACGGGGGGGGGGGGGGGGGAGGAGGGGAGGTGCTTGGTGTGGGCGTGGTTTATTGCTTATAGTAAGTATGTTAATTGGGTTCTCACATGACTCGGGAATTCACCTGTCTGCATGTTAAATGCCGAGGTTCCTGCCCCCAATTGGATCTAATTAGTAAATAAAGTTGCCAGCAGCCAATGCCTGGGCAGAGAGATAGAGGGAGGACTTTATTTCTTTTTTTTTTTTTTGATGTATTAATTTTATTTTATGTATATAAGAACACAGCAATTTTTAGGACCTCTGCTCACTCCAGTCGCCCCCTCGCTCCTCCCAAAGATGTATTTATTATTATTATACGTAACTACATTGTGGCTGTCTCCAGATTGCACCAGAAGAGGGTGTCAGATCCTGTTACAGGTAGTTGTGAGCCACCGTGCAGTTGCTGGGATTTGAACTCAAGACCTTAGGAAGAGCAGTCAGTGCTCTTACCCACTGAGCCATCTCACCAGCCTGAGGCAGGACTTTAGATTTCCAGGGCAAGGGAACCCAGAGAAGAAGAAGGCGGTAGTACCACCCTTGCCGGAGAAGGAGAAAATCCCCGCCTGAGAAGTGTAGGACAGAGAGACAGAGAGACTGTCAACATGTAAGAGGCGGGGATCAGGACCCAGGAGGGCTGCGGGCCTGGATCCAGGGTGGTCAGGATAGTAAGCAATAATTCAGGAATATTGGAAGGGAAAGCATGCTAGATGCACGGAGGGTTGAGTTGGCCCAGCTTAAGGCATATTAAAATAGAAGGCAGTGGTGTGTGTGTGTGTGTGTGTATGAGTGTGTGTGTGTATGAGTGTGTGTGTGTGTGTGTGTGAGAGAGAGAGAGAGAGAGAGAGAGAGAGAGAGTGTGTCCTTTGAGAATCCAGAGCATTTTGGTGGGTGGCGAGCAACTCGCTCGCAGCCACCAGCAGCACAATTTGGGTAGTGGTAATAATGGATGCAACAGTTTCTTATAAAATAACTGATAGAGAAAATAACTTGTCCTATATAAACCCCACAGCACTGCAGGCAAGACGGCGCAGACGTTAAGCTGTTCAGGGCTTATGAAGCACATTTGATCCCCAGAAACTGTGTAAAGCAGTGGGCAGGGGAGAACCAACTCCTCCAGGGAAGGGAGGTCCCTCTCCCTTCCACACAGGGGGGTGGTGACACGTGGAAGTCTCTCTCTGTCTCTGTCTCTCTGTCTCTTATTTAAAAACTAAACACAAAACTCTAAAACAAAGGAAATAAAGACTATGGTCACAGAAAGGAAAAGAGAAAAGATTTCAATGTGTCTTTTGAACTTATGTTTAGACGGGACCGCTCCTTCAAACGTGCTGCGGACCGAAAAGGTACACGGCAGGGCACTGGTCCCTGACGAGGCCTGGAGTGTTCTACATCGGCCGAGAGGACGGATATGTGGATATCTGGGACCTCCTGGAGAAAACTCACGAGCCAGCCCAGTCCCAGAATATCTGCATCACCATGATCACCTACATCAAACCCTGGACCTTCTCCTGTATGTTCACTCTAGCCCGTGGAGCAATGTGTTTGGGTGACCTAGGAATGCTCTGACATTCACCTGGAAAACCTCCTGTGTTTCCCCCCACCCCCTTCCTCCCCTCCTCCTGTCTCCTTTCTCTCCCTCCCTCTCTCTCCTGCTCTCCACTCTAACCTTTGTTTCTCCAACAACATTCTCATCCTTTCCCTTCCACCTTGATTCCCTTCGCGTGCCCCACGTGATCCAGTTCATTAGCCGTGATTCCCCAGACTGCTGGTAAGGTCAGACTGAGGCTGACTTTGAACCACGGGATGAAAGCGTCCATCCCTGACAGAGTGGTTCAAAACCTGTGCTGCTTCGGGGATGTTTCTTTTCCAGGAATATTGAGTTCTGTTTCTTTGCCACATTTTTAAACTATTGTGCACTTCAGTGATCCATGCACAGGCCATACCCACAAACAACCCGCTTCACGGGAACACATTGTTCTCTAGGGTTATGTATCTATATAAGCCTTAGACTCTGAGTTAAATGTGTGCAAATAGCAATATACTACCAAGCAAGCATAAATTAAAGGATGAGTCTACAGAAAACTAATTTATTTCCTTTTTTTTTATTTAGGGTTCACACACCGTTTGGCCCAATTAGTATTTTATTTTATTTTTCTTTTTTCTCTTTTTGGTTTTTTGAGACAGGGTGTCTCTGTGTAGCCCTGGCTGTCCTGGAACTCACTCTGTAGATCAGACTGGCCTCGAACTCAGAAATCCACCTGTCTCTGCCTCCCAAGTGCTGGGATTAAAGGCATGTGCCACCACTGCCCGGTCCAATTAGTATTTTCTGTGTAGCTCCTGTATGTCTGCCTTTACTGGAAGAAGTTTCCTTTTGTTTCCTAAAGTCCATAGATACAAGATTGACTCTTAAAATTTTTCGCAGAAACACCCCACCCAGACACTCGGGCTTCAGGGTCTCTAGAATGTCTGAGTGCGGTTTCCGGCTAGCCGTGAGGCACAACCAAAGTATGTTATCCTATCTTCGGTACAAAAGGCTGACTTTGTACCTGCGGGGTTCTGAGTGTAGGACTCAGCAATTTGAACCAGACCTTCCTGAAAATGAGAGAAGAGAAACATCGGGGAAGTGACAGAGAACAGGCATCCACACACACTCGTGCACTCGCAGGAAAACCGTGGTTGGGGCTGCATTCCTGGAACTCTCCCACGCAGGGGTCCTGCAGCTAGCTCTTGACATGTGTGCTGAGTGTGTGCCCTCTGCTCAGAGCCTGCCCCCACCCCCTGCCCTCTGTCATCCCCTGCCTCTGTCAGTCCATCTCCTTATACAGACATCCGGAGAGCAAGGCGAGGTGGTGGAGGCTGTGGAGACTCAGAGTCTGACTCTCATCTCATCAGCTGGAAAGAATGGCTGGTCCCAGTCCTGAGCATCTGACAGCTTGCCCGGGGCATGGGCGTGGGAATTGCAGCAGGCCTTCCCGGAAACCACAAAAACTAGATGGAGTTTTGTGTCTAACCTCTTGAGATGATTTTTCCCTTTGTTGAGTTCCCCCACGCACACTTTCTTTCTTTCTTTCTTTCCAATCTTTCAGCTAAGCAGCAGTTTATAGCCGTAGCTGACTATTACGGAACACTGCACATCCTAGAAATCCCTTGGACCTTAAGTCACCCTTCCTTGAATGAGGTCAGTTAAGTTGCAACTTTGCAAGTTTAATGTTGCTGGGACGTTTCTTTTTGAAAATGTACACTTGTTGATTTATTGGCGTTGGGGTGGGGTGCATGCCATGGCATACTTGTGGAAGTCAAGGGACAGCTTGCTTGGCTCTCTCCTTCTACCATGTGGGTGCCAGGGATTGAACTCGGGTCATCACACTTGGTTGGCAGCAAAACCCTGACCTGACAAACCACCTTGCCAGCCTTTGGGTTTTTTTTTTGGGGGGGGGGGTTGGTTTTTTTGTTTTTGTTTTGTTTTGGTTTGGTTTTGGTTTGGGTTTTTCGAGACAGGGTTTCTCCGTGTAGCCCTGGCTGTCCTAGAACTCACTTTGTAGACCAGGCTGGCCTCGAACTAAGAAATCCGCCTGCTTCTGCCTCCCAAGTGCTGGGATTAAAGGGGTGCGCCACCATGCCCAGCTGGGAGGCTTTTTAAAAACTAATTAATTAATTAATTTTTTACACTCCATATTTTATTCCCCGCCCTCCACCTCTCCACCCTCCGACCGTTCCACATCCCACACCTCCTCCCCTTGGGGCAGATCTTAAAAGTGTGTTTTAAATGTTGGCACTTCTGTTTTACAAGAGAATGAGAGACTTATTTTAAATAGTATTTTATTTTGGATAATATTTTAAATGTTACACAAAAAAATTTTTATTCATTTTATTTACTTTTTATTTTAAATAATAAAATAGTATGTTTTAATCATATGAATTAGATAGTTTGATGCTAAGGAAAATAACCAAACAGGAGATGGGAAGGAAGTCAAGGGGATGAAGGGCAGACTGGGCGGAGAACTGACATGGGGAGTCGGTATTTTCAACCGATAGCTTTAGCTCAGTTGACATCTACACACACATCATCCTCCCAGCCCCAGCACATTGCCAGCCCCCCATCTGAACCGACAATATTCTGTTCGCCCCAACCTTACCCAGACCACCCAAGCATTCGGAGCAACACCGAGCGAGAATGGGGGTTTAAAGGGACCAAAGAGTAGAAAAACATAAATGTCCATGCCGCTTAAATATACAGACTTATACAGGCTTATACAGACTGCAATCTGCTGCGAGCCCCAGCGCTGGCCCAGCTCCTGCTAGGCATCAGGCGGGCCTGGACTGCCTTCCTTCCCCAGGGGGATCGATAATGGTTTCTCTGCTAATGTCCGTAGGACCCAGGGCCAAGTCCTCTGGGGACCAGAATTCAGCGCCGCCTCTAGTCCCTTTAAAGGGGCTGTAAAGATGGCTCAGCCAGCCAGGCAGTGGTGGTGCATGCCTTTAATCCCAGCACTTGGGAGGCTGAGGCAGGCGGATTTCTGAGTTCGGGGCCAGCCTGGTCTACAGAGTGAGTTCCAGGACAGCCAGGGCTGCACAGAGAAACCCTGTCTCAAACCCCACCCCCTCAAAAAAAAAAAAAAAAAAAAAAAAAAAAAGATGGCTCAGCCATTGAAGACTTTGTTGCCACTCACAAGTCTCCATAAATATCTTTATCTGAGTTTACCATGTTCAGTTGAGGGTATGCAACTTTAGTCTCCAAAATAAGAAGGAAAAAGGGTGGGGAGAACAAATTTCTATATGTCTATTATAAAAAAACGGCAGGGTTTTACAGTTCTCTCCTCCCAGCTATAACTGTTCCTGTCCTAGGGACCTGCAAGTCACAGGGACCTGAATGTAACCACAGAAGCATGGACGACCTTCAAACCACAGTCACCTAAAGCTCTCAAGGGCCCCCCCCGGGGGTGGGGGGGGGCTGTAACTCCCATGGAGGTCTAAGGACCCTTTCACAGGGGCCACCCAAGACGATCAGAAAACACTGATATTTACATTATGATTCATAACAGTAGCAATATTACAGTCGTGAGGTCACAATGAAAATAACCGTATGGTTGGGGGTCAGCACAACGTGAGGAAGAGGATTGGAGGGCTGCAGCGATAGGAAGGCTGAGGACCACTGGCCTGAAGGGTGGGTTGTTTTCTGTCATTATCCTTCCGCTATGGTTAAGAAGGTGGTCGGTGTCATCAGGCGGCTGAGGGAGATGATGTGGAAATCATAGTTGCAGAGCAACGGCCATTGGAACAGGGGGGCGGGCATCCCTATGGGCTGAGCTCACCGTGGGCCCTTGTTTCTGACAGGTATCGAGTGTGAACTATTACTTTGAGAGAGAAGTGAGACACCTGGAATACGTCCAGCAGCGCAAAGAAATCCGTGAGCAAGAAAAGATAGATATGGCCCAGGAACTGGTGAAGAAGAAAGCGGTGAGTGAACTCTCCGGATGAGAGTGGCCATCCTCTCTCTCCCACTTGGTGGCAGTGGCAGTGCCTTGGGGCCCATCCCACGAGAGTCCAGAGTGCTCCCTAGGCTTATGCCTTTCTTCCGGGGGCATCAGAATCCTACAAGACCATGAGTGAGACCCACCTGTTGCGCACACAGTGAGATTCTATCACATTTCTCTCTGCTTCTCATGTGGGGGGTGTGTTCTGGGTAGTAAGAGCGTACACAGCTCACATATGGAGTCCAGGGGGTAATTTACGGGAGTCAGTGTCCTCCTATCAGTAAATCAGGTCATCAGGCTTGGCACCGTAGGCACGGAGCCATCTCACCAGCCCTGATATATAATGAGATTCTGTCCAAGTCCTCTTTCTCTAATTGACTGCATTTCCTAAGTCCTTTAGTATAGATACAGAGACTCACAGATGAATTCTTGCGTTGTGTGGAGTTCTTATGTCTGGCGAGTGATGTATTGAAACTCGCCATACGAAAAAGACCAAACAAAGAGGTTAAAACATGGGCTGAAATCCCACAGATCTGGAGCAAAACTTCCATCTTGGCTGAGCTTTGGTTGTCCCATCTGGAAAATGGGAATACCAACAGCCACCTCTGGCGATTGCTAGAAGGCTTTCCGCTAATGTGATCGTCTGCCATCAAGCAGTTGCTACAGCAACACAGCAGCTGATAGACGTGGGGGAAAGGTGTGAGGGGTGGTGCTGTGACCCTGAGACAGAGAAGTGGGGAACACATCCATCTTACACCCAGCCAGAAGAGAGACATGACGCTCTACAGGCCCCGCTCCCCTCTTTTCAGCCTCTCTCTGTGGGTCAGACCCTCCATCATCCACTGGACTTGGGGACTTTTAGATACTATATAAACTGTTCTCCTCGAGGTCTTATCCGAGTCTCTCAGGTCTGAATTTCTGTTTCTCGTTGGCTTGCCCCACCCCCACCCCACCCCTTTGTCACCACAGTTTCCTAACTGCCCCTACCTGTGGTCCCTTCATAGCCAACAAGCACATGGTGACCTCCAAAGTAAACTTCCAGGTGAGCCCTGTTCTCCATGAGAAGTGCCAACGTGTGGATACTGTGGCATTCTGCGCACTTCACCTATTAATAGATACAAACTGGCACAATCAAAGCACAGGGCTCATTTCAAAAGCCACCATTGGTGGCGACAAAGGATACAGAGATCCCAGTAAATTAACTCTCTGTCTAGTCCCACGGCCGCAAACAGATTGGTTTAGCTTTGCTCTTGTGGACACTTACAAACACTGGTGTAAGTGCACTGACGAGAGACTCTCTACACCAGCAGTTGATCCACCACTGCTACGAGTCTAAGCGCAAAGCAGTTCTGCAAGTCATCGACTGCCCTCCAACCACACAAGGAAGGCAGGACACTGGGGAGACTGCAGGAGGGGTTTGCTTGTTGGTCTATAGCAGTGGTTCTCAACCTGTGAATGGTGATCCCTTTGGGGGGCCATGTAGAACATCCCTTTCACAGGGGCCGCCTAAGACCATCAGAAAACACAGACATTTACATAATGACCTATAACCGTAGCAAAATTATAATTATGAAGTAGCAACCAAAAATCATTTTATTTATTTTTTATGAGGAACTGTATCAAAGAGTCACAGCAACCAGAAGGCTGAGAACCATTGCTATACAGAGACATCGTGAAGAGCATGGTTTTTGCAGTCCCCACTTCTCCAGCACATCAGGCTGCCCCTCCTGTCCATCTGTCCTCTACCCTCACACAAGTCCCTTCTAGGGAGCAGCCACATCAGCCGTTGAAAAACCCCAGCTCCTTCTCCTTCCTTCTTGGTTTCTAAGCTTAGAGAGCTGTCTTGCTTGTCCCCACCTAGAAAATCTATCAAAAGACAAAAGAACAAATGGAGGCCGAGCTGAAGTTGGAATACGAGAGCTATCTGGATCTTGAGAAGTCTGTCCTCTTCACCCTCGGCCTCAGCAAAGTCTCAGAGAGGAAGTCCTACTTGGATTCACATTAGCAAAGACTCGAAGACAGCTCCTGGGGGACCCCGCTGGCCTTCCCTCTCTTTACTGAGTGTGCGTTTTATTTTATGTAAGGTAAGATAGCAAACTGATCATATATAGGTTTATTCGTAAATGCTGACTTTTATGTAACTGGCATTAAAACAATTAAATCCTATCAAATCTATTTCAGTCTCGTGCTGAGCATTATTGAAGTGTATGCAGAATGCGGACATCTCAGTAAGGACATACATTTCCTCTGCCAGTGTCCCACAGCTGCGGACACCGTCTCCTCCCCAGATTGTGGTCATGCAGACAATCCCCCAAACCCAGGCAGAAGCAGAAATCAAACGCTGTTTCTTCCCATCACATTGCTTTTGGTCACCTCTCCAAAAAGGAATGTTTCCCCCAAGCCAGTGCACAGGCGGAAGGGCTGTGTTCTAAACACAATACTCACCAACGAAAACCAGAAGCGTATTTTCAAAAGGATAATATTGGGGCGGGTTCAAAAGGAAAACCTGGGTGGATTTATCCAGGAAAAGAAAATTGATCAACAGTAGAAAAGTGAGTCAGAGACTGAGTAGACAGAGAAACATCTGCTAAGATACAACGTTCGGGGCAATGGCACGTTCTTAGCAGCTACAGAGAACACCTTCTTTACCTGATGAAGGGCATCAAAAATACTGCTTAGCCCAAGGCAGCTTATTAAAAGAATGCACTGAATTTGGGGCTCACAGCTTCGGGGGGGGTAGAGTTCGTGAACATTGCACTGCAGCAGGGAGCAGTAGCTGAGAGTTCACCTCTTGAGACACAACCATGAGATGGCATGGCGCACCTCCTCCCACAAAACCATGCCTCCTAATCCTTCACAAACAGTTCCACCAGCTAGGGACCTAGCTATTCCATCGTTAGAGGCCTGTAGGGGCTATGCTCATTCAAACCACTACACTGGCAAAGAGCTGGGAGCGTTCATTAAGATGTGAAAGGACACTGCACTCATTTAACCAGCACAGGAAAAATCGGTGCAGGAGAACAAGGAGCCACACACGAAACTCCCATCACCCCACCCACACAAGGAGGGTGATTTCAGTTTGTGGGGGGATTAGCAGAAGGGCTAAGCAGGAAGTCGACACAACCCACTTTCTCTGTGAGAAGATTAGGAATGGATTAGAACAGAGAGTCACCTGGACAGAAATCCTCTTAAGAGGTTCAAGAAATCCTCTTAAGAGGTCATGGGTACCTGTTCTAGGTGAAAGATGAGAAGGCCCTGGATGTAGAGGATAGAACTGAGAGGCCCACTAGACGGCAAAGGGAAGACAGAGAACGGAGCCACAGCTCACAGGTCGGGTTAGCAGAGGAAAGGAGACTCTGGAATCAGACTGAGACGGGCGCGCCCCCAGCTGCGTGCTCAGACTGAGACGGGCGCGCCCCCAGCTGCGAGCTCAGACTGAGACGGGCGCGCCCCCAGCTGCGAGCTCAGACTGAGACGGGCGCGCCCCCAGCTGCGAGCTCAGACTGAGACGGGCGCGCCCCCAGCTGCGCGCTCAGACTGAGACGGGCGCGCTCCCTGCTGAGAGCTCAGACTGAGACGGGCGCGCCCCCAGCTGCGTGCTCAGACTGAGACGGGCGCGCTCCCTGCTGCGAGCTCAGACTGAGACGGGCGCGCCCCCAGCTGCGAGCTCAGACTGAGACGGGCGCGCCCCCAGCTGCGAGCTCAGACTGAGACGGGCGCGCCCCCAGCTGCGTGCTCAGACTGAGACGGGCGCGCCCCCAGCTGCGAGCTCAGACTGAGACGGGCGCGCCCCCAGCTGCGTGCTCAGACTGAGACGGGCGCGCTCCCTGCTGCGAGCTCAGACTGAGACGGGCGCGCCCCCAGCTGCGTGCTCAGACTGAGACGGGCGCGCCCCCAGCTGCGAGCTCAGACTGAGACGGGCGCGCCCCCAGCTGCGTGCTCAGACTGAGACGGGCGCGCTCCCTGCTGCGAGCTCAGACTGAGACGGGCGCGCCCCCAGCTGCGAGCTCAGACTGAGACGGGCGCGCTCCCTGCTGCGAGCTCAGACTGAGACGGGCGCGCCCCCAGCTGCGTGCTCTTTGACAGTTACTGAGCACGGTGAGGATATCATCCAGGCTGAAGCTACATATCGGGCAGCATTTGGGGGTTGGAGTTTATTGTTACTTAGGACAGCAAACCCTTAGGCTGGTCTTGAACTCTCAACCATCCTGGCTTGAACTTCATCCAGGGAGCTTGAATTACTCGGTGAGACACGAATCTGAGGCAGATCTGTACCCGTGGAAGGAGAGAGGAAAGGATGGAATAAGATAAGAAGCCCCTCAGCCACCCAGCATCCTCTCAGTTATATATTCTTCCTCCTGTGGACACCACAAAGTCAGCAATGCCACCTCCTTCAGTAGAACAAGTTCTCTCCGAAGCTGTCCAACCCCACGAGCTGACGTCGTTTTCTCTGCCCAGACCCTTCATTTGGCAGGTGACAGACCTGCTGAACCCCAGCAAAGAACTCAGTTGAGCTGAGGCTCAGTCTAGGCAGTGAAACTTTAGGGACAGCCGGTGTGAGTGATATGGATGCACCTTCCCTCCATCCCCACGGCTCTGCATCCCCCCCACCCCCCCGTCCATTCCTCCCGCACCCTCCACCTGTATTTTAGATCAGTTCAAATCTTCTTTTTCTTCCCTCTACTCATTTGTTCCACCTTAGTGTAGTGAAAAGAAAGGGGCTCTAGATCCCAGCAGACTGAACTCAAAGCTCAGCTTCATCTTCTTGGACAAGCTACACTGTCCCCTAATCATTGATCTTTGTTATCTCATGTTAAAGGGTCTCTCTCTCTCTCCCCCCCCCCCTCTCTCTCTCTTAGAATATCACGCACTACCCAACCTAGTCATCCAATATTTGATTATTTAGATTAACTGTAATTATCATTCAGCTTCACAAATTACTTTCTGCTCACCAAGAAATGCGTAATTAAGCCACGATCCATTCAGGCTCACAGATAAGCACATCCTCTCTGTGCATTTTAGATGAAAAAGCAATTAACTGCAGGGGACGGTGGCCATGCCCTCCGCAGGTTTGCAAACCCACCGTAGTAAATAATTAACGGTTCCCTGTGCCCTTCTGCCCCTGAGCACGGGCAGGGGTAGGTGACACTCTACGTTGTTGCTAGGCTGCCACTACCAGGGCAGCTACTAGGTAACTGAGCTGCATCCACACCAGGAAATTGAATCTCAGTGAAGGTCAGATAAAAGACTGTCTCGTGAGTCCACTCCTTGCACGGCCTGTGAGCTGTTGCTGAGGATTACAGTGGACAGAAACCCGCACGCCAGCTAAACCAACCTGGGATGCTCCCTGAGGGCCGATGCAGCTGCTCTTGGATGTCCTATCTGTTCCCATATGGCCTGACACTGACAAATATTATTGCTATGTTTCCTTGCACCACGGTAGTGCACTGGAGTGGGGAGGACAGAGGGAAAAGTGTCCTTCAGCCCCAGCTCAAATGTGGCCATGAACGACTGCCACACTTTTCCCTTCTTGAGGAGAGAGGAGAAAAGTGTAAAATAAGAAGTTTCACACTTTATTCTCAACTAGGCATGACTTTTCTCGGTGTAGAGAGAGGCTATACAATTCTAACCCCGCTACTCTCAAGCCTCGGTGTTGGACAGTGTGTGTGTGTGTGTGTGTGTGTGTGTGTGTGTGTGTGTGTGTGTGTGCATGAGTGCACATACATGCAGTATCTTTGGGTGGGTGTATGTGTTCACATGCAATATCTGTGATGTGTGTGTCTGCATGTGTGCACACATGCAATATCTGTGGTGTGTGGGTGTGCTCACATGCAGTATCTGTGGTATGTGCACGTGTGGTACACAGGAGTGTGCATTTACTCATGTTCACACATGTCGAGTTCCGATTTCTCCTATCACCTCCCACCTTGCTGCCTTGAGGATCTCTCACTGATGAGATGTTGGCCTGCGCTTGTGCTCTCTCTCTCTCTCTCTCTCTCTCTCTCTCTCTCTCTCTCTCTCTCTCTCTCTCTCTCTCTCTTTCTCTCTCTCTCTCTCTCTCTCTCTCTCTCTCTGGACTCTGCTTCCCAATGCAGGGCAGCCTATGCTCACAGCACGCCCAGCTGTTTACATGAACACCAAGGATCCCAGTTCAGGTCTTCATCCCTCTTACTCAGAGAGCATACGCTCTTCCCCACTGGGCCATCACTGCGTGACCATTTCTCTATTAACACATAAGTCCTACCACATGGAATTATGAAGACTCTATAAAATATGAGAAACGACTCTGTACTGCTATAACATGCATATGCGGCCATATCAGCAGCACGGAACTAATTTGAATTCTGTGGTGACCTGACTCTCCAAAGAAAGATTGCTTACAATTGCTATGCTGTCGTTTTTGCTGTTGTGTGATTCCTGGGAGTCAGCATTTATGGGTCTTCCATTCACACGACCAGTGGATGAACAAGCATGTAGCATGTATTCATAGGTAATTGATTTGCTTCAACTGTTACTGGCCCCAAATGTCTGAAACTTAGACAAAGGAGAACAAATCCAACTTCTTGTTACAAAAGAGACAGCTGCTGTGTAAAAGGCAGGATGACTTTTGTATAGTCCTCCCAACTCTGTCATCAAGGGGACGGTGTAAGAATCTCTTGACTGTATTTTAAGTTCTCAGAGTATTAGATTTGTGTTTGTTTATATTTCTCCAACAGGCCATTCTTAGCCAGGCACTAGGAAAAAGCAAACCCCATGGAGACCTATTGGCTCTGAAGAGCATCCAGGAATGCTCCTCAGAAATGGTGTAATGAGACAATCTGAAACAAAGTCTCCATCAACTGGTGCTGGGCAGAGAGGGCAGGGCAGAAACGGGTTGTTTCCCTATATCTGTGTGTCCATGTTTGTTGGCCCCAGGTGTGCTGGAGCTTTGCAACAGAGTTCTAGCCAAAGGGTATGGGTAGAAAAGACAGAATGCCCCTCCAGGTCTGACCTGACAGCCACCCGTCCCCTAAGTCCCCCAACTTTAACTTCTCCAGCCATGCGTTCGAGATGCCATCATTTATAAACAGGGAAACGCTTCTCAACCCTCATCGGACTTTAACAACTGGGAGGTTACCTTTCAGCATATTAAATCACCAAGCATTCTGGGTTCATTTCTTAATGCTGTAGCCTAGTCCACGCTGAGAAACTCAGGTCCGACTCGCAACAGCTCCACCTCGTTAGAGCACGCACAAGCACTAAATCAGGAATTTGACTTAAACCTACATATAGAAAAACAAACAAAAACACTACGAAATCTTAAAAGTCTAAAACGGAAACTTTTTCCAAGCTGAAGTTTACTTGTGGGTGCGCAGGTGGGAAGGGTATTCACCAATCTAAACCAGCTCCAGTCACGCCCCAAGGTCTTCACACCACTTCAGATCCCACGTTTTAAAACTTGCAACACTAAAGCTGACATCACTGAACTAACCTGAATTTTAGGGTGATCTGAATCTCTGAAGTCTGTCACCCCTCACCTAGCCGTGCAGTGGCCTCTGCTTGCCCAGTGAGCTCAGCTGGCTGCTCTGCCACAGCCCTGCTGCTCTGCACACCTGACTCCTTTGGGGATTCTCTCCCCCACTCTGCTCAGCTTTCAGGTTCCCAGGCTAGCTTGTCACCTCTGCTTTAAAAAAGAAAAAATTACTGTTCCTGTCCCATTGGTAAAACTGGGCTAGGCACCGAAGGTGCTGCAAAATGAGCCACTGCCTTGTTGAACACCATGGTATCAACATAGTTCAGAAAAAATCGTAAATATAGTCCTCCTAGAGAGAATAAATAGTGGCCACAAATGTTCAGCGAGCACAAAAGGATGCAACAATGGGCTAGCATTGGAGGTCGGCATCTGAGACAGGAGCACGGCTACTGTGCTGGAGTCACTTAGAAGTTTGGGTGCTAATCACAATGAGCTGAGGTGGCTGAAGCTCACAGTGGTGGCAGAGCAGTGTTCCTGTTCCATGTGCTCTTGGCACTCCCACTCCAAGACTCCACTCTATTTCCCCTACTCTGGAAATTAGACAGGACCTTGTGGTTGTGTTCTTGTTAGACCTAAGTTTGTCCATGGGCCCAAGCACTTTAGGGAGGTATGAGAACACACACACACACACACACACACACACACACACAGAGATGTTCTGGCCCTGGCCCAGATAGTTTCCAGTGGGCAGCATATATAAATCCACACGCTATCTGGTGAAGCTGACTTTGATCTTTCAAACTACCCCAGTGAATCCTATCTCTGACAGATATTCCCACACTTGGACTTATGCCACTGCATTTGAGGATGGTTCACTATATAGCAAAAAATGCCTAGGCAAAAGACCTCACACAGATCTTGTGGGAAATAAAGAAGAAAGAATATAGGTAGAGAGATGGCTCAGCAGTTAAGAGCACTGGCTACTCTTCAATGAGGCCCTGATTTCAGTTCCCAGCAACCACATAATGGCTCACAACCATCTGTAATGGGATCTGATGCCCTCTTCTGGTGTGTCTGAAGACAGCTACAGTGTACTTATATATAATAAATGATATATCTTTAAAATAAGAATATATAAAATTCCTTTGTCTGAAACATAGTGCATTCTCAATAACTGGTAGTTATCTATAATGTACCAATAACTGGAAACCACCTGTCACATGCAGTGTGAATTTATTTCTTCTTTTACTTTGTCTTGGAAAGGAATATAAAGATATATCATGTGCAGTGAATCCCTGCCTTTAATAATACACTCTGAGACAATAAGCTACATATTCAAATAACCACATTATAGAACAGAATAAAATAAATATTGTGCATATGTCTTATATGTTGAGAAAGCTATTTGGGTATCAATAATAGAAATCATTGGAAGAGGGATTACTTTGCCATTTTTTTTATTTGACTGCAGCTTATATAGAAAATATAATTTTTTGCCTTTTCCTCCTTGTTTGATTATTTCTTGCTCACAATATAATATACAGATCTTAAATGCATACTGGATTTAAATCTTACTTATGCATACATCCATAGAACCTGAGGGCTTGACGGGAAACAAATTTTCATTATGGCCCATAGAAGACCTCAGCATTAAATCCTAATGGAGTATTGCAAACTCACTCAGTCTAAAACACTCCAGGTCTGTTCGGCTTTAGAACTCAAGGTCAGATCCTAAGTGAGTCTCGTGGACCCCAAACAAGGTGTCAACAGGACTGATGACCTCTGGAGGTCCTTGCTCTGAGGATGGCTGAAAGCAGCTGGCGAACCCTAGGTCATGGATGAGGCTCTGATGTCTGTCCTTCTTTGCCTGGTCTTTCCTAGCTATAGTCAGACATTCTGCCCCCTTTTCACAGGGATCCATGATCATTTTCAAGGCCCACTAGCGAACACAAGAGAGACTCCCCATCTCAAACTCCTCAGTTGTATCCATCAAATACTTTTTGCCCCAGAAAGTAACATTTTGCAGACTCAGGGGTTGGGGCATCAATGTGTTTAGGACTATTATTTCAGCTTATCCCAAACTCATTTTAAAAATGCTAAAATTGGGGGAAATGCTGAGAAATCTTTTATTTGTTAGCTTATTACATTCTCTGAAAAGCATTAAACAAGAGTTACAGCCGGGTGATGGTGGCGGCGCACGCCTTTAATCCCAGCACTCGGGAGGTAGAGGCAGACAGATTTCTGAGTTCGAGGCCAGCTTGGTCTACAAAGTAAGTTCTGGAACAGCCAGGGCTATACAGAGAAACCCTGTCTCGAAAAAACGAAAAAACAAAAAAACAAAAAAACAAAAAAAAAAAGAGTTACATAAGAGGTTTCCCTCTGGTGGAGGACACCAGTAGAACTCAGCCCACAGAATCATCTAAGCAGGGCTCATGGCGACTCTGAGACTGAAACTCTAACCATGCAGCCTGCATGGGTCTGTGCTAGGTCCTCTGCATATCTGTTATGCTTGTTAGCTTGGTGCTCTTGTGAGACTCCTAACAGTGGGAGTGGGGGTGTCTCTGACTCTCTTGCCTGCTCTTGGGACCCCTTTGTGCCTAGACTTATTATAACGTGTTATACTGTGTTAAGTTGACAGCCTAGGAAGCCTGCTCGTTTCTGAAGGGAAATGGAAGAAGAGCAGATCTGGAGGAGAGGGGAGGTGGAGAGGCCACTGGGAGGAGAAGAGGGAGGGGAAAGTGCAGTCAGGGTGAAACGTATGAGAGGAGGAAAAAAGAAAAGAGGTCTCCCTCTAGATAAATAAAAAGTCACCCTCGAAAAGAATAAGGAAATGACTTGTTTATTTGGGGTTTTTTTGTTTATTTGTTTTTAATATAAAAAATTATTAGCGTTTTATGTGTGTGTTTGATACAGAGTCTCACTGTGCTCGTAAGTTGCTCAGATTAGCTTTGAACTCCTGACAGTCCCTCATGCCTCTTCCTGGTTAGGCTGCTTTATAGACTGAAGGGCGTACTGGAAACGCATTCCTTAGAGATGCCTTCTTGGGAAAAGCAAGGGCAGACAGCACACTCCTGATGGCATGTGCTGCCTCCGTGTGGCTCTCGTCGTCTGTCAGCTTCTGAAGGTCAGGTTTACAGAGCTAAGGGACACATTGGTCTCCAGGGAGCTCAGAAGCATCGTGCTCTTGAACCTGCCGCAAAAACAAGGCGTTGACCTCTTGTCCTAACGAGAGGAGAGGTGGACACTAATGTGTGCAAGAAATTGCCACACCCATCGATGGACGGACAGAAAACACACTCTGAGTATCTGAGGAAATCTCTGTTCCTCACTCATAACGAGCAATGATAAGGAACTGTGTCCTGCCAAGGAGCTCGGAAATCATCAAGGGAAGTCATCACAATCAAAGTTTACTGGGCCCCAGTGGGACAAAACTGGGCTTGTGTTGTGGGAAGGGTCCACATCTCCATAGATGGAAGTCTGAAAGTGCGGCCATCAGAATGTGGGTCATATGTGCTTCTAAAATGGAAAGGACAAGGTGCTTTCACGGAGCCTTTCAGCAGTACTTGTTCAAGGAGCCTGTTCTCTGTCCACCATGTTGGTTCTGGGTACTGAACTCACACCATCAGACAGACTCAATGGGACACACCTTTACCCACTGGGCCATATCCAGTCCTGACCCGATTTTAACAAAGATCAGAACCTAAATAATCTCTATAGCCATCGCTACAGATTGTTTCAAAGTAGTACTTATTTTAACAGGCGATGATGAGTGTTTTGTTTGCATGTATGTCTGTATAGCACATGAATGCCTGTGGCCTGAGGAGGCCAGGAGACTTGGCTCACCAGGAACAAGAGTTACAGTTGGCCGTGAGCTGCCATATGAGTACTAGGAATCAAACCTGGGACCCTTGCAGAAGCAGTGAGGCCCTCTTAAATGAGGAGCCATCTCTCCACCCCTAGAAGGATTTCCTTTACAACTTGAAATCTTTTTATCGTGCCTTCAGTGACGTGAGAAATCTTTACAGATTCCAAGGTTTTCTTCAAGCAGTCTGAGACTTTTCAGCTTTGGGAATTTGGAAGGCTGGGCATGGGAACAGGGTTTATCTGTGTGGCCCTGACTGTCCCAGAACTCACTTTGTAGACCAGGTCTCAAACTCAGAGGTCTATCTGCCTTTGCCTGCTGGGATCAAAGGCATGTGATGTGCCACCACCACCACACGGCTGAGACTTTCGGGTGTTATACTTAGATCTGTGACTCATTTTGAGTTAACTTTTACATGTGATCTGAGGTATGGGTGGGCAGTTCTCAGTTTTTATTTTGTATATAAAGATCATCGTTTTCCCACTGGCCTACCTTTGCTGCCCACCTCAGTCTACTCCTGGATTTAAGGTGTTGACGTGAGTGCTCTACAGCTTTGATTACTGCCTCTTTATATGTCAATTTAAAATCAGCCAGCGCTAGCCTTGAATTGGGTTCTTTTCCAGTTGCTTCAGTTAGTTTAGGCCTTCATATGTAGGTTTAATATATTAAAATACATTTTATGAAAGTCAAAATCATATGCAATTCAGTGACTGACAGTTGAGATAACTAATACAGATGCCAAGAGACCCTACAGCTAAAAGAATCAAGAAAAGCTACACCCTCCTGGACACGGGAACAGGATGTATCTGTGTAGCCCTGGCTGTCCTGGAACTCATTTTAGAGACCAGGTCTCAAAACTCAGAGATCTATGTGCCTTTGCCTGGTGGGATCAAAGGCATGTCCTTAGGAATAGTCTAGAAAAGAATGTGTTTTCTTTTGTTTTTAAAAATAAATAAATAAAAACAAAGTGTAGCTGGGTGTGGTGGGTTGTTAGCAATCCCAGGAGGCAAAGACAGAATTAACATGAGTTTGAGTTCAGTGTGGTTTACACAATGAGACGCTGTCTCAAGTATAAATGTATTATTTTTTAGGTCAGAAAAGTCACACACACACACACACACACACACACACACACACACACACCCTGGGATTTGAATCAGAAAAGAGGCTGTGTTCTTCTAGGTGAGAATTTGGTAAAAGACCAAGTTTTCCCTGAAGGTTAGAAGGAGGAGGAAGTAGGGGAGGGGAAGGGGGCGGCAGCAGAGGCGGTGGTGTTACCCACAAAGGCTACTGGGCATGAGAGGTGAAGGAATGGCTGTGAGCTCTCTGAGCTCGAGGCAGCTAGAATGAGTACAAGGTCACCTGTGTGTCGGAACAAAGTATCTGTCAAGGCAGGCGAGGAAAGGCTCAGCTTTTTGACGTTTGGCAACTGAGCTGGGGTATCTCACAGCGGCAGTTGCTAGTAAGTGCTTGAAACCCCTTTGTTGGTTTCGGCTGGTAACACACAGCTCATTATTTCTGCTTTCTGCACTCCTTGGGGTGGGGGTTTCCCACGTTTCCTTCATCTCGGAGGAAGCAATAGGAGCAGTTGTGAGGAGACAGCTTCCTGAATTTTTCCTGTTTCCTTACAAGGGAGGAAATTCTAAACCTCAAGACAGGAAAGGATTGCTTCTCATTTTGGCTCCCTCCTTTATGAGACCCAAAATCAAAGGCTGAATCCTCTGAGTGATAGGAGGAGTCAGTCAGGCATCTTCTGCACTGTCCCCATAGCCAGCTTGCAGAGCAGATTGTGTTTGTATTTTTAAAGATTCTCTGTATTGCTCTTTATTTATATATCTGAGTATGTGCATGAACATACTCAAAGACCATAAAGTTAGCACTGGGTCCCTGGGAGCTGGAGTTATACGGATCCAGCCTAAGGGATTGCTGCTGCATGTAGTTTTATGTTACTGTCTTTGCTCTAGACCGGCCAAGCTACCAGCCTCCACCCAGCTTCCCTTGAATCCTTTGACAGAACACACACACACAGAGACACACACACACACACAGAGTTTGTTCCTTTACAATTTGACCTCTTGGCACAGTTGCTGGGCACTGGTATCTCCCTCCCAGAAAAGCATGCCCTTACCAGTTTATTATCTCTACCTCTCTACCTGCCCTAAACTTCAGGGGCTAGTCCCACTAGCCCCTGCCAAACATCCCTGGCCACCTGCCTGTAGTAGTAGCCACAGGCCCCAGCTTACCCCGAGACCTCACATGGCTGCTGTGTTCTTCTCTCTCCAAAGATGGCAGAAACTTCTCTTTCCTTCCTCGTGTCTCCTTTTCCTCCTGAGATCTGGAACTTCTGCCTGTACCTTTCACCTAGCAATTGCCCCCCCCCCCCCCCCGGATTTCTTTACTGACAAATTGAGGAGCAGGACCTTAGCATCAGAACTACCCTGCTTCAATTGCTAAAAACTGAACTCAGGCCACCTGAAAGAGCCGCAACCACTGAGCCATGTCTCCAGCCCTCGAGGGGGTAGGGGTTGTTGTTTGTTTTATAGACCCAACAGGCTTTTGCAAGAGTTGGTCTGGACAAGGTGCATTCAATCCTTAAACAGAGAAGGACCTGGTGTTAGCTATGAGCCCAACTCAGAGCAGCTTTGGTTTTCCTGTCCCTCTATTTGTGATAGAGAGAAGGCAGGATTGAGACGTAGAAATATTCTCTCAATTGCTGTGTGTAGATAGCTCAAGATGTAGATCACCATACATATGACAACTCATGGGTTTATTGTTATGTATAGGAAAATTGATGCTTATTGATGACAATTGACACTGGTTTTCTACTCAGAATAAGGTTTACCCTCAATTTTACTTTTAAAAGACATTTTCAAATTTTCAAATTACAGTGTACGTTTGTATGTGTGTAATGTATCCCACAATGTGTGTGTGTGTGTGTGTGTGTGTGTGTGGTAGATCTTACAGGAGCCAGTTCTCCCCCTCCACCATGTATGTCCCAGGGATCAAACTGAGCAACCAAGTGCCTTTATCTGCTGTCTTAGTCAGTGTTCTGTTTCTATGAAGAGAATCCAGGACCACAACAACGTTTAAAGGAAAGCATTTGACTGGGGCTGGCTTACAGTAAACAGGTTTAGTCCATTATTGTCATGGCAGGAAGCATGGTGGTGCACAGGCAGCCATGGTGCAGACCAGCAGCTGAGAGTTCTATGTCTGGATTGGCAGGTAGCAGGAAGAGAGAATGACACTGGGACTGGCTTCAACTTCTGAAGCCTTAAAGCCCACCTGCAGTGACATACTTCCTCCAACAAGGCCACACCTCCTAACACTGCCACTACAATTGGGCTATGGGCCACACCCACCCCAACAAGGCCACACCTCCTAACAGTGCCACTACCAATGGGCCTATGGGGACCATTTTCATTTAAACCACCACAGCTGCTAAACCATCTTGCTGGTCCTTAAAAACATTCCTCAGAGAAAGCCAGTTGTGGTGGTGCATGCCTTTAATCCCAGCACTTGGACGGAAGAGACAGGTAAATCTTTGTGAGTTCGAGGCCAGCCTGGTCTACACAGCGAGCTCCAGGGCAGCAGACGCTACGTAGTGAAATTCTATCCCCAAAGCAAAAATTTAGACAAGGATACAAACATGATCAAAGAGCTACTGGAAACATTTCTTTTTATGCATACTAGTTTTACATATATACTTATATGTATGTACGTATGTATGTATATGCGCACCCAGTACATGCCTATAAAGGCCAGAAGATGGCATTAGACCCCCTGAAACTGGAGTTACAGCCATGAGCCTCCATGTTGGTGCAGGTAAGCAAAGCTGATCTGCAAAAATCAAGTTCTCTCCACCACTGAGCCATCTCTGCAGCCTAAAATGTTTATTCTCCTAGGTGGTAAAGGGTGTTCACCATGCCACATTCAGCTCTATATACAAACTATTGAGGCGGGGAAAGACTCGGCTGCAGCTTCTCCCATGCCTGTTTGCTTGGTTCTGAGCTAAGGCAGCACACAAAGGTGCTATGCAGTTTCTTCCTCCAGTGAAGCATTGCTTCCTGGGGGCTGAGGAAGATTCATACTCAAGAAGCCAAAAATTTACAGGACTCGGAAGTTAGGGAACCGCAAGGCTAACAAGTCTGTAAGCAGGGACCCATTACTGGAGGTAGGAGATGCTTCCCATAGCTGCCTGTGAGTCCTGTAGGGCACTCCCGGGCTGCAGCTTCCAGAATGGCTGCAGTGGGCTCTCTGAAGAGGCAGCTGCCTTTGAGTCTCTCAGGCTCCTTGTACACTCATAAACCTCATAGTTACTGGCTGATCAGACGACGCTTGGCTGGAATCTGTTTTGTTCTGTTGTGGGCACTACCTGGAATGAACAGACATTTGTTCATGTCTCCCCAGGAAAAGCCAGACAAGATCAAATGTAGATTCACAACTTGGACAGGCAGCAGTCTTCGAACTGCTGTTCCTTATCTGCCAGTCTAGACAAGCAGCCTCCCCTTACCTAACAACCCAAACTCGCTTGCAGTGAGTTTGACATGGCCACAGGGGGAGGGCTGGGATGGGGGTAGGGGGAGGGCTAGGCAAGAATGGACACAGACGAGCTGGCAACCTGCACCTGACTTCTTGAACGAAGGTCAAGAACAAAAGGTTGCTGTTCACGATCTGCAGCTGGGGAAAGTCCACAAGGTACAGGTTGCCCTGGTAACATCACACAAAACACCCTGGATGTGAAAGGGGGTTCCCTTCCTCGACTTAACGTGAACTGTACATTTCTAAAGTTGAAATTTTAACCACTCCATGGACGTTTACTTTGATAAGTGGAATTTCCACAGAAGTATGTAGGAATACAGAAGTTACCAAGATTTCACTACGCCCATGTCTCTGTTAGGCAAAAACAGAGGTAAACACAGATGGCTTGAGTGCATATTAAGGCCTTAACAGGCAAGGATGATGATAATCCAAGCCAGAGGCTTAAATACTGGATAAAGAAAATTTAAAATGTCAAATGTACGACCTGTTCCCTGTATGCCCTCTCTGCTACTCTACTAATGGAGGATTTTACTCATAAGCCCCATCACACTTATGAAATGACTTCCTTTTAGTAAAGTAGAAAACAGAATCCTGCATTTCTAGAAAAAAATAAATAAATAAACTATTTGAACTCAAATGAAAGGGGTCCAAATCAAAAGGGTGTGTGTTTTCCTTGCCTTTGTGTAAGAGTCCATTTAAATAAAGTCTCCCTTAGAGGCCCAAAGCAAAGACACATATTTAAGACCAAAAGACACATGGTTTCTCATGCAGGAGTATTTGCTGTGTGTATGTTTGTATACCACGAGGGCACTAATGTTCACAGAGGTCAAAAGAGGGCATCTGGTCCCCTGAGGCTGGAGCTACAGGCAACTCAAGAGCAACAAGTGGATACTTTTTTTTTTTTTCTTTTGGTTTTTTGAGACAGGGTTTCTCTGTATAGCCCTGGCTGTCCTGGAACTCACTCTGTAGTCCAGGCTGGCCTTGAAATCAGAAATCCGCCTGCCTCTGCCTCCCGAGTGCTGGGATTAAAGGCGTGTGCCACCACGCCCGGCTGAGGGGATACTTTTTAATCACATAGAAATTGCAGCTTATGGCCCTTAGTTTTTGTCTTTCCTCTATAAAAAGACAACCATCCTCAAATGTCTTTCCCAGCCATTCTCTTTTTAATAAACAGCTGATTATCTTCTAAGTTATTGCCCCTCTAGGCATATGGTGATGAACTAGGCACACAAGCTTCTTGTTGCTATGAGAATACTGTTTACATCTGAAAGGTAGAGACAGATAAGGTAACTTCAGATAAACACCTTGATGGAGACGAGCCCCGCATCACAGTAGATGTGATGCGACTTATAGTTCTTTAAAATATTTTAACATAGTTAATGTGCATGTGTATGTGTGTGTACCACTGTGCTGCTGTTTTTAACACAATCTTACAGTTTTACCAGTACTCAGGAGCCAGATGCTGGGGGAAAGCCTGCTAGCTCAGAGAGGCAGAGAAAGCACCGTGCTGACCTTCCTCCTCAGTCAACACCCCAAAAGGGAAAGGAAGCCCTCCTTCTCCACAGCACCCCAAAAACCTTTCAAACTCAATGTCTCTCCCTTCTACTCCAGTGTCTCTCTGCCAGTCCTCCTGACTTCCTCTCACTCTCTATGGCTTTCCTGTCTACTGGTTGCTTGCTAACACCTTTGACTGATGGTTGGCTTTATTTAATCATATTGACAATAAACAGAAAGAACGCGGTTGGATTAAAGGTGTGTGCTAGGGCTGAGCCGCACTACAACTAGAAACAGGTTTTTCCAGTAAATAACACAATCTTGGAGTTCACGTTGTGGTCAGATATCCTGCAAGTGTTTGCTCGCGGAAGTCAGAGCAGTTCCTTCCGTTTCACTACATGAATTCTTTGAATCAAACTCAGGTCCTTAGGCTTGGCAGCAAGCACCCTTGCCTGCTGAGCCACCTCCAGCCTGTGACAAACAAAAATGTCCCTCTCCAGATGTTTGAACACTTTATCCCCAGTTGATGGCGCTGTTGGGAAGGCTTAGGAGGTGTGGTCTTACTGGAGAAAGTATGTCACTGTGGGCGGGCTTTAAGGTTTGAAGGCCATGCACTGGTCTCAGTTTGCTCTCTGCTCCTGCATAGAGGGATCAAGACGCAAGCTCTCACCTTGCAGTTCCAACTGTCGTGCCTGCCATGTTCTTGTCATGATGGATCTTATCGCTCTGGAACTGTAAGACCAAATACACCCTTCTATGAGCCATCTTGGTCCTGGCGTTTTATCGCAGCAGTAAAAGAAGTAACAAATGCTTGGAGTGATATTTCCTCAGGAACAGGAATGGCACAAAAGGAACTACCTAAGTAACAGGTGGGTCTCTACGCCTGCCCAGGCGGAAGGGAGGATGGAGAGGTCCTGAAACAAGGGAGGTCCCAGAGTGGACAAGGAGCGATACCCAGGAGATGACATGTTCTATCTTTACCGATCACTTTAGTCTCCACGGATGACAGGGACTTCGGACACAGAGGGACCAGGGGCAGCACTGATTGGAGAAAGCAACACACTGTCCTCAGTCTGGGATCTACCACACCCAGATCTCTGATGGGCGAGTATGGGGGGCGGGGATAAGAAAAGATTAATGTGGGAGCAGCAGGGTAAGACAAAGAACAGTGAAGTGTTGTGGGCATTTGACAGTTCTGCCTGCTCAGCATCTGGCCTTCCCTCGAAGCCAGAAAATTCACCACCATATGCTTTAGGCTGCAGTGTTTCTTGACCTGTGGGTCCCAAGCCCTTTGGGAGTTGCATATCCTGAATATCCAAAATATGATTATAAAGTAGCAATAAAATAATTTTATGGTTGGGGGTCACCACAACATGAGGAACTGTATTAAAGTGTTGACATGTCTAGAAGGGTAAGACCTTCATCTAGAGGAAAGATATGGCTAATTCCTAACTCCTGGAGACTTGCAATACAACTGGTACCTTTGTTGGGGAATCTGTATCAGAAATGATGATGCAGCCGGACGTGGGAGGCAGAGGCAGGCAGATTTCTGAGTTTGAGGCCAGCCTGGTCTACAAAGTGAGTTCCAAGACAGCCAGAGCTATACAGAGAAACCCTGTCTTGAAAAACAAAAAAACAAAAAGAAAGAAATGATGTTGCAGAGCCCTGATGGCCACACCACAGCAGAATCGGGACCAGGAGTGGCCTTGTCAGCCACTGTTGACCAGCCTGTTTCTGCCCCTTCCAGGCTCCCTTAGACTGCCAATTGTTTTTAATATATTTTAAAAACTGAAGCATACCTTAGAAAAATCACAGCTCTCACTGTGCTTCTTGAGAAAGAATCATCTTTGAGACCACCAAGGGCAAGATAGACAAGCCTGTCAGCACCGTCAGTGAGCCCTGCTTCTGAAGTGTGGTTTTTAAGATTTCCTTTCTGCCTGAGCTAGCCAGTTAATTTTTGGCGAAGTTAGCATGTATCCAAGGTTCTCACGTGCAGGGCTCAATCATCAACTATGAACCCAATGGATTTTGCAAACTGGTCAGGAAATGAGGGTCAAAGATCATTTCTCCTTATAGCTGGGGCACAGGTGAACAGGAACCAAATTAGGATTTGTGGGAACTTTTTGAGAAAGGGTTTCACTAAATAGCCCTGGCTGGCCTTGAACTTGCAGTGATGTTCATGCCTTAGGATGGTTAAGTTTGTTTGTTTTTTTTTTTTTTTTTTTTTTGGTTTTTTGAGACAGGGTTTCTCCGTGTAGTCCTGGCTGTCCTGGAACTCACTTTGTAGACCAGGCTGGCCTCGAACTCAGAAATCCGCCTGCCTCTGCCTCCCGAGTGCTGGGATTGAAGGTGTGTGCCACCATGCCTGGCCGTTCGATTTCTTTGATGGCAATTCCCTTCTGCTAGGGCCATACCTCCAAAGCCTGCAAGCAGATTCTTCTGGCTCCTACTTCAAAATATATCCATAATTCTCCTTGTAAGTTAATAAAGCTACACAGGCTTCTCTTGTCTGAGTGACCGTGTCTCCGCCTTCACTGACTACACAACCAGAAACACTACTACCTAATGTGAAATGCCTTCAGTGTTCCTGACTAGTTTCAACATGAGCCTACAAGCCTAATCCAAATGAGGGATGGGGAAGAAATGAAGGCTCTGTGAGAGTCAGAGCGACTCCAAGTTTATCTCTGAAGTATCCTGCTCATCCTTGCTCACACGCAGGACCCTAGGCTCTCGGCAAGCTCTCCGAGATCGCCGTCATTGTACAGAAGATCCAGGAACTGGGTGTGGGTCTGAACACAAAGTCAGTTACAACTTGCTCCAGTCAATGTCGGTTCCGTGGGTAAAGGACTTGCTGCCTAGCATGATGTCCGAATTTGATCCCTAAGACTTCCATACATATGCCAGATGTCACTCACCTCAATACACACACACACACACACACACACACAAATAGACAGTGTAATTTAAAAAAAAAAATATTTTAAAGTAAAGGCACCTAAACTTGGCAATTCTGGAAGTGGCAAAGGCAATTTTACCAAAAAAAAAAAAAAAAAAAAAAAAAGCCTGTAGCTATGACAGAGATTTCCTAAAAAAATATTTATCATACTCAAGGCAACAGAGACTGATCAAGACCCATTCTCATCAAAAATCAAAGTGAGAAAGAATTGCCTTTAAAGTATCTCGGACACCAGAAAATTCCAATTTTGGACAGTTCAATGCTCTCTGTATCTATGGATAACTTCTTCAGGAATATGAAAGTGGCCTGGGTGTGGTGGTGCATACCTTTAGTCTCAGCACTTCAGAGGCAGAGGCAGGCAGATCTCCGAGGTAGAGGCCAGCCTTGTCTACAAAGCTAATTCCAGGACAGCCAGAGCTACACAAAGAAAGTCTGTCAACAACAACAACAACAAGAATATCAATGTGATCTTTAAAATCAATTACGATAGCATGGCACTGTAATAATATTTTAATAAAGCACTTATACCCCTATACTATTTAATATATAATACTTATGTATTATACACGACATAGCAATCAAACAAACAAAAAGCACGGGTACTTTCTCTAGAACACATTTGAAAATACTTTGTTAACTCATGGTGTACACCTGCATCACCTCTGGTTACATTTGTTACACAATGTTTTAAAACATGAAAGTCTCATATAAAAATAGTTATTTTTCTTCATACTAGTGGGCTTTCAAATTACATGGGTGTTATGTGTATTGCATAGAAGTACCTTAATATTTAGAAAAATAGTGAGAAACCGGTTTTTTTTTTAATGGATGTCACACTTTATACTTGGCAATTCATATTCATTTATACTTCTAAAATTACACATTCTGTAAGTATAAAAGTTTTTTTTTTTAATACATTTAAAAAATTTGTAACGTGTAGCATTCTGGCAAGATGACTTCCTTAGAAACATGGGCAATTACTTAAGTCAGCATGTTAAGTATACCTCTATAAATAAATACTTAGAGCATCACAGGAGACAGAGATGCATAGAGCGGATGGAGTCATTTTAAGTCACTAGTGCAGGCATCTGGTCACTTGATCCCTTATGAAGCTGAAAGACTTCAACGTAAAATACAACTTTCCACAGGGAGACTGTGTCTACAAAGCAAAAATAGAAAGGCAATTGCTTCTACTCAAATAGTTCTGGTGCGTTTTTATTCAAGTGGTCTTTATGTAACTTATCTTTTAACTTAAACATTCATTCCCTGAAAAAGACATTTTTAAGCTAATAACTTTGGCCTTATTTTAAAAATATTTGGAATGCTGTAACCAACCCCTTCCCTCATTCTAAAACCTATACGCATAATTAAGTTATAAATATATATTCTCAGAACCATAAAAATATTTAATTTTTATAAGCTTAAATAATTATGAAATGTTAATACAAAATACATTAAAATACCTGTATAATTTTACATTTATAAAATTTTTTCTTATAGCAGCAGCATTCATATTGCAAATGAAATATGACCAAATGACATTGCACAGGGACTCTAACTGCAAATCAGTGCAGCTGCAGTGTCCTCTGCAGAGAACATCCGTCTCCACGGACAGAAGAACATTCTCACCGAAAAGGTTAATAACGTACCCGACCCTTACAAACAACTGCATGTCTCCTCCATACAACTGGCAAGGTTTATTAAAATATCCCCCAAGGTCTGGTTACCTTTATGCCCAGAACAGCTCAGTTCTTAAGTAAAATAACCATATGAATGAATAGTGTTTATAATTGAATGACATGAACTTATTAGGAATTAACTTAAGGTTCCTATATATATATATATATAATATATTATATATATATTTTTTCCCCAGAAAAAGGATTGACATGAAACTTGATGACATCATCACAAATAAAACAAGCCGTCCATCTTAAACACTCATGTTCAGCTTGTTTTTGTTGAGCTCACGTTCCAGATTGCCAATCAAAGTATCAATGCTCTCTTGCAAATCTCTGAGGTTAGCCTTCTGATCCACTGTGGATTCAATGGTCTGTACCGTCAAGTACGTCTGAAACGTGCACCCTCCTGACATGGGGAATTGTTGTGTGGTCATGACTTCCGCTCCGTCCGTTTTGCTATAGTGCCTACTTTCTCCGCCTTCTAAGAGGCCATCATCGCAGTCCAAAGCCTTGACGTTTTCTCTTGCACTTAAAGAGTAGCTCTCCCCACAGCTGCTCCAGTCTCCTGCATAGCGGTTGCTGAGTGGACTGTCTAATCGGGCCTGCCTTGCCCTCAGCACCCCTGATGAATCCGGACCGCTCAGATTTAATACACACGGTCGCTCTTTCTTTCGCCTCAAGTAATTCAGAGAAGACGACTGCTCCAGGCACAAACTGTCTCTGGGTTCTTTGACAGTTAAGCGTTGCACTAGAAATGAACAATACAAGCACTTTAGTGACAGCCAGTGGCCTTAAAAAGACAGAGCAGACAATGAAGCCACTTAATAATCAACTAGCAACATGCACTTAACAGAGACGTGCGTTCTACTGAAAGTATTCCATAGTAATTTTTCTACTCCCACATGTAATTAGGATTAGGCGTACAAGGTAGTACAACATTCAGTGGTGCTACGTTACCCTAAAGAGTAACATTCCCCATCAAACTCCCAACGTTGATTAATTTTCTGTGCAAGTTAATTGCTATCTAGCTCTAATTCTAAGCAAGTAGCTTCTCTCGAATTAAAGACTACAGCAAAAAGCAGGCAAGGCACGGTGTGTAAAGAGCAGGGAACAAGAAGTTACCATGTACGTACATCTAGCATAGGCAAAGGCAGCTAATGTGATCGCTCTAGCTCTGACCTTAGTGGGCTTTTTTTACAGTAGTTAGCAGATGTCAACATTTACCAAGCAGCCCAAATTTCACTTCAATAAAATGCAGGAATCCTAGGCCTGGCTGACAGTTACCTGAGGGTTATACAGCATTAGCTACTAACAGTCTTCATTTTTTGTTTTTTTTGGCCTGGAAATAGCACACATATTTTATTTCCCAATTCTGGTTAGAGATGTAACAATCTCAAATAACATTCTTCATACTTAAACTGTTTTCCTCTGAGACAAGCCACATTCTATCTGCTTGCATTGTCCTGGTCGTACAGAAGGCGACAGGCACAGGGGACTTCGTACAAAACACGGCTTACATTGCTTACTTAGAAGGGAGTATTTGTCTAAGGTTCTGCGTATAAAATAGCCTGTAGAATGCTAAGCCGTAGCTATTTGAAGGTTCTCCACATTAGCTAGCTCCTTCTGCTTGTTTATTCTGTTTGGCTTCCTCTTACAGTTCCCTCACTAAGAGAAGGGGCTTAAGTCAGTGGTGACATCAACATTGCAACTCAGAATGAAGCTTTATTAACAAAAGAACTTAAGAATGATACACACGTCCCAGTTTTCCAGACTTAATATTCCCAACATTTTACAAAGATATTTTACTTACAGCTATATTTCAACTTTTACTTTATTTAAAAATTTCCATTTATTACATTTTTAAGACTTATTTTGTATATATGAGTGTCGTGCCTGCATGTATATGCTGTGTACCAGCTACGTGCCTGGTACCAGGGGAGAACAGAGAGGTCATGTGATCTTGGTCATGTGATCTTATCTTGCTGCTTCCTCGATTTCTTCCCATCATCCTCTATGCTATTCCCATTGGGCCTGAAGGTTTGCGGAGGATAGAATGCACAGCACACCCTAGTCTGAAGGGAAACCTACCTTGCTTTTGCTCAGCCAGGACTCTATTCAAACTCCACTTTTACACGATATCTTCGAAGAATACTCAAGAAACCAATTAAATCATTATTTTACATTAAACTAAGAACTCAATTTCTGAAATATCAATGTCACTATCTTTTTAAACTACGGATACTGGGACATTTTCCTATAAACTTGTAAGGAAAATGGCTGATCTTAGCCATACAGGAGAAGTCCTGGCTTTCCCTATGCTGTGACGGCCTGTTTTCAAGAGAATGAATGGAAACAGACAGCTAAGGCTGCTGAAACTGTGTCAGAGGGTGTTAAGTACTAAGAAACTTAACTTTTCCCTATGTTTCGGGCCAGCAGAATTTTCTTTTAATAGATATCATCTGTGACCTTACAAACGTTACAACCTTGTAAGAAAAGGAAGCCCTGCCCCAAATGTATTCCTCATGGAGAATGTAGACTATCAACAACTTTATTAACACTACAGCTGCATCTGCAAGGGAAAGACTGGCCTCACAAAAGCACCCAGTATTCTTCTCAATAGCAAACCCACTGTGTTCCAAAAGCTCCAAGCACAAAGCCTGTAAAGAGAAGACTGTGAAAGCCTGAAGCTCTCTCCTGTGCGGAGACCCTCGCTCATCCAGCTGTGGTCACTGGCGGCGAGCGCAGGGGGGCAGTACCCTTACCTTCACTAACACGACAGGCTTCAGACTTGGAAGACAGGACTTTACAAACAGAAGTCTCAAAGCAAATAGTCTTCTTGCCCCCACATTTGGGGGCAGGGGGTGGGTGTGAGATCCAAAGTAACATAAAAGCACAATGTGTAGAAAGAGGAAAAGGAAGGAGCGGCGGGCAACCCTTCTTAGCTCTGGAGTGGAGGGAATTCCCTAAAGGAAAGCTAGCTATGCCCCTCTACTGAAGGCCTGGGCTAGCTGACTCCTCGGTGTCACTCCTCAGTTCTCGATGGCCCAGTAGCTGTGTCTTATTTACGTGATGTCTGCCTTCCTGAAAATCCACAGCAGGCAATTTAGAGGGGAAAACTATTGTTTGCTCTCATCCTCTGCCCGCTTCTATCTTTTGTCTAGGGTACTTGCAAGGAAAATAACGGGTTCTAGAGAAAGGTTATTGTTACAGCCAGCAACAAAAGTCTTTGGAAAAACAAACTGATCGTAAGACCGTGGCGTACGTTATCATTAAGATACAGTCAATGAGCTAGAGAGACAGCTCAGAGGTGAGGAGTGCTGTGCTCCTGTGTGCGCCCAGGCTCAATCCCCAGCACCCACGCAGCTGCCGACAACTGTCTGTAGCTTCAAGTACAGAGGCTCTGACACCTTCTTCTGGCTCCCACAGACGTGCACACACGTGAAGCACAGACAGACAAACATGAAAGCAAAACACGCATATAAAATAAATCTTAAATAACTAAAATGTAGCCAACACTGAATCTGTTTACATTTATATCCGTGCATGTAGCACACAGAGGTCGGAGTAGGGCTGGAAGATGTCTCGCTGAGTAACAAGCTTATGGGTCAAGGATAAGGACGGGAGCTCCGTCCCCTGGACGCACGAGGAGGAAGGAGAGAAGCTGTCCTCTGACCTCAAATGCACATTCATATCCACACCCCCCACGCACAAAATAAGTAAATGAAATGTAAAAACCAAATCGTAAAACCTTTTATGGGGTGCGTTTTGCTTGCATGTATGTCTGCACCTTGTTCACACACGGTGCCCCAAGAGCTGAGAAGAGGATTTCAGAGTCCCTGGTACCGGAGTTCTCGACGTTGTGAGCCACATGTGAATTCTGGGAATTGAACCTCTGGAAGGGCAGCTAGTGCTCTAACTGCCTTAGTGCTCTAACTGCCGAGTCACCTTTTCAGCACCACACAAACAAATCCTTAAGACCAAAAGATAATTGCCAGCATGAGCTGAAGTAATTTCAGAGTAACCGTTAGCATAGTAATTCTATAAGGAAGAATGGACGTGGGCTGGAGGTGACTTGGTTACAGAGCACTCGATGCTCTTCCTGGGGAGCCACACCTCTGGTAGCTCACAGCTGCCTCTTTAACTCATGCTGCAGGGAACCCAATGCGACCTTCTGGCCTTCTCAGGCTCCTCTACGCACACACACATCACATAAGTAAAAATAAAATAAATATTAAAAATACAAAAAAGAATAATAGGCTTAAAAAGAAAAAGAATTTTGGTTCAAAACAAATTAAATTAAGGTGAGAAACAGAATAGTATGTGCTAAAAGCTGTGCTGAGCACCCTAGGGACATCTTGGTACTTAATTTTCACACAAAGTCTATAAACTCATGAGATTAAGATGGAGCACAGTAACGTCTACGGTTATAAAGAGTTTCCCAAAGTCAGAGTGCCCTAAGTGGTACAACCAGCAATTTGAGCCAGCTTTTACTAAGCCCAAAATATATACGATGGCTCAAATGTCTACAGTGTTATGAGCAAACACAAAATATAAATAGCAAACAATACAGAGCAGGTCTCAATTCCTTAGTACTGAAAAAGCAAAAAAATCTAGATTTGTTTTCCCAACCATATCTGGACATTTTAATCATTAGCTAATCCAGACATCCCATTGCTGCTAAAAAAATGTACTCCAGAGAATCCTTTACCTGGCCAGAGCTGGAGCAAGTAATGAAGAACCTCGATGTGTTTTTTAAAATCCAAAGCACTGGCAAGCTCTTCAGAATCGGTGAAGACTCTGTTGTTGTGGGTTGAAGTCTCTTGCCTCTGGTTAAGCAACACTGGTCCAAAGCACACAGCCAAATTCTGGCAGGTCATCTTATTCACTTCGTGGTAGGAGGCCACCAGTTTCAGATGATCTAACAACATCTTTAGGGTTGCCTAAGTATGTCCAAACACAATTTAACCCAGTAAGTGGTTAGATGTCTATATCAAACACTTAGTAATATATTCTAAATTCCAACTGGCCTCCCACCAGCTTTCTCCTCCCTCTCTAAAGTGCCAACAGCAGCTGTGGCAATGTGGAGGAGAGGTCAAATACCCATGATCCTCGGGTTTCTCGTGAGGACTGCTACACTAGGTAGCCTGAGGTAGGGCATAGCCACAACTGTGGTGATCCTCTAGGAAAGGATGGATTTCAAAGGCCAACATGTTTCTCCTGTGTTAACTAATAAATATTTTAAGTAGTCAAAATTATGAAAAAAAAAAAAAAACAATAGAATTAAAAAAGAAATTCCCAGCCGGGTGTGGTGGCGCACGCCTTTAATCCCAGCACTCGGGAGGCAGAGGCAGGCGGATTTCTGAGTTCGAGGCCAGCCTGGTCTACAAAGTGAGTTCCAGGACAGCCAGGGCTACACAGAGAAACCCTGTCTCGAAAAACCAAAAAAAAAAAAAAAATCCCAAGCTGGGCACAGAAGGTCAACAAAGGAGGGGCTAATCTGGGAGAGAGGGGACGTGAGGACAGGAACGGGAGGACTGGAATGAGGGGAACTGTGAGGGATGCAATGCATGAAAGAAGATTAAAAGCTAAAACATAAAAAGATAAAGGAAGCTAGCTGAAAAAAATTATTTGTTTTAAGCACCTATGGAAAAAAAATGATTTTCTTTTGAAGTAAAAGTATATTTCATCATCAACTTAAGAAATAAGCTTTATAAATTACATTTAGAATTTGCTTATAATTATAATTCATATTTATAAATTAAATTAAATAATTTCTTTATAAATTATATTAAACAAATGGATGCGAATTTAAAACTGCTCGTCACGGGCTGGAGAGATGGCTTAGTGGATAAGAGTGCTTGCTGCTCTAGAGAAGGCCGGTGGGAACAGGTGGTCCGTTCCTAGCACTGACATCAAGCAGTGCAGCTCAAGATGGCCTGGAATTCCAGCTCCAGGAAATCTGGCGCCCTCCTCTGACTGCTGTGGGCACCAGGCATGCATGTGGTGCACATACATACACTCAGGCACTCATACATCCACATAAAATGAAATTAATCTGTAAAGCAGAACTTAGAAGGCACACTCATGCCTGGGCTAACGATATACACAGAAAAGATAAAACTGATCTCTAAGAGACATTTCAGAAGCAGTAAAGGCAGAGCCAAAGCCCACCTGCCACAAATGTCTGAGTCCTAACCGACTGTGATGATGGGGCTTCCATAGCTAACACACGGGCTGGGTCTCGGGAGAAACGGCTATCGAGCACACTTGCCTTCTCAACGTCCGGCAGGCAATCCAGGAGGTCCACAGTGAGCCTGGAGTCACTGGGCTCGTTCTCACAACCACTCGACGACATTTTCAAAGGACTCTTCGCCATAGCATCCAACACAGCCTCATACAGCTGCTTGGTTATTAGGGGAGAAGGGAGTTCTCTCAAGTAGTCCTTAAGAACCCCTGTGAAATTAGACCAGAGACAGTAGAGATGGGTCTTCCCAGTCCGGTAAGTATAGTGAACTCTTTAGAAATGCAAACATTATGGCAGTCAGCTTTAACACTCTGAAAAATAATATGAACACAAGGGATTCTCGCAAAACACTGGCGATTTATATTCCTGTGAGTTGCTTTAGTAACTAGCTTTGTTTGGAGCATGCTAAAATACAGACATGATTTCCATAGTTCTGTTACGGCGTGATGAAAGCTGTTCTTGATACCTAAGTCCTATGGACCCTGACCCCTGTGTAAAGTCCTGCCCATATTAGTTAAGAAAGGAGGGAATACAAATACTGCCTATAAACCATTAAATTATCCAAATTTTGAACTTCAAAAATTTTAAGGGATACCGAAAAGGAACCATCCGTCCAAAGCCGTTGTAAATCGTAGAGGGACATCATGACTCTCCCCTCTGACGCTGCACATGTATCTTAAACAGATATACTAGGTCAGTAGTCTATGGGGCCACACTGTCATACAAAAGGAGAAGGATCACTCCTCACACCAAGCAAACCAAAACAAAAGTCTCTGGGCGCGCTGTAGAACTCCACTAATCCTAATACATAGGAGGCAGAGGCAGACAGATCTCTGGAGTTTGAGGTCAGCCTGCTCTACAGAGTGAGTTCCAGGAGAGCCAGAGCTGTTACACTTAGAAACCCTGTGTTGGGGGGCTGAGGGAGGGAGGTGAACTAAAGCAAAAGTCAAGAGCAGGAAGCATCAGACTTGTTGCTATATAAGAGAAGAATGAAGAATATTATCTATAGTAAGTTTCTTCCTTGTTTTCTTCTTTAGGTTTTTCTCCGTGTAGCCCTGGCTGTCCCAGAACTCGCTCTGTAGACCAGGCTGGTTTCGAACTCAGAGATCCACCAGCCTCTGCCTCCCAAGTGCTAGGATTAAAGGCGTGCGCCACCACTGCCCGGCTTATAGTAAGTTTCTTAAGAGAAGCTGAAGAATACTATCTATAATAAGTTTATTTTCAAAAACATTTGTGATGGAGCAGAATTGGAGAAGGTAGGACATGACTGTTTGCCAGGTTTTGTTCGGGCTTTACCATCCAAGTGAGTCTTCAGCTATAGCTTGAAATAGGGGACTCAGGAGGAGTTACAGTTGAGCAGGTAGGAAGATTGTTTCCGAGACAGTTTGCTCCAGACAAAACTTGAAGGCTCAGGAAGACATGAGCAACAAGCTGGACCTGAGAATGAGCAACTGAGATGGCTGCTGCCCAGGAGGTGTAAGCCTAGAGATCTGAACTGAAGGTCACCTTCTGTTACACAGCAAATTCCTTGATGGCCTAGTAACAGGGGCCCGGGCTCCTACCCCAAAGTGTATGTGTGTGTGTGAGAGAGAAGAGACAGACAGACAGACAGACAGACATAGTCTCTCTCTCTCTCTCACACACACACACACACACACTCAGGAAGCAATAAGCAGCGTCCAGAGATGACTAGGAAATGAGAGCTCTCTCAAACGTGATGAAGAAAGAGGGACTAAAAGACACCATGTGGGGCTGGAGAGATGGCTTAGCAACCACATGGTGGCTCACAACCACCTGTAATGAGATCTGATGCTGTCAGATCTGATGAGATCTGACAGCTACAGCGGACTTGTACATAATAAATAAATAAATAAATCTTAAAAAAAAAAAAAAAAGAAGAAGAAGACCCCATGTGGTGAGAAACGGTGGTGTTAGGATGAGAAGAAAGACATGGATGCTTCCAGGGAAGACAAGGAAAAGCTGCTTCGAGACAGGCCCTGAGGTACCAAAAATGATGCACAATATTAACTAGGTTAGATAAGAATGGCCATAAATACCGTGGGGAACGGTCTGTTCCAGGCCCTGCATTGAGATCTCCTGACAGGGCCCCTGTATTTATAAACAAATTCTTCTTGCAGAGGGATTTTGTAGCTAGGTATAGGAGACAATGACTTAGAGGCAATGAGAGATAAGGACAAAAAAAAAAGAGAGACTCATCTAAAAAGAAAATCAGCTGTCTTGGCAAGCAGTCATAGGGAACAAAGGCCAGTCACAGAGCTGGTCAGGAGATGAATGGACATGAAAGAACACAACAGAAAGGTCTCCAAGGCCCAGAAGAGAGGGACCGTAATCACCTAGACTTGGAGAAGTCCGCTGGGAAGAAAGCAGAGACTCCTGAGAAAACACAAAGGAGTGGAGCCACTTCAAGATGTTGGGAAGATCGTTTGTATCCAACACCAAGGGAGGCGGGAAGTGGGAAGAATGGAAATGGATACAAACACTAACAGCCTGGCCAAAGCAGAAGCAGAGGGTGCTGCTCCCATCTCACAGGAAGTGAGGAGGCAGGAGCCCACAGGCAAGGCATGAGGAGACCAAGACTAAAGAGACACAGGCGGATAAGGGGTGGAGGACAAAGGAGAGAGGGAGAAAGGAGAGAAGACCAGTGGGGGAGGGAGAGGGAGGGAAGGGAAGGAGGGGAGGGGAGGGGAGGGGAGGGGAGGGGAGGGGAGGGGAGGGGAGGGGAGGGGAGGGGAGGGGAGGGGAGGGGAGGGGAGGAGAGGAGAAGAGAGCAACCCCAACACGTTAGCCCCACTTGAGGGAAACTAAACAGGGGCAAAACTTTACTCAGAAACTAAGTCTTAAAAAAAGCAACTATATCCCATGTTTCTACACCAGAAGATAACATTGTGAAGATAACAATAGACCCTAAATTGATTACAGAATCAATGTAGATCCTACCAAAATCCCAGCTAGGAGCTGGAGGTATAACTCAGTAGTAGTTTACTTAGCGTGCATAAGCCATTAATTTGATCACCATTATCACCAAATAGAAAATAGAATAAAATCCAGCTAGCTTTGTCACAAAAACTTACAAACTGATCCTAAAAATTATATGTAAGAAATCCAAATAGTCCAAAAGTCCTGGAAAGAGAAATGGGAGAAGCTACACCTGCCAATTTCAAATTTTCCTGCTAAGCTTCAGTCATGCGTGTGATACAGGCATCAAGACAGGCAGCCTGACAGACCAGTAATGGGAGCCCACAGTCAGTCAGTGGGGCTGGGGACATGGCTTTGTGGTTACAAGCCTTGTCACTCTTGGAGGCCAGGGTTCAGTTTACCTCACAGCATCTGTAACTGTAGTTCCAGGACTCCATCTCCCTCCTCTGACCTCAGCAGGAACCAAACAAGCACACATGTGCACGCTGCAGATGCGCACATGCACATACATGCATTTTACTGTATGGCAATTATGCCTCAATCAAGCTGTTATGTAAGGCTAACCACAGGCACTGGTCTTCCCAAAGCAGCGTGGGACATTTAGTGGAAGAGGCTGAAATGATGAGCTATGGAGAAGAACACGGTCACAGTGAGGACTTAGGAGAAAGCAGCAAGCAAACACAAGCTAAAGGAGACTCGGTGGGGAAGAGCAACTGGAAAGTAAGAGAAAAAAAAAGCCTCAAGGACAGAAAGAGGTGGATCTGGAATGCAGCAAACGGATTCTGGATGACAAAACCAGGTTAGCTCTCAGGAGTGAGTCACTACAGCAGAGGTGACGTGAAGGTCACTGGGCGCAGAGATGCGCGTGCTCACTTGTAATCCGAGCACTTGGGAGGCTAATATGGGATTGTACATCTGAGGCCAGGCTGAGCTATTTCATGAGTTTCCGTCTCAATAAACAAACCACTTGGGATAACAAAGAACTAAGAGTCTAGTGTTCTGAGCCGGTGGTTTGGATGCTAAAGTCATTTAAAATTATGGAAAATAAAACCAGAAACAAGGTATCAAAGATCTCACTAGATAGACTCCGTACATTAAACTCTGTACCTGCTCTAAAGCAAAACACTGTTTGGACTGCTGCCTTCTGTTCCAGACAAAACAACTAAAACCACATGGACTTCTGAGCATGCGGCATCGCGTGGATGCATCGGCGTGCTCCGTTCGCTCCTTGTGTTTCAGGCTCACTTAGTTCTTATTTTCCACAGTTTATGCACAACTGTGAGTTCATGAGGAGTGAATATGAGACGGCTGTCACTGGCCAATTCCCAAACCCATGGTGCTCCCTTCCTTCCTCCCTCCCTCCCTCCCCCACCCCTGAGGCTCAGTGGCCCTGTGTGTAATTTATCCCAATTCCAATGCTGCTTCTCAGATAAAACATTTCATTGTCTTTTATATTTTTTTTTAATCAAGAAAGAAAGCAGCTTCAAATTCTTTTGAAAATTAGCTTCACTGAAACGGAATAGTGCAAATAACGGGGGCAAGAGCCATGGAGTCTGTGGTGCAGACGCTTCTCCTATTCAGAAAAGAACGCCACAAACCCGACCTTCCATAACCTGTGTTCATGTCCAAGCCCATGTTTAGCCCTTCCTAAACAAAACAGCCAACCCAAATCACAGCTTCCCCTGGGACATAAGCACACGGCATCACTTTATTTCCAGGCTAAGGCTTTGCTGAGACAAAAATTCACTTTTGTTTATACTTTCCAAGAAATAGGTATCTACGAAACTTTCCTTTAATGAATTCTTAGAGTGAATACTCTGCTAATTTTGCAAAGCATGTATTTTCTCTCTCTTTTTTTAAAGTAATAAGCTGCTCCTTACCAAAAACTTAAGTTTCCAAGTTGTTAAAATTTTATGAGGCAGTACAGTGGGACATTGGAGGCAGAGGTAAGAGGGTCTCTGTGAGTTCGAGGCCAGGTTGGTCTACATAGAGTGCGCTCCAGGACAGCCAGAACTACAGAGCGAGACCCTGTCTCAAAAGGAAAAATAGGGGCCGGGTATGGTGGCGCACACCTTTAATCCCAGCACTTGGGAGGCAGGCGGATTTCTGAGTTCGAGGCCAGCCTGGTCTACAGAGTGAGTTCCAGGACAGCCAGAGCTACACAGAGAAACCCTGTCTCAGACAAAAAAAAAAAAAAAAAAAAAAAAAAAGAGAAAAAGAAAAATAGGAAAAGAAAAGAAACCATAAAAATGGAAAAATACCTTGGTTTGATTTCTCTTAGCTTGAGATCAAGTCACATCATTCAAGATGACAGACAGTAAGCCTTCTACATAAGTCACTCAGCACCCTGAGCCCGAACCTCAACTCTTCACAAAGCCACAACCCTGAAAGCAAACGTCACTGTACACTACCTCTTCAGATAAATGTACTTTCCTTAAATCCTTTCCTAAAGTTGATAGTGTATAAGATAAGACAACAAGTTAGGAGAGATAAACAGCGATGCTCTCAGACAGAGAAAATGTTAGACGACATTTTCAGCAAAGAAAGCAAGCCTGCCGAAGTACACTGAGGCAGAGGAATACCACTGAGTACCTATGGATGAAAAGGTTTGCGGTCTGGGGTTCGCTTCTCAATAATAAATCATGGGTTGGAGAGGATCAGAGAGAGGCAGAAGGTAAGTGTGCGCAGGAGCTGATGACTATGAAAGTCAGGTGCGTGGAGTGGATTCTCTCATGGTATATTCTGCTTCTGCACTGGCCTCAGAATGTTAGCAATTAAAAAGACACAGTAAATGGTAAGTAAATATGATGGTTTGTATATGCTTGGCCCAGGAGTGGCACTATTAGGAGGTGTGGCCCTGTTGGACTAGGTATGTCACTGTGGGTGTGGGCTTAAGACTCTCACCCTAGCTGCCTGGAAGTCAGTTTTCCAATAGCAGCCTTCAGAGAAGATGTAGAACTCTCAGCTCTGTCTGCACCATGCCTACCAGGATGCTGTCATGCTTCCCACCATGATGATGGTAGACTGAACCTCTGGACCTGTAAGCCAGCCCCAATTAAATGTTCTCCTTATAAAGATCATGGTGTCTGTTTACAGAAGTAAAACCCTAACTACAACAGTAAGGAATTGGACCGGGCACATTACCTCCCCACAGGCTAATTCAAGTGCCTTTCCCTGTTCTCCTCTCAGAAGCTACCACCACCCCCACCCCCCCACCCCCACACACACACACTGTCTGTAACCTCTGCCAGCTCCAGTTTCCCAGACTTTGTCTCTTTCAAATAACTCCAAGGTTCTGCCTTCTCTGCCTACCTCCAAAGTTTACAGATTGCCAAAGTACTTGTCTTTTTATGCTTTTATGGACAATCCAAAGATTGAATTCTCTATGACAGTTACTCTCAAGCTTCCTTTTTTTTTTTTTCCCAGTGCCTCACGGCTACTAGTACTGTTCTCAATGCTATACGTGGGGCTACAGTTGCCACAGGGACAAATAAGTCTCTTTATGCTGGGAATGGTGGTGCTGACCCATATAACCCCAACACTTGGAAGGCTGAGGCAGGAGGATTGCAAATTTGATGCCAGCTTGAGCTACCTAATGAGATCTTGACTCAGGGAGGAAAGGATCGCCCCAATTCCCACGATAGTTTTTCCTCAGCAGCAGAGAACCAAGTTCCCTTGGATGTGTGTACCCTCAGGACCCCTCACCCAAGATCTCCAGGGTTCCCGACTTTCTCCCTCTCGTCTCTGAAGTCCATCAAGTACAGTTGCCTGATTAACATCCCTCAAAATAGCCTTTAATGACTGCAGTCTGCTACTCAAAACACTCTGCCTAGTAAGTCTAAGTTTTTTTTTTTTTTTTTTTTTTTTTTGGTTTTTCGAGACAGGGTTTCTCTGTATAGCCCTGGCTGTCCTGGAACTCACTTTGTAGACCAGGCTGGCCTTGAACTCAGAAATCCGCCTGCCTCTGCCTCCCGAGTGCTGGGATTAAAGGCGTGCGCCACCAACGCCCGGCTAAGTCTAAGTTTTTTAATCAGTCACCCATCTGCCAGCCAGGCTGCCTCCTGCAGCTGCTTCTCTCCTGAAGACACAGGTCTGCTGATGGCTGCTTAGTAACAGATCTGCATCTTAATTCCTCCCCTCAGAGAATAAACAGTCAGTAGTTTATGAAGGAAAGCAAGACTTCAGAACAAAAGCAAATCAAACGTTATAAACGCTTATCTCCACATTCTTTTCTATAGAATAATGTCCTATAGAACACAAAATAATGCCCATGTTTTTACCTGTTATTACATTTATATCTGGGTACTGGTTTTCACACAGACCAACAGTCTTGCTGTCCTTCTCAAAAGCCTCTCGAAGCTCCTTCTTCACTGCTGCTGAACCACACAGTCGATACAGGCCTACAACCTAGAAACAAGACGCCACGTTACAGAGACGATAATGAATATCATGGCATAATGTAAATCCCATGAACCTGACAATCAAAAATACCCTGCTGTCATCCTAACACCTCAAATGCAGCTTCTGAAATCTCTAATTAATTGATGATATTGTGATAGAAGAAAATAAATCCTATTTTAGATTTTAAAACAAATAAACAAACAGGAAATAAAATAAGTAAAATTAAAAAGGTAAAATAAAGTCTACTGTAAAATTCATACAGGGTTACATACACAGTGCTCACTCCGAACCTACAATGAGCAGACTTGTAAGGTAATGAGCATACTTGAGAGCACTTCTAGTTATTGAGTCTTCGGAAGTTCAACACACAGCCAGGGAGATGAGGCCAACCTGGGGATGTACCCAGAAAACAGAATGATGTCCTGGATACAACCCCAGCAGAGCATAACACCCAGTGATGCCCTGGGTACAACCCCAGCAGAGCATAACACCCAGTGTGGCGGCACGCACGTCTGTAGGCCCAGCTCTTGGGAGGTGGAAGTGGAAGGGTCAGGAATTTAAGATCATCCTGAGCTGCATAGCAAATTCAAAGCCAGCCTGGACTACATGAGAGTGATTTCAGATAGGAGGGAGGGAGGGAAAGAAATAAATTTACAGAGAATAAGGGGTTGTCACCTACACTTTCAAATCAAAAGGGTTATTTAAGGAAGCGGTCACCTTGAGTTGAACAAATAATTACAGAAAATTGTTTCACAATAAAACATGTACAATAATAATAACAAGGCATGAACAACCCTCCAAAACTTGAATTAGGAATCTCTATATAATTTTAAGAGATCTAGAAAATGAGGAAGACCACTGAAATGTCCGGGTTTACTCATGACTGCCTCTCCCCCAGTCACTGAACTACAAGAGCAGAGAGGCTGGTCTGATACAGGACCGCGGCAACAGTCACACGGGCAAATGGTCTCCAAAGTTCTCAGAGATGACTTTCTGTACACCCAAAACACGGTCAGAAACCTGAATCTGCTTCAAAGAATATCCACGCACAATGCTCCCATCGGCAAGGAGGTCAGCGACACATAAGGAAGACCCAGGAACGTGCTAGAAAGACAAGTCTCATTTCCAAAGTCGTGACTGTAGTCCTGAGCCGTTCATACTGAGAACAGCACGTGAGGGCTAGCACACCATCCCAATAAACACACGCTGAGAACCCAGGCAGCTGTACACACGCAGTACATAGACCTGCATGGAGGCAAACACCCACGCACGTAAAATCAAATAATTTCAAAAGAAAATCCAGACGGCTGTCAGATATAAAACCTAGAGGAACCGGTTCTCTGTCAGGGTCCAACCTAGCAAATAGAATCCCTTGACCAAGAGAAACCCACAGAGTACAAAAGTGTGATATTTTAGGCTATGCTACATATATATACACACACACACACAAATATGACAAAGAAAATAAAGCCCTGATATTAAATAGGGTCAAGGAAAATGCTTCCACAGTGAAAGAAACCAATTTTATGATAGCCCTTTTTGTTTAAGGCCATTTAAGTCTTATGCTAAGAAACTAAGCATAAGACTTAGTTTAAAGAAAATCTTTCTTCCTTTTTAAAAAAAAAGGTTTTTTGTTTTTTGTTTTTTTTTAAGATAGGGTTTCTCTGTGTAGCCCTGGCTGTCCTGGAACTCACTCTATAGACCAGGCTGGCCTCGAACTCAGAAATCTGCCTGCCTCTGTGCTCCCTCCCAAGTGCTGGGATTAAAGGCGTGCGCCACCATACCAGGCTTAAATTTTTTTTTAATTTCCTGTGTACTGATGTTTTACTGCATGTCTGTCTGTCTGTCTGTCTGCCTGTGTGACAGTGTCAGGTCCCTAGAACTGGAGTCACAGATAACCGTGAGCTGCCGTGTGGGTGCTGGGAACTGAATGTGGATTCTCTGGAAGAGCAGCCAGTGCTCTTAACCTTTGAGCCATCAGGAAATCTCTCTTAAAAGAAACCTTTCTAAACTTTTATATAAATAGTATCACTGCTAAAAACAAAAGTCTTTATGTATCTGTTTTATGTATCTTTCAGAAAATAAACAATATAACACCGCTTGAGCTCTTTAGTTTAATATGATATTGAAAAGTGTCTATGCAATGATTAACTTTAAAGTCTCCCGAATCTCCCAGCTCTCTACACATGCTAGGGTGGGGTAGAAAAGGAAATGGAGACCCTTAGGAATAAAATGTAGTTGTCTGAAAGTTGGACTGTCACTTAAGCACTTTGCTCCAAAGAGACAACATAGAGACAGATTCGTGTGTCTGAACTGAAGTTCTTTCAGCTTACACATCCTGCTTCTGGGTACCATTTTCAAACTGTGTTACAAATAACAACAAGTTCTCTCTTCTCTAGGCTGCCTTTGCCATCCTGTCTTTGATGAATGGAAGGATGTGTGTGCAGTTGAGAGCACTGGCTGCTCTTCCACAGGGACTTGGTTCAAGTCCTAGCACCCAGATGGCTACTCACCATTGTCTCTAAGTCTAGTTCTGGGGCATCCAACACCCTCTTCAGGCCTCTGCCCCAGGCACACATCATGCAGGCAAAATACTCATATACATAAATAGTAAAAAAAATATATAACAAAACAAAACGTGGACGTGGACACGCGTTCTTATCAGTAGGAGCTCTCTGCATCTGGAGTGCAGCCCCGGAGTAAAGAGCCAAGTGTGATCACACGCCAAGTAGGACTGATGGTAGGGAGTAAGCATGGGACTAAACTCGGATGTGAAGCCAGACCCTGGAATCCACTGTTGAACTGCCCCAGAATTTCAAAGCATGCAGAAATTCCTGTTAAAGAGCTGAGCCTTTCTGTGTCATCAGCTTCTCCTGAGAAGTCACTGTAAAGAAAATCTAGTCCTTTCCAGTCCTAAAGCCCACACACTTCACAACGTAAACTGCAGAACTGTGTAGCATGCTCTCAAATCACAGCAACAAAAGTTAAGACAGGAAACACACTCCAAAATAATGATGGCGGTGAAGGTGGTGGTGGTGGTGGTGGTGATGGTGATGGTGGTGATGATGTAACACAGGGCTGGGAAAACATCTAAATCTTTTCTCCCCACTTAGCCTTACCTTGAATTCCTTTTCCCAAGACCTAACAACCAATCAATAAAGGAGAAAGCAGAGAAACAGTACAATACCTGACAGCCCCTCTTTTCAATCTCCACGATACATTTCTGTATCAGCAGCGGCACCATCAAGCCGACGTTTTCTTTCTCTACAACTTTTTGAATGTCGACTCCGAACATCACCGCTTCTCGGTTCTTATCCAGGCCGTGCAGAGAATTCTCCCACTGTTCCATCAGGGTCACCTTGACGTAAATAAGGCCTCTGGGCTCCAGCTTGACAGCCAGCTGATGCATTTTTGTTACTCTGAATAAAGCAGGCAGGACGACTGTGCCATGACAGCACACACGGTTCCTCCTCGGCGTGGGCTCCCAGCTGAACACCACCAGCTTCAGATGCTGCGCGTTTTCAATCTCTATGTTGAACGTGTGGTCCATGTCTAAGAAGGTCGTCCGACAGGTGAGCAGAGCCGTTCTGGCTTTATTCACTGAGTCTACCTGAATGGCACAAAAGACATCTTTCGAATCTATCCGGGGCGGTTTTAAACCCTCAGCTCCATAGAAGTGCACGCTCATGAGGCCGGATATGTACTGCGAGCACTTGGGTTGATCTGCAAAGCTGTAATGTCTGAAGGCACCGATGTCTAGTTCATTTTTGCTACAACTGCTTGGGACAGTTTCTCTCCCTTTCCCAAATTTGTGCTCCGATCCATGCTTGCTAGATCTAGTTCTCAGTTCGGGTGAGTCTCCGTCGCTGAGGTACCCACCCTTGCAGGAATACTTCGAGCTCCCGAGGGGTTTCTTCTGGTAGCTGTGTCTCGAGGATACGGTGGTATCAAGATGGTAGCGGCTTATCACGTTCCTGGTGGTGTTCCCGGAAGTCAGAGTGGCGGTCTGAGGAATTTCTCGACAGTTCCATTTAGACAAAGGAGGGGTGCTATCCGGACTATTCACATAGTGCAACGTTCCCCTGGCCCCCAGCTTTCGGCTGAATTCTGGCAACCTTTTCATTTTCATAGAAAGTTTCCTCACAGTGCGTGGAGACTTTATTTTATCTGGTAAAGACCAAGTAATGGAGCTGCCTTTCTTCCCAGGGCTGGGGCTTGGAGAAGACGGCTCCATCGCTCTCAGTTCAGTCCTATTTGTAGAGACTATGATCCCGGGACCTTAAAAAGCAGAGAACAGTATTATAAAGAGAAGTGACCGACTTCTGTTCTATCCCCACTGCATAGGCAAACTGGTTCTCACCTGGACTGAGAGGCCCACACACTCAGCGGCTCTCAGCACAGAGACAGATTTGGATAAGAGGATGCGCCCTGCGCCCACCTGCTGTTCTGGAGCCTGAGACGCAGGGCCAGGGCTCCTTGTACAGTTTTCCCTTTGCAGTGAGTGCAGAACCTGAAGTTTTGGGGGAACTAGAAAAGGCTCCATCTCAGTACATTCAACCAGAAACTGAACTCACACAGCACAGTACTGCTTCTGTATTCATACCCTCTAAAGCCAAGTGTTGTTGATTAAAAAAAAAAAAAAAAAAAAAGAAGGAGAAGAAGAAGTTAAAAACCAAATAAGTCTGTAACTTGGGTAGCAAAGAGGCCTTCTTTGTTCTGAAAATCTACTAGGATATTGTATATCCAACTAAACTTCCCAGTGAGCTGGGTCTGCTGAAGCAGTGATGTTTATGCTAACTGCTAAACTCTACCAGTTAAAATTGATGGATCTATCAATTTCATTTTTGAGTTTGTGCATGTTCCCAGTTAAGTTTTCAAATTAACTGAACAAAATAAAAATGTTTTGAAACATAAATTAGGATTTCCTTTTATTTTTTTGTTTTTGTTTTTGTTTTTCAAGACAGGGTTTCTCTGTGTAGCCCTGGCTGTCCTGGAACTCACTCTGTGGACCAGGCTGGCCTCAAACTCAGAAATCTGCCTACCTCTGCCTCCCGAGTGCTGGGATTAAAGGCATGTGCCACCACTGCCTGGCTAGAATTTCCTTAAATTAAAAAAACAAAACAAAAAAAAAATGGTATCATTGCAACTATTTAATATTTAATTTTTCAGGTTTTGTCCGCTCCTTTACATAAAGATCTATTAATATTAAGACCAGAATCTAACCTTGGCAAAACTACTTCAGGGTTAAAATGTGAACACGTTTATTTGTTCATAGATTAAATGACCTTTCTTGAAAGTATTAACAAAAAGTCTCCTTCCATCCATCTCCGTACTGACAATATTGTCTGTACATAGAACGGCGACCATTTTAAATCTGCACCCTGGGCTTTTCTGGTAATCAACTAGTAAGGAATGGAGTGCTTGTGGCGTACAGGACAAAGCATCCCTTGTACTGTCTATCACAAAACAGTCCTTCTGGCTTTCTGACCTAGAACATATATATATATAATATAAAATATAGATATAGATATAAATTTAAATTTATGTGTAATTATTATAACCTAGATAGGCTACCTAGTATATTAAACCGCTCTGAGTTTTCCTAAATTATTAAGGAATTTAATATTCTGTATCTTTTTATAAACTGTGAACAGTTTCTACTGTCACTCATTGTGAACGTGAAGTATTTTATGTGTTAGAGCTTCTTCTGCAGACAAGAGGGAACTTATTACTACAGAAATGTGGGGCTGAGGAGACGGTTTCCTGAGCAATGCCTGCTACGTAAACAGGAGAACCTCAGTTCAAACCGTCAGAACGTAAGTAAAGTCAGGTGTGCTTGTATGGTCTGTAGACGGTGTTCCTGCAGTGAGACGGGAGGTAGAAACAGGTGGCTCATGCAGAAGTGACCCACAAAAGGAGACCCTACCTCAATCAAGACATCCAAGGCTGTCCCTGACCTCATGAGTCCTGTAGCATTCGTGTCCCAACTTACACACAAGAACTAGCGTGTGCGCACACAGGCCCGAGAGTGCAAGATGGCTTTGATTCTTAAAATTCAATAAAATTTAAAAACATAAAATCCGATTTTCATTGAAACGATTATACCAAGCAAATCACAAGACAGCTATGAGAAGCAAGTATAAGATGAAAAATGCTTAAATATACAAAATTATATACCCAGCTATAGGTGTTGGATCCTCTGGGAGTTATAGGTGGTGGCTGTGATTGTGAGCCAACTGATGTGGGTGTTAGGACCCAAACTCAGGTTTCCTGCAGGAGCAGCAAGCTCTCTTAATGCTAAGCCATCTCTTTCCAGGCCTGAGACACCTTCACTTTATAAGGACAGAGTATAAGACACATACAGCACACATCATCTATGCGCAGGGTGAGGAGCTGTCAAAGACCTGAAAAGGAAGACATCTCAGGTGAACAGCCACCTTTACCTGTAGAAGCAGATTTCAACACAGGGCTGTCCTCTGCCGTCGGGCTTTCTTGTGTCCTGTGCCCTAACCTTTGTTTGCAGTGCTGCATAATTTCTATAGAATGCATAGAATCTGCAGAATTAATTCCATTTGACTGTGAGGTCTGCACGTCCCCTCTGTCTTCACTATGAGGCTCCGCCTTCATCAGATCTCTGGCAGACAACATGCTCACAGGAAGCTGCAGGGTGGTGGTGTTTGCCTCCTCAAGACTCAAGACGTGTGCTATGCCCAAGCTGTCATCCTCAGGGATGGGATTATACCATATTTCTCCTTCATCGTCCGCATCATTGTCCTGGCTAAAGGCTGAAGAGCCGTTTCTGGATAACGTAGCAGCATTACACACCGCATGTGTGCAGTGTGGCCTGTGGGATAGCCAATGCTTGGGTGGAGACACAGGAGAGAGGGAGAAATAGCGTCTGTCCTGGCTTCGCTTGCTCTCGTCCAGACTCTGAGACCTCAGGGTGCTCTGATACAGCCAATTGCGCTTCTTTGAAACTGTGATGTTGTTAAGGGGCTGGTGACCTCTAAGCTCGGCGGGACCCCTTACATCTTCAGGTTCTCGTTTCTTCAGTGGAGACCCATAGACATTCTCAAATAAGTCTGCTTCAAAGGACAAAAGAGAGAACACAGAGGAGAGACATGTCACTGCAGACCGGGTATTTAGATGTTTAAAAATAAAAGTGACATTAATTGCCGGGCAGTGGTGGCGCACGCCTGTAATCCGAGCACTTGGGAGGCAGAGGCAGGTGGATTTCTGAGTTCGAGGCCAGCCTGGTCTGCACAGAGAAACCCTGTCTCGAAAAACAAAACAAAACAAAAAAGTGACATTAATCATATTCATAGATCAAAGTCAAACCACAAAAGCTAACTTTTTTCCCACTGAAATTTAATTTCAATTTAGAAATCCAAGTGGCTACATAAGTGTTATGAAACTCTAAGGAAAAAAAATGCAAGCTAGCACTGTCTTTATTGTAAAATACAACGGTGCTCAAGTCTCACCATAATAGTGTGTGTGTGTGTGTGTGTGTGTGTGTGTGTGTGTGTATTATTTTTAGAAAGTTCCTAAAGTACACTTTTAATTGCTATCTCAATAATATCAACTCATGATACAAATATCAAACATAAGTGACATTCTTTTTCTTTCATAAACATTAATTTTTTTGATAATAGCCTTTAAATTTTAACAAAATTTAAAAACTTTAATTAAAGCACAAACCTAAGGAGCAAATAAATACTGAACAGAATCGCCCTCTCCCATGACCCAGTGAAGGCCCAGATACTTACATTTATGTCAATACAGTGTCACAGGGTTAGAAGACCCTTATATTTATTACTCGCAACTAAAGATGTTTATGCTTCCAGAGAGTTCTGCTAATGCCGTGCGTGAGCGAAGCACAAGAGGTCATGTGTGGACATCTGAGACTGTGGCATGTTTTAAAATTATGCCAGTACAGTGTTGTGACACTCTGAATGCACATATGGCTACAGCCAATAAAGCATAGCGGTTTCATAGCAGTGATAACATTTTAAGCTATGATAAGCTTTTTTTTTCTTTTTCTTTTTTCGAGACAGGGTTTCTCTGTGTAGCCCTGGCTGTCCTGGAACTCACTCTGTAGATCAGGCTGCCCTTGAACTCAGAAATCCACCTGCCTCTGTCTCCCAAGTGTTGGGATTAAAGGAGTGCGCCACTACTGCCTGGCTACGATAAGCTTAATAACAAACAAACAAAAAAACTAAATTCATGTATAATCAAGGCTTTCAGTAACCTTTCATCTACTGGGGAAAAAAAAATCCTTTAAAAATGTAAATTTACCATTCTCTTTTTAAATCCTAAACTTGCACCCAATCAAGTAGTGTAATCAATGTAAGCCACTGATCTACTCAGTGAGTGACTACTGTGTGCCAGGCGGGGGAGAGAGAGCAGCAAGGAAGCTCTGAATTCCCTGACCTCTGCAGCAGCGGTTCTCAGCCTTCCTGATGCTACGACCCTTTAGTACAGTTCCTCATGTTGTGGTGACCTCGACCATAAGAATGATTCGTTGCTACTCGGTGACTATACTTTTGCTTCTGTGTTGAATGATAATGTAAATATCTGTGTTTTCCAATGGTCTTAGGCGACCCCGTGAAAGGGTCAGCTGGCTCCTGTGACCCCCTTTGATTATAAGAGGTGTTCAAAACCAAGCTAGCACTCTTACCCTGTCACCCACTAACAAAAGACACCGTATTTTACCTTAGAAGGCACTGACAATATGTTTGGAATAGACTGAAAACTAAACTTCTACTCAGAACAGCCGGGGAGCTTGTCTGGACCAGCCACTGGGAAATGGAAGAGACTGCTTTCCAGCATTGACTCACATCTTGCAGAAGCCTGGGAAGCAAGGACCATCTCTCCAGCATCCAGGACTGCACATGCAAACCTGCATCTCTGCAGCATCCAGGACTACACATGCAAACCTGCATCTCTGCAGCATCCAGGACTGCACATGCAAACCTGCATCTCTGCAGCATCCAGGACTGCACATGCAAACCTGCATCTCTGCAGCATCCAGGACTGCACACGCAAACCTGCATCTCTGCAGCATCCAGGACTGCACATGCAAACCTGCATCTCTGCAGCATCCAGGACTGCACATGCAAACCTGCATCTCTGCAGCATACAGGACTGCACATGCAAACCTGCATCTCTCCAGCATCCAGGACTGCACATGCAAACCTGCATCTCTCCAGCATCCAGGACTACACATGCAAACCTGCATCTCTGCAGCATCTGGGACTACACATGCAAGCCTGCATCTCTGCAGCATCCAGGACTGCACATGCAAACCTGCATCTCTGCAGCATCCGGGACTGCACATGCAAACCTGCATCTCTGCAGCATCCAGGACTGCACATGCAAACCTGCATCTCTGCAGCATACAGGACTACACATGCAAACCTGCATCTCTGCAGCATACAGGACTACACATGCAAACCTGGCACATACTCATCACCCTGAAGTAATTTCTCTTTCAACATGTTTAGTTGATGAAAACTTGATTGCTGAGCATCTTTCTTTGGGGCTGGGGAGATAGTTCAGTTGTTAAGATTACTTAATGCTCTTGCAGAAGAGCCAACATGGGTCCCCAGCACCCACATCAAGAAGCCTACAGCCCCTGTAGCTCCAGCCCCAGGGGCTCGGATTCCTTTCAGCTTCCACTATACTCACAGGGACCCAGACCCAGACACATAACTGAAAACTCAGCCAGGCCTGGTGACTCACAACTTCATCCCAGCAGAGGCAGAGGCAGGCAAATCTCTGAGTTCAAGTCCAGACAGGTCTACAGAGTGAGTTCCAGGACAGCCAGGGCTATACAGAGAAACTCTCTCTTAAGAAAACAAAAAATTAAATAAAAAGAAAATCTATATTTAAAAAAAAAATCTTTCTTCAGTTCCCTCTCCTTCCCATCCAAAGATAACAAGCACAGGGCCAGGAGTCACTGGGGCTTTGGGCTCCCGGGGATCACATGTTCCCGCCCAGAACAGCCAAAGCCAGATCTGCTTCATGAGTCAGTCCACAGCGCTTCTTATGTAACAGCATAACAGACCTGTGAGGGACACTGTTACACACAGTTCTGACACAATTACAAAGTCGAAGCCAGAAGTCACATCTTGTTTGTCTTCTCAGAGCTCCTTAACAACGCCCAAACATGTATCCAGTTGGATACACTGTTTTGTGTGCTATCACTGTTTTTCACATCATACATAGTCTACACTGTGCCTGATAGGCACCTGCATGTACTTACTACATTCCAAGGATCTGCAATAAGAAAAATAAAGCGTTTAGCATCCTGTATCTAAGCAAGTCAATGTGTCAGATGAAAACATAATACTAAAAGGAGTAATTACACTGTGAGACACCGACTGGTTTTATTCCTGTGTGTGCAGGGTATGAAAGCATGTGAACATGTGTGTGCATCCATGTAGAAGCAGAGGATGGCAGCAGGGTCCCCTGGAACTGGAGTTATGGAAGGTTGTGAGCCACCATGGGAGCACTGAGAACCAAACTCAGGCCCTCCACAACAACTCTCCCGCCCTCCACCTGCTTTACTGAGATAGGATCCCTCACTGAACCTGGAAGGCCCAGTGCCATCTTCCCTCCCTTCCCTTCCATGCTAAAAGGTACCACCTAATTCAGCTGCCCAGATTCCGGAGTTAGATTTTGCTTCATAAGTACACAAGAAGATGCAAGTAACAAAAATTAAAGTATACAAAGTTGCAGGGCAAAAAGCACTCCCTCGCAACTATACAGGCTAATTGGTATAACCTAAAGGTTCTAATGAAAGTGATTTGACTTTGAAAGTCTGTATGATAATTGCAACAGTGGATACAGAGAAAAGCAGGCTGCAGAGTGAGAGGTCTGCATGATAATTGCAACAATGGGCCGGGTGTGGTGGCGCACACCTTTAATCCCAGCAGTTGGGAGGCAGAGGCAGGCGGAGAGTTCGAGGCCAACCTGGTCTACAAAGTGAGTTCCAGGTCAGCCAGGGCTACACAGAGAAACCCTGTCTCGAAACCAAAAAAAAAAAAAAAACAAAAAACAATGGATACAGAGAAAAGCAGGCTGCAGAGTGAGAGGTAAACTACTTGAGCCAATTTTATTTTCTCAGTAACTATTTCATAACAAAGCCAGCTACCTTAGGATTACTGAACATTTAGCTGTTCAGTAATTAACCCCTATTTCAAAATATCAGCAGACTAAGCAGTTGTGCATCTCAACATTAACTGAAAATGTCCAGCATCCATGGGCATCTTTTCATTATTTTAAAATCTCTACTGAAGAGAGTGGTGTCCATCCTCTTTTAAAAAGAAAGAAAGAAAGAAAGAAAGAAAGAAAGAAAGAAAGAAAGAAAGAAAGCAAGCAAGCAAGCTGGGCCGTGGTGGCGCATGCCTTTAATCCCAGCACTTGGGAGGCAGAGGCAGGCGGATTTCTGAGTTCGAGGCCAGCCTGGTCTACAGAGTGAGTTCCAGGACAGCCAGGGCTACACAGAGAAACCCTGTCTCGAAAAACCAAAAACCAAAAAAAAAAAAAAAAAAGAAAAGAAAAATATATTCTTATAAGCATCAGATACTGAAGCCTATGCTTAGGTTTTGTTTAAGAAAATCGAACCTCTGTGTGCATTCCCCAGATAAATCTGAAAGGAAGTAGAGGGTAAGGAAAAGTACTTTTTCTTTCTCTCCTCTTGTGACAGGCAATAAAAACCCTCAAGCACACTATATGCTTGCTCACTTTTGAGACTAAAAAAAAGTAGAAAGGAATACCTTGAGATCATTTTCAGTCCTACAAAAGTAACAGGCGGCGATTGGCACAGAAGAGGAAATGTGTACGCGGCTGTAGTGCTCGCTAGCTCAGCCTCAAAGTTCCCCCAGGCCTTACTCCTCAGTTTTCAATGTGCTCACACCAGCAGCATCCTAATGACGAGGGGCAAGGTGGCATCCTCACGAAGCCTGCCAAGCGCCTACACAGAATCCAACTATGTTCCTGTTCTCCCAGTAGCCCAAGGAAAGAAGCCACAAGTGGTTGAGAAACTGTCCAAGGTGAAGGAAGTAGTAAAAATCTGTCCAGAAACCCAAGTACTGTTAACCACCGTTCCTATCCACTCCCCTCTCTGGCAGATTCCAACATCACCAGTGTTGATTGGTAGGAAATGGGATCGATTAAGACTACCGTTAGCGGGCTAGAGAGGCGGCTCAACAGTTAAGAGCACCAGCTGCTCTTCCAGAGGTCCTGAGTTCAATTCCCAGCAACCACATGGTAGCTCACAACCATCTGTAATGAGATCTGATGCCTTCTTCTGGTGTGTCTGAAGCTACAGTGTACTCATATATATATTAAAAGAGAGAGAGAGAGAGAGAGAGAGAGAGAGAGAGACTAGTGCAAGCACTATCTATACAAGATTGAAACAGAGAATGCTCTGTGCTTTGCCTTGACTGGGGTCAGTTTAAGTATCAAGTATTAAGTAAGGAAGTCTTTCCTAAACAGAGGGTCAGGAGAACTTCAGGTCCTTACTAAAGTGTGGCCTTCCAAACAGCATCTGATCTCCTGAAAGCCTGTGAAGATGCAGACTCCCAGGGTCCTGCCCAACCTTCTAAATCTGCACTTTAAGGAGGTTTTCCAGGAACCCATATGCACATGGTTTGAAAAGCATCCTTCTCCAACAGTGAAGAACACTTCTTCCCCAAGGGCCTGAAAACAGCCCAAGACGTTCTCAAAGGACAAACGGACACCACCTCTTGGACTGCGGATCTCTGATCCAGAAGCACAGACCTTCCAAACCAACACAACACGACTTTCTGCTGATTTTGTAATTCTCAAAGTTTTCCAGCCACCAGCAACTCCAATGTTCCGTGGCACTCTTCCAAAACAACAAAACAAAAAAAGCTGCACTTGCTTCCAAAGGCCGGAAGGCCAAACTGTCTCAGCACAGGATTTAAAGCCAGAAGACTGTCAGAAACCGTTCACGAAGGTTGGAGGTGCTGGCAGAGCAGGGCCTCCCCCACCCCCAGTCAAAAAAAAAAAAAAAAAACGATAATGAAACCAGAGTTTCAAATGCTTCGAAAAAGATACAGACAGGAATCTGTATCGCCCTATCAACCTCACTTAAGATGGTTGAGCGTTTAAAAGGACGCTCAGCTCTTCTAAAGGACCCAGGTTCTATTCCCAGCCCCCTACATGGCAGCTAACAACCATCTCTAACTGTGTGGGCCGGGCATGCTGGTGGCACACACATAAAATAAGAGAGAGAGAGAGAGAGAGAGAGAGAGAGAAAGGGAGAATATGGGAAAGGGGGAGAGGGGTGGAGGCGGGGCCTAATGGAGGCACAAGCCTTTAACCCCAGCACTCAGGAGGCGGGCAGACCTGGGTAAGCTCCAGGACTATGTAGAGAAACTCTATCTCCAAAACCCAAACCAACAAACAAAAAAAGATCATACAAGCTGGGATCTGGGAATGTGGCTTCAGTGGATACAGTGCTTGCCCAGTGTACATAAAGCCCTGGGCTTGACCCCTTGCACCCCACGGTCATGCACAGGTCTATAGTTCAAGACCAGCACTGGCTACAAAAACAACAACAACAAATTCATGCCATCTAATTAATGCCACCTTAAAATTTTTAGGTAAATCATTGACAGTTAACTATACTAAATGTCTTCTTTCACAGAAGCAGGAGTGGAGTCAAAGAGACTAAAGTACACTTTTCACACAATGAACAGCCAACAGAGACCAATTGGTGCTCCAAAATACATTTCTAAAAAAATCACGTGCTAATTAGGACTTTTCAAATAAAGACTTATAATGAAGTACAGCTGGCAAATGAACTGCGGCCCCTTCATCATCCTAAGGCTTGCAGAAACTTGACAATATTTACCATGTGTAATGACTTAGGATTTCTTAAATAATTGTCTCAATTAGAACAAATTGGCCAATCTGTGAATGCTGCAACACACGTCAATCCATCAGGCTGCAGGCCCTCTAACGCCATCTACTATCTCTTTATTCAGGTGAAATAGAATTAGAACCTATTGTTTAATGTGTAATGTCTGTAAATCATATAAAATCATATTTTAGTTGGAACTTGGATTTCTCCCCACATCACAAGTGTAATGGTTCTTGGTGGGAGCCGGGAATCAAAACTGAAAACCACTGTTGTTTGCATTTGTCATGATTGTCTCCACACATTTTTAAAATGCTCAGATGAGGTGTCTCCATGCCATCACATATCTACCATGGATTCTGATTTGTACTTTTATTTGTAAAGAAACTATCCATAGGAATATATAGAGAAAATGTGATGTAAGATACTTACCATCTTTTGTACAACTAAAAACATGCTGCTCAAAAGAGACTATACTTTTTCAAAAAAAAAAAAAAAAAGCTGTAATTTTTCCACTTTATTCTCTTTTGTGTGTTGAGGGAGCAGAGTGGACCTGACCCAAACCCAGGTCTTGACCCTGCAAAGCATAGACTCTTAACTAAGACCAGACTTAACCTCCAGGTTCCTCTGCTGCTGAACGACAGCGGCCTCGTCTCGGGTGGAGACCGGAGAGGAGTAAACTGGGCTACAGGAACCCAACGAAAGGACTCAAAAAGGACTGCATCAACTTTAGATAAGGATGCACAGCAAGGCCAGAGAGATGGCTCAGCGGTAGAGCACGTGTCCTTGCAAAGGACCTAGGTTCGATTCCCAGCACCCACAAGAAGGCTCACAGCAGTCTCTTATTTCAGTTGCAGAGGAATTGATACCCTCCAACGGTACCAGGCAGGCATGTACTGCACATAAATATGTGCGAGCATGTGGTGCATATACATACATGCCCACACAACACCCACACACATAAGATAAATCTTAAAAATATTTTAGTTAAAGCCGGGCGTGGTAGTGCATGACTTTAATCCCAGCACTCGGGAGGCAGAGGCAGACGGATTTCTGAGTTCGAGGCCAGCCTGGTCTACAAAGTGAGTTCCAGGACAGCCAGGGCTATACAGAGAAACCCTGTCTCGAAAAACCAAAAAAAAAAAAAAAATTAGTTGAAAAAAATGAAATAAATTTAATTATCATTAAATTCTTTAATAATAATAACAATAACAAAGCCTATGCTATGAATTCCCCTTGAAGGAAGCCCTCTAAACTGTGTTTTATTAAAGTCCACCCATCTCGTCAGGCCAAGCCATTTAATGAATTAGTTGGATCAAGCCTCTGGAGAATTCAGAGTCTCTTTGACCTTATATGGAGGTGCCTGAGTCAAGAGAACTGAGTTTGAATCCACAGGACAGTCTGGGTCTGTGCAACAGCAAGAAACCTTGGTCAGACTCCTTAACCTCCCTCCAGGTTCCTCTGCTGCTGAATGACAGCGGCCTCTTGTTGGGTGGAGACGGGAGAGGAGTAAAACCTGTGGAAGAATCCAGAACAGTCCAGGACCCGCACACCGAGAGCTGGCGTAACTATGCACATCCTGAGATACCTAAATGCTATCCTGTCATGCTCGGATGCTGAGGAGTTAATGTGTGATCGGAAAGGAAGCCAGGAGGGCCAGGCTTGGGGAGGGGACTGCAGCAGCTTCAGGGTAGATGTCTCATAAAAGGCTGCGGCAGTGGTTGCAATATGTGGTTTTCATTTCTTTTTCAGTTATTAACACTTCCAGATTTAAAGTCAAATGGAAGGAGCAACAAATTCATCCTATGAAGAAAAATATTTAACTCCCGGAATATCTGCACGATCACTAAAGTAATTCGATGGTGAATGTTTTTACATAGTTTTGTTATCAGTGAAATTTAGCATTCAGAGTTAAAGGAACTTAAAGGCTGTGAATGTAAGACTTTTTATTACAAGTACTTTAGATCTGGGGGAAATTATTTAGTAGTAGTAGTAGTAGTAGATTTTGATGTGAGCTTGGAAAAGTGCATCTCTCTTCACAAAGACTTGTCTACTATCTCTTTATTCCGGTGAAATAGAATTAGAACCTATTGTTTAATGTGTAATGTCTATAAATCATATAAAATCATATTTTAGTTGGAACTTGGATTTCTCCTCACATTTGTGTGTATGATTTCAAGTTATTGTGCAGTAATTCAGAGAGACATGTGATCTATTTTTTTTTTCTTTTTTTAAAAAACAGGGTCTTACTCTGTAGGCCACACTGGTCTTGAACTTACAGAGATGCACCTGCCTCTGCCTCCAGAGTGCTGGGATGAAAGGCCTGGGCCACCACAGCTGGGCTGGGTCTGTATTCTTCCAGGAAACCCTCAAATTCTTCCAGCACTTAACTATTTTTAAAACTCCTCACTGAAAGTTTCTGTCTTTAAGGGGGTGTCAAGACTCCACATGGTTTTGATTCACCAGAGAATTTTGATATTTACAACAAAATTCAGAGATTTCTAAAACTGGACCCTCAGTGAGAATTTAAAAACATGAACATAGGAAACCAAAGATCTTGCATACTATATAAGGACAACCAGACTTAAAAAAATTTTTTTTCTACTATAAATAGTGTTTTCTAAGTTTTCAAGTGGCCTTAGGTGCTTGCACTTGGCCCTGAGTGACATTTACTTTCTTTACAAACCAGTATCATAGGTGTTCTACAAGAGAACGAAATCCTAGCTTTGGAGTGAGTGAGTGAGTGAGTGTGTGTGTGTGTGTGTGTGTGTGTGTGCGCGCGCGCGCGCTCACGTGAATGTCTAAGCTCAAGTATGTGCGGTGCCTGGGTGAAAAGAAAAACAGCCTAATAAGTAAAATGACAGTTTATGAAGCCTATAAAATTCTACCTTGGATCGAATTCTGACTCACAAACTTCCCAAGTCTTTGAGTTTGCCTAGAGCTACAGAAAAAAATAAAAAATAAATAAAATAGTGCCCCCCCTCCTCCCGCATCAAAACCTACATTAAAAGCACATAAAGGACTTAAAACCTTCATTCACTGTTGTCCTAAGGGAGGGAGCACGCTGACTCGTGGAGAAGAGAAAAACAAAAATATCCGAAAAGGGAAAGAAGGAAAAAGCAGGAAGCAGGAGAGAGGGAGGAGGGGAAGGGAGGGGGCGCAGAGACCACAAGATTTAATGCATGACATTAGCAGCGACCCGCAGAAGCCCACTCGGGAAACAGTACACCAGTGGTTCTCAACCTGAGGGTCTCGACCCCCGTGGTGACTGAACTAATTTTTCACTGGGGTCGCCTAAGACCATTGGAAAACACAGATATTTGCATGACGTCTCATAACAGTGGCAAAATTACAGTTATGAAGTAGCAACGAACATAATTTTATGGTCCGGGGCACCAAACATGAGAAACTAGATTCAAGGGTCACAGCATCAGAAAGGCTGAAAACCACCACACTAGAGGCTCAGGGCTCTGCTTAGCATATTGACTGCAAAGTGTCCTACCTGTCAGTGTGATTCTTTGGTCCGTTGTCACCGAGAGGACGTGGTTTTCATGCACTTTCCAACTGCCCAAATTTGGAGAGGTTGTCTGCGCTCCGGGAACTTTGGGTGCTGTCCCGCGATCGCGACCCTTCATCCCCAGGGACAGCAGACGTCCTTTGTACATCCACTTCTGCAGTTTCTTGACAGTCACCGCAGGTGGCTTGAGGAGGGGAAGATCCTCCGGATGGTCCTCTTGGCTGTTGGATATCACAGAGGTCCCCACAGGATCCTTAAAGGGTCGTCCCGAGGACCCGCTGGGGTCATGGCAGATGGGAGGCAGGAGAGCGGCGGACGTAGCAGCCCTGTGGCTGCCCGGGATCCAGCTGTCCATCCCACCTCCACGTGGCTGGGGCTCGTCCCTGTCCCGGTGCGTACCGCACCTGATGCAGCTGTCGCTCGCCCACCGCTGGAGCAGAGGCGGCCGCCGGCTCACGCGGAGGCTCTCGAGACTTCTGCAACTGGACAGTTGCATCCGAGGACTGGAAGGCCGTCCCTCTCTCGACTCCGTCGGAGGCGACCGGGGCGGGGACACCTGCTGCGGAGGGCGGTCGCCGCCTCGGAGGCTGCAGGCTGGGCGCACGGCTGCGCCGCGGGGGAGAGGCGGCTGCTGGCCCTGAGCCCGGGCTCCCCCGGGTCCGCCCCGCCGCGTGCCCGAGTCAGGGGGCAGGTCGTGCATGGCCTGGATCAGCAGATAATAGGCCTCTCGCAACTGGGTCTGCAGCCTGCCCGTCTCCAGGCGGCCGCCCTCCATCCCCGGGGAGGAGCCGGGCGCTCGGGAAGGCGAGGCCCGCAGCGCATCCGCCCCCTCGGGCGCGCAGCCCGCCGGCAGGTTCTCGTAGTAGTCGGCGCCCTCGTCCTCCCCGTCGTCGTCGCCGCTGCCCTCCGCGCCTGGGGAGGCGCGAGCAAGCGCGCGGCCCAGAGCGGCGGCCTCCTGCGCCCCGCGAGACCATAGCACCCGCGCGCCCGGCTGCTCGGTCCCCCACGCGGGCCGCTCCATACCGGGGCCCGCGAGCTCGTGGGGTGGCGAGCGTCCCTCGGAGAGCCAGGCCGCCACGGAGTCCGCGTGCAGCCCGAGCGCCCCGGGAGCGTGCCGCTCTCTGAACCGGCCGAGCGTCCTCCGCAGGGGCTCCGCCATGAGCGCCGCCCTCAGCAGCCCGGCTCGCCCGGGGCGCGGGGCGGGCTCCGAGTCCCGCGCGGGCGGAGGCGGCGGCTCTCCATGACCACGGCCGGTCCTCGCCAGCTCCTCACATACTTGGCATAACTCGGCAGCGGCGGGTCGACGGAGGGGGGCGCGGGCGCCGCAGCGCGCATGCCCCGGAACTAGAGCCGCGACGGGGCGCGCGGGCCAACACGCGGCGTTCCCGAGGTGGGCGCTCCGGGGGCGGGGCCTGCGCGGCTGCCGAGAGGGAAAGGTGGAGCGGGTCGGGCTGCCACCCCGCCAACCGCCCCGGCCCCTCCCCGCTGCCCCCTGCGCGAGGCGGGGCTCCGGTGCAGCAAGTCCTAGCTTGAGAGTAACAAAGACTGTTTGGACCGACCAAGTGCGAATGCAGGTGTATCTCACAGGAGCGTTGTCCCCAAGATGTTCTGATCGGTTCCCTGCTCGCCGGAACTGTTGGAAAGGAATTTGCGGGGCTGGAGAGGTCGCTCGGCTATAAGGATCGCTGGCTGCTCTGGTGTAGGACTCCAGTGTCAGGGGTTCCGATGCCCTCTTCTGGCCTCGCTGGCACCCGGCATGCGTGTAGGTAAAACGACCATGCACGTAAAAATAAACAATAAAAAAGGAATCTAGCAAATTCTATTCATTAAGGAATTTTAAAAAGTCCTTTATGTCCTAGATCACTTCGGTTCCCTCTTTTTCAAATCTGTTTCTCCATCTGTAAAAATGATACCTGCTCATCCAACGTTAATCCCTAGATCAAACAAAACTTGTTAAATGGAACCACAGATAAGAGCCCCGGGTACAACTACCAAACTAAAAGCGCTAGTTTACAGCTTTTAAATGTAAAAATGGTAACTGAAATTCAGTGTTGAGAAACAGCTGGGTCGAAATGGAGAAAGGGTGGAATTTGGAAATACCTACTCTCAAAACCAAACCCTGCCTGGCCTGGCAGTGATCGATAAGAATCAGTGTTGCCATCATCTCTGATTTCAGCTATACTTTTTGGTTGTTATGCATTGGGAATGACCTTTGAGCCGCTCATACCACACAAACATCTAGCACATGCTTGCACTTAGTAGGTACTCAAGTCCTCCAAAAGTGGTAATTGAGTGAATGGTCCTTACTTATTCCAGTATGGTCCTCCATGTAAGCCCGGCTGCTTTCTGTGCCTAAAGGCTCCATCCTCTCAGCTCACTCGGATCTGTGCAGTTTGTTAGCGCCTGGCTCTCTGCCTTTGGAGTCATCCCCCTGTATCTGTATGTGTGTAATCTTCCCTGTGCTAGGCTTGGTGTGGTGGTATTCTTGCTTGTGGAAGGAGGAGGCTTAAGATGGAGGCAGTTGGAGGACACCCTGAGGCCCTCTCTCAAAAAGCTAAACAAAGGAACAAAGAAACTGACAGGAGTGCCCGGCAGGTGAAGGCAAAGCTTTCAAGCCTAAAGATTTGAGTCAATTGTATCAAGATCCACACCCTGGAGGTGGGGAGCCATTGCTTTGTGACCTGAGACACTTTGTGACACTCCAAAACACAGGAATGCAGAGGGGAGGCTGAAGGACTACCTACCCATCCTCCTCTTCACCATGGAGTCAGCTCCCACGCGGACTAGGTCTCAGGTTCTACCAAACTTCAAGAGTCCTTATCACTACACAGCACACATTCAAAACAGGTATAACCCCCCCCCCCGCACACCACACATAGACCACACACACAGAAACACATACACACATATACCACACACACACACCACATACACCACACACATACACACGTATACCACACACACACCACACACGTATGCATATACACACAAACACATATATACCACACACACACACACACACCATGCACAACACAAGTAAGTACACCACACAAACGCACCACACATATACACATGCTACACATATACCATGCATATACACCACACACATGTATGAACACACAAATCTTTATCATATATTTGTTGGAACAGATGTTTCAGGTTTTTTTGTTTTACATAATTCGTATGCATGTTCTGTCTCTCTTATTAAAAAAAAAATTCAAAATTGACCCACTTCCTAAGGACAGAAACTATAATCCCCTGTTGTGTTGGGGTAAACCCAGCATCCTAAACACTACATGAGGAAGCTTCTTAATTGACAGCAGTGTGATAGACAACAAGTAGCTTCGGTTTCCAGGCTGTTGCTCAACTCTCCACCTGACCATAGTGTTCTCGTGCTGTTTTTAAAACTCTTTCGTAACACACTGAAAACTTCGAGACATAATCTCAACGCTTAATCTGAAACGTTACACTACGATGTTCAGACCTTAATACCTACTGTGCTAGGATATTTTTATTGCAGGAACCCAAGGCTATTTCATGAATAGTCAAGGCATAAAAATATTCCACAGTGAAATATTCCCACAGGAAATGACTGATAGCAAAGCTGCCAATAATGGGTTCTATAAACACAATTTGATCGCTATCTCAGAGGTTGTTTTCCTTCCAACTAAATTGCACAATCTTTTTATTCTTTGTAGTTAACAGAGTTTAAAATGCCATAAGCTTCGCACACACACACAGGCACAGGCACAGACACACACACAGAGGCACACACACACAGACACACACACACACACACACACATCTATATATTGGACTCTGTCCTTGGTTCAACTTGCTAAATTATTCAAGAGTCATGAAATTTACTGGCCAATGTAATATGCTGTACATTGCTTTAGGCATTGCTAAGAACCAAGCTCAGTATAGCATCTCACAGTGAAACTTAACCCTGCTTAAAATTGAGGATGGGAGCCGGGCGTGGTGGCGCACACCTTTAATCCCAGCACTCGGGAGGCAGAGGCAGGCGGATTTCTGAGTTCGAGGCCAGCCTGGTCTACAAAGTGAGCTCCAGGACAGCCAGAGCTATACAGAGAAACCCTGTCTCGAAAAACAAAAAAACAAAAAACAAAAAACAAAAAACAAAAAAAAAATTGAGGATGGGAAGAGGGCTGGGGCTATGGCTCAGTTCACAGAGCGCTTTGAGTGGGCACAAAGCTCGGGATTCTATCCCAACCCCCCTCCCCACACCCCACACAGGCTGGGTGTAGTGACCCACACCTGTAATCTCAGCGTGTGGAAAGTACAGGCAGGAAGATGGGAAGTTCAGGTCACCCTGAGAAGGTTTGAGAACTTTAACTCACAATTTTAACTCTATTTGGGGGTCACAGAAATTAAATCTAATTTAATGTTAAATATGCAAGCCCTAGTTTTCTATATGTGTGTTGTATGTCACTAAAAGGTTTGTAAACATGCCATTCTCAGACATAGCCACAGAACTGTCATGATCTCCAGCAACAGTCACTGCAACAAGGTGACGACTTCAACTGTTCAACTATCTCCGATTCCTTTTCTTTCTAATCTTGCAGATTCCTAAGGACATTAGGGGGTGGCCAAGACATCTTCCAGTGTGTATCCTTGTTTCTCAGAGGCTTAGCAGTCACCTTGGTGCCTCATGAATTGACAACTACTGCATTGGCACTGTCACCAGAGATTTAACAACCATGGGATAGTCTGGCTCCAAGCAGGCTGGGGTGGCAGTAACTCTGACTGGGAGGAGTGAACAAACTGATAGGCTGAGCATGGGGCTCATTTAACAGTCATGGAAGGGACTGTAGCTAAGAGCATTTTGGTCACTTTGTAGACACTCTGATGTGTTTGTGTCTCCCTGGTTCTCAGTCTTTCAGGGAAAGTCTTAGGGAAACGGACAGCAAGTTTAGCCCTGGAATGTTTGCAGTTCTCTTCCTAAACTGCCTCACCAGAATGCCTGTGGTGCAGACCTGTCGGGTTTACCACCAGCTCCTTCAAGTCTGAGTAAAGTAACTTGAGCCTACAGCTGACCCACTGAACTGACCCCAGAAGGCGTGTTCTCCATCCAGAGGTTCTTGATTAACATCTAGCCTTGTGCAACATTCCTATGCCCCCTCCCCCCCCCCGTTTCCTGTAAAGTGATGCAAGGAAGACTATGGCTGCTCGTGTTTTCTAACATTCAGAAACATTTAATGTTTTAGAATACATCAACACTTCATATCCCCTAATCTTATATGATCTATATTATCACTTGTTCAAGTTCACCACAATGAGATGGAAAGACGTCCCCGTCCCTACTCCCGGCATCTGATTGCAAAGCCACTATACCCCTGTGGCATTTTCTAGAACAGAAATAGATACTAGACATTCTTCCTGAGATAGTGTTTGCACTTACGTGACCATTCCTTGCTATGAATTAATAGATCACCTTTCAGAAAACAGTTTAATGTTTTATGAGTTTGCGGGAAATGCAACTGAACCTTTGAATCGTTCTTAAAGCAACCTTTATCAGGGCCATTAGACCTACAGGCCTCATTCTCATTTATCTGTGAATTTATTTGCCAAGAAATCAAAACACACAAAACAAAACAAACAAACAAACAAACCAACCAACCACAGAATAGAATTTCATCCTGAAAAATGGAGTCTGCTTTTAAGAGTAGGACAATGCAGTTTAGTATGTTGCAGTAGTCACTGTTGTGATTGTTTTTGTAGCCAAATACCCAAAGAAAAGAGACCTGAGGGAGGAGGGATTTCACTGGCTCACAGTTTGAGGGTTCCAGTCCATAGCAAGGGATAAAGCATAGGTCAGCAGCACAAGGCTCCTTGTTCACATTTCAAACCAAAGCAGAGGGAGATGAAACTCAACTCACCTCTTCCTTTTTCCTCTCTTATTCCACCCAATCCCAGAGCACATGGGATGCTGCCACCAAATGCAAGTTAAGTCTTCCCACCTAAATTAATCTTCTTTTAAACGCCCTCACCAGCGCAACCAGAGGGTACCCCGAGATCTCCTAGGTGATTCTAAAACCAATCCAATGGACAAAGGATATCAACCGTCACAGGTTTGTTTTGTTTTGTTTTGTTTTAGTTCGCTTTACTTAGTTTTGAAATAGAGTCTCATGTATCTATAAGGCTGGCTTCCAGCTTCTCATATAGTCAAAGATGGCCTTAAACCTTGATCCTTCTGCCTCTGAAGGTTAGGGCTAAGTCTAAGTGCTAAGATCCTGAGTATATCTGACAGTTCACCTGGATTAGCACACTGATCTTAATTTTGTTTTATTTTATTTTATTTCATTTCATTTCATTGTGTTTTCTGTTGTGTTGTTGTTATTTGTTATATTTTGTGGGTTTGGTTGGTTGGTTAGTTGGTTGATTTGTTTGTTTGGTTGAGACACAGTCTCATTACATAGTCCTGGAATGAGCGCTGGGGTTAAAGGCATGAACCACCACACCTGGCCACATGCTCTTTTAAAGATTCACTTTCAGTAATCTGCATGTAATGTGTGCATGACTGTCAGGAGTGTGGACTGCCAGCTGTTACCATGGAGAACAGATGAGGGAGTAGGTGTCCTGGAGCTGCGGCTACAGGTGGTTATGAGTGACCTGGTATGGGTGCTGAGAGCCAAACCTTGGATGAGCAACAGGCACTCTGTGCTGCTCTATCACTCATCTCTCTGGCCTCTAGCACAGTATTTCAGACGCAAAATATTTGTGACCCTATGATCTAGGATTTCAGGTAAGTCCTCTTCTCCATTTTGTTTGAAGAGTAGCTTGCTCTGCAGCTCAGACTGGACTAGAACTCACCACTCACTGTGTAGCCCAGGTTGGACTAGAACTCACCGTGTAGCCCAGGCTGTCTTTAAACTTGGGACAGTCCTGTCCCAGCCTCTGGAGCCTGAGAGCAGGTGTGAGCCGCCATGTCCAAGTCAGATGAGATTGTTTTAAATTATCCCTTCATCATATAGCAGTGAACATTGAAATACTGAAGAGGTCATATGAGGTCAAAGATTTTCTTCAAAATGATGAAAAAGAAGAGGAATGTAGGGGAATATAAATAGGCGTTGAGTTCAATCTGGGTGAAAGGTACATGGAGGCTTCATTGTTACAGAATTTTCATTTCTGGATGTTTGAAACTTGAATATATATCATGGATTATATTTTTTGGTTCTATGTATTTATGTGTCATATATATACATATATATATATATATGTATATATATATACATATATATTTCAATTTTAGCAGGAAGCAATCATTTATGATAGGCCCTAGCAGCTGTTTAAAGTCACAGAAGTTTGAAGTCAGGCAAATGTAGAGAGGGCAAGAGAATACTCAGAATCAGTTTCCAAAGCCAGAATCCCAGAGCAGACCTGAAGTGGCAAAAGGAAATATTGGCAATGAGATGGAATGCAATCCAATCCTGCCCTGACCGGCTGCTTGCTACCAAACCTCTGATCACGGAAAGGATGCACCTGTGCCAATTCTACACCAGTATCCTGTCTTTCTAAAAACCTACATCACTTCTAATGCATGGCTTCCAGGTATGTCCAGTCTTTTCATACTGGCATACAATGTGCTCAGCCACAAAGTTCAGGTTAGAAAACTGCACAGTCAAGTTACCAAAAATAACTGAAAAACAATCTCAGTGTTTTCAAAAATTAGAAAAGAAAAATATTGAAGAAGGAAAAAAAAAAAAACCAGCATCAAAAACTTTAAGCGGGGTGTCCCTGTGTAGCCCAAGCTGGTTTTAAACTCATGGAGACCTGCCTCTTGCATACCAGAACTAAAGGCTAGAGTCCCCGTCAGGATGAAATCCTGAGTAGGTTTAGGGCTGCCTGCTATCCTGAATTTACAGCTGTCCTGGTCACATGCTGCCCCACTGCTTGCTTTTGGGAAAGGTCCAGCTTCATTCCAGCATCGACCTCATTATTTTGTCTCTTGCATTTCTAGCTATCTCGGGATTCCATTATTTACATAAAGATACAGCTAATACCCAGGCCTACCATTCTTTTCTTTTTTTCTTCTTCTTCTTTTCCTTCCTCCCGTTCTGTTTTCTTCCTTTTTAATACAAGATCTCACTTTGTAGATATGACTGTCACAGAGATCCTCCTGCCTCTGCCTTTCAACCAAATGCTGAGATTAAAGGCATGCACCACCACTCCTCACCCCCAAATTCTTGAATCCAGTGTCAGAGCCTCACCTTAGCCCTTGTTACAAGCAGCTAGCCAACCACACCTCCACACACCATTTCCTGACCCTCTGAGGGCAGTCACTCTTGATCCACACCTAGCCCATTCCTGTCTTCCTGCTTCCCCCGGGGCAAAAGGCATATCCCTTGTGCATATCCCGACTCTCCCTTTCCTATTGCCTTGGTCACTTGGTGAAACCTCAACCCTGGTTCAAATGACTGGTTCTTCATTCCTTACGTTGGCACCAAAGGTACATCAACACTGCCACACAACAGCACCAAAGACCCAAATCCTTCTGCTCTCTGGTGTACCGCAGCTCCCTGATAGACGTCCCCATCCCTACCAGCCTTCCAGTCAGCTGTGACTTTTCTCCCTGTTACCTGTGTGTTAGTCAGTGTTCTATTGCCGTGAAGAGACACTATGACTGTAGCCACTCTTACACAGGAAAGCATTTAATTGGGGCCTGGCTTACAGTTCAGAGGTTTAATCCATTGACATCATGGTAGAGAGCATAGCAGCACACAGGCAGACATGGTGCTGGAGGAGTAGCTGAGAGTTCTACATCTGGATCTGCAGGCAGGCAGCAGGAAGAGAGAGAACTGGGTCTGGTTTGAGCGTTTGAAGCCTCGAAGCCCCCACCCTAGTGACACCCTTCCAACAAGGCCACACTCCCTAATCCTTCTCAAGTACTGCCACTCCCTAGTGACTAAGCATTCAAATGTATAAGTGAGGTGGGGGTGGGGGTTGGGGGATGGGGGTGGCATTTTTATTCAAACTACCATATTTTGGGAATATAGAATGAGGAGAAAACTTCCTCATTTTTCCTTTTTAATCTACCAACCTCATTTCCATATTCCTAAAGCCACTGAGTTCTCTGTCCCCACTACCATAGAAGAGTGAGCCAGCCTCAAGCGGCCTAACTACCTGTCTTCTCACTGGGCTTTCAACTCTGTGTATATATATATAAGTGCAAGAGGCTGCTCAAAATGGAATCTGTCAATTACTAAATAATTTAAATCTGGATTGACAAATTAGATCAGCAGTAAGCCTTTTCTGACCCCCACAGCCTCTCACCCCATCACCGGCACACACTCGGCGGCAATTAGAGAAAGCGTCTTTTATGCCTTGCTACAGTCAGATGCTTTAGGAAGAACAAAACAAAGCAAAACAAAAACAAAAACAATGGAAGAACTTCACCTAGGCTTATGAGCAAAAAGTTATTGGCCGAAAGAATCTTTAAATCTTTTTACATTCTTTCCATGTAGGGCTGTTAAGGGGGAAGGAGCTATATATTACATAGTTTAAAAAAAAATTAAGTCTCTGTCTGGGGGAAGATATTTCCTTTAATTTTTTTCCTGGTTATAATTATAAGATTATTATTATAAAGAAGCATATGTGAATAAATGTCCTTTTTTGTTTAATTTTTAAGTTATACTTATTTTACTTATTGTGTGTGTCACAGCGCATGTGAGCATGAAAAGGTACATACATCTTGGTCAGAGGACAGGGCAGCTTGCACACATGTAGATCAGAGGACAGCTTGCACACATGTAGATCAGAGGACAGCTTGCACACTTGTTGATCAGAGGACAGCTTGCAGGAGTTGGTTCTCTTCTTCCACCATTTGGGTGTTGGCAATTGAACTCAGGTCACCAGACCTGGTGTCTAAGTTAGTTTCTATCGCTGTGAAGAGACACCATGACCATGGCAACTCTTATAAAGGAAAACATTTATAATTGGGACTGGCTTCCAGTTTCAGAGGTTTGGACCATGGTCATCATGCAGCATGGTGCTGGAGTACATCCAGTTACCTGGCAACAGCAAGATAGCCCAGCCCACTATGAAAGGATCCGCTTGCCTCCTCCTCTCTCTGACCTCTTAGTCTCTTGCTCCCTTGATGCCCCTCTCTCTGCCTTCCCTTCTCCTCTCTTTCCATGTGGCCATGGCTGCCCTCTACTTCTCTACACGTATCCCTCTCTCTGCCTTTCTACAATAAATGCCTTAAAACCATGGACTGTCTCGACTCATTGGATCCACCGTGCTGGAGCAGTGGAGCAGGTTTCCGTCTAAACTCCCGCAGGGAAGCCTCCCTGTGCTCCAGTCACAGCTGTCACCAACCCAAGCCACCCATCGCTGAGCAAGCCGCCTGAGCTAGCCCCAGACTCTCTCTCTTCTCCCTGCGGTAACCTGCCAGAGCTCTCTTCCTACCCTTTGCCCTTCGGCCCACCTTCAACCCCCCGCACCCCCCCTCCGCGGGCCAGAGTCTACCCGAGGGTCCCCACTTTGTTTTCAGCTCTTCTGCCGACATGCAGCGGCATCTGGGATGTCCAAGAGTGAGAACCTGTCCTCCCTGGCTTCCGTGCGGTTCCGGGACCCCAGAACTGGTTCTTCCATGATGCCCAGTGGCATTTGTGGTGCCGGAGAGTTGGAGTCCAACTCTGGCAGTTCCCTGGGGACCCCAGACTGCCCCTGGAGCAGGATCCTGCGACTTCCCGCAGTCCAATGCCTGCCCTGCAGTTCTGTGGGATTGTGCGTGCTGTCAAACTCCCCATGTCCCCCTCCACCTCAGCCCTAACCCTGAGTGGATGCGGGACCCCATTTTTTACCCCACAGAGTAGGTGTGGCCTTGTTGGAGTAGGTTTGTCACTGTGGGTGTGGGCTTTAAGCCCCTCAGCCTAGCTGCCTGGAAGTCAATATTCTGCTAGCAGCCTTCAAAAGAAAATGTAGAACTCTGAGCTCCTCCTGCACCAAGCCTGCCTGGATGCTACCATGTTCCTGCCTTGATAATGGACTGAACCTCTGAACCTGTAAGCCAGCCCCAGTTAATATTGTTCTTATAAGAGTTGCCTTGGATTGCTCCTCAGTCTTTTGGCTAAGATCAAGTGAAGAGTTGCCTTGGTCATGGTATCTATTCACAGCAGTAAAACCCTAACTAAGACAGTTACTAATCACAAGACAAGGCAGTCATCCCCATGGAGTTTGTTTCCTGCTGAAATCACGTGTTACTCTTTGAACCCACAGAGCTTGCCGCTGTAGCTGTACTTTTCTACCCAGCTTCAAGCTCTGGACACCAGACTCAAGTTATATATCTGTTCCAAAATACACCTTCTTGCCAGGTTTACTATCCAGTTCATCCAAGAATGAAATTCCTTCATACATTAGTAATAAATCCAAGGTGAAGCTTGGGGCCATCTATTTTGTCTTCATTTTAGACATCACATCTGCAGACTCATCATGGTTCCCCATGATGTTCCTAGAGATGCAAACCACTTCCAGGCCTTGTCTCATTTGACGTGCTATCACATTCCACATTCTGGTTTTTCAGTAGAAACTCCAATCCTATGTATTCAACAAATGACTTCTGAATTAAGGACCTAGATTCATTGAGGTCGCTGACACCCACTCCAAAGGTCACAGCCCTTAGGAGAAGTCAGTAATTACTATAAAAGGGGTGGGGGTGGGGTCGAATTTGTCCAAAGATGACTTGATCTTGCATTTCTGTCATAGGGTTCCAAACTGAGTTTCATCTTGGATGAGACATTGCTCTACCAATACAGACACAGATCCAAGACTGCCTAGGAAAGGAGACAGTGACTTCGTAAGCCCAAGGAGTGGAAACCTACCGAGGCCACCCATCATCCTTGTCTTATGTTCTCTGCTATCATCCTCTGGCTGAGGAACTGCGGCTTACATCCTTTCTTAAAAACAGAAAAAAAAAAGATTTCATTTATTTCTTTATTTTTAAACTTTATGAGAGCGAGTATCTGGCCTGTAGGTACGTATATGTACCACAATGCACTGCAGTGCCCTCAGAGTCCAGAAGAAGGTTTTGAGTCTCTTGAAACTGGAGTTACAGATGGTCATGAGCTGCAGTGTGGGTGCTGGGACCCGAACCCATGTCCTCTGGAGGAGTATCCAAGTGCTTTCAACAACTGAGCCCTCCAACCCCCAAAGATATGATTGTTAATTACATGTATATTTGTGTTTGTCTATAGTTATGTGCACAGGTGTACAGTGCCCATGGAGGGCAGAAAAGAGTGTGGGATGCTCTGGAGTTATAGTTACAGGAAGTTGTGAGCTGTGGATGTGGGTGCTGAGAACCCAGCTCAGGCTCTCTGCAAGAGCAGCACACACACTCTTAAGCCCTGATCCATCTTTCCAGTCACCGAATTCTAAAGGTTGCTGTATAGGCAAATGTGGAGCAGGTCAACCAGATATACAAGCTAATTGATCTTTTTTTTTTTAATCTCTAATTTTTCAGGAACGAATGAATAGATGTTGTTTTTAGAATTTATTTATTTATTTATTTATTTATTTATTTATTTATTTTTGGTTTTTCTTCGACAGGGTTTCTCTATATAGCCCTGGCTGTCCTGGAACTCACTTTGTAGACCAGGTTGGCCTCGAACTCAGAAATCCACCTGCCTCTGCCTCCCAAGTGCTGGGATCAAAGGCGTGCGCCACCACACCCTGCTTGGTTTTTCAAGACAGGGTTTCTCTGTATAGCCCTGGCTGTCCTGGAACTCACTTTGTAGACCAGGCTGGCCTCGAACTCAGAAATCTGCCTGCCTCTGCCTCCCAAGTGCTGGGATTAAAGGTGAGCGCCACCACACCCGGCAGAATTTTTTTTTTAAAAGCTAAATATCTAAATATTATAATTTTAAATACGTCTGTCAGCATTTTGACCCTAGGTTAATGTGATGGTTTGTATATCCTTGGACCAGGGAGTGGCACCATCTGAAGGTGTGGCCTTGTTGGAATAGGTGTGACCTGGTTGGAATGGGTGTGTCACTGTGGGTGTGGGTATAAGATCCTCACCCTAGTTGCCTTGAAGTCAGTCTTCCACTAGCAGCCTTTGGATGAAGATGTAGAACTTTCAGCTCTGCCTGCGCCATGACAGCCTGGATGCTGCCATGCTCCCACCTTGGTGATAATGGACTGAACCTCTGAACCTGTAAGCCAGCCCCAATTAAATGTTTTTTTATAAGACTTGCCTTGGTCATGGTGTCTGTTCACAGCAGTAAAGCCCTAACTAAGACAGTTAATATGTATGATAATGGCCAAATGTCCTTTCCTTGTCTTGTTTTTCCATCATGACAGTCTTGGTCTGAGCATGAAGCCGTGTAGGCATGGAAGGCTATGAACAGTGAAGTGTCTTAACTTTATCTCCAAGCCACACCCAAAAGCTTCAGAGGAAAAATTAGTGAAACAAAGGAGACCATCACCACTGTCACGTGAGGCAGCTGAGAGCCACAGAGCACAGCTTGCAGGCGATGCTTAGATGGGCCTGAGGCAGAGCCTGCCTCAGTTTCCCAACCTGAGCAGGGAGGTGCACACCAGTTATCACAACAACCGAGAGACTGAGGCAGGAGGCTCCTCAAGCCTGGACCGCAAAAAGACCTTATCTCAAAAATGAACCAACAGCATAGATTCCCTTCCACACACACCCTCCCACCCCCTCACTTCTAAAATTCCATCACGTTTCCAAGCCATCGTCTTATCTGATGGTAAAGGTGAGATCTTAAGGCAAAGATAACTTAGACAGGTAGAAAAGCAAAACCAAGCGAAAAAGGCAAACACCTCCTGCCACCACCCCGACACACTTACCAGCCTAATTACCAAAGTACATTCTTCCCATGAGCAGTTGCTGCTGGGAAAACACGTTCTTAAATGCTTCAACAATATCATTAGCAGTATTAAAATAATAGTCTGGTAATGAAGAATAATTACCTCAGAACATAGTGTTTTATTGTTAGTGTATTTTATCTAATATGTATCTTTTTTTAAAAAAATTATAATTTAGTGACCCAATAGGAATGCCATTTCTATCAGGAACTCCTGGGAGGGGGAAGGGAAATGTTTTACTTTAAATGGAAAAGGCATTCACTAATCTGAAACCATTTTTTTTTTTTTTTTACTATGCACACCAGTCGGCAACCTCATAATTACATGCCCAGAGAGTGTTCAAATAGTGGGATCACGGCTCCTAACAAAGTTCAATGCCGAAGTCAAGACTGCCTAGAGGCACGAGAAGGTTTATGTCTCTGTTTACCCCAGGAGTAAGTTAAATGGATGCGTGTTTAATACATGAATCACAGCTATATTTAGTTTGCATGCTACACAGACAGGGAGAAAACAGGAGAAATCTTTACGATAAAATGTAGTAATGAAAACTGAACGTACACCCACAGGTCTGGATCCATGCCCCAGAATGTAGTCATGACAAGTTCAGTATGAAATAATAAACTGGGGTTTGCAGTGTTCTGGATATCTCTCAGTTATGAAGCCTCGCTGGTATGCACAAAAACCCCGTGTGAATACTCTACAAAGAACAACAGCTGGATTGCAGGAGTCTGGAGCCTTTCAGTGTCTCTTGACCTGACTATAATGCAACCTCAAACTGCAACTGGGCACTGGCACCCCCCAAGGGGAAAGCCACTACACTAGTTACTTTGCTTGTTACTGTCACAAGATATGCCACAGAATTAGCTTGAGGAAGGAGGGGTTTATTTGGGCTCATGGTTTAAGGAGTCAGTCCATCATGGCAGCAGGAGGAAGAGGAGGTGACTGCTCACATGGCATCCCCAGCCAGGAGAGAGAAAATAATACTGGCGTTGGGACTCATTGTCCCTGGTCCCTAGACCATGGAATGGCACCTCCCACATTTAGGGTCTTTTTACCCTGGTAACACAATTTAACTCTTCCACAGATCTGTTCTAGAGTTTGTCTCCTCCTCTGTACTTACAGTCTTTGCCAACTGGGTGGTCAATACATCATGGCTTCCAAGGAAGCCCCTTGAGGACTCTCTTACAGAGCTGGGTGTGAAGCAAAGAGAAAGTGCAGAAATCCCCAGGGCTTCTCTCAGTTACCTTGTGTTCCACCTTCCAAACCAGCTAGTGATGATAGTGACAGAGACCACCAGGGGAACCAACAGGAAGAAATACCAAGAGGATGGGACAAGCAGACACTGCTTATTTTTCTCTCTTCTCTCGCTGCTTTGTTCTGAATGCAGACAGTTACAGATGTGTACAGCACAGCTCCATAATTAATGGCTTCTCATGGTAGCAAGGGGAATGTAGGGACATGAAAAGTACTGGAGAGGCCGGGGTTCACCACTGAGCTATGCACAACTAGATCTGAGTCTAATCAGCAAATACTCTACCGCTCGTATCTCACACTGATCACTGGGTCACTCATACACAGGACAGATGGAATAATGCCACAAGGGTTTACACGGTTGAACAGCTGTGAGAACCACAGCCCACAGTTGATGGGTTGAAATTTTTGAACATAACAAAACTAGGTTAGTTGCTAAGGGTGGTATCTTAGGGTTTTACTGTTGTGAACAGATACCATGACCAAAGCAACTCTTATAAGAACAACATTTAATTGGGGCTGGCTCACAGGTTCAGAGGTTCAGTCCATTATCATTAAGGCAGGAGCATGGCAGCATCCAGGCAGGCATGGTGCAGGAGGAGCTGAGAGTTCTACATCTCCATCTGAAGGCTGCTAGCAGACTATTGATTTCCAAGCCGCTAGGGTGAGGGTCTTAAAGCCCACACCCACAGTGACACACCTACTCCAAGGTCACACCTCCAATTAGTGCCACTCCCTGGGCTAAACATATTTAAGCCATTTTTAGGTGGAGAGATGGGTCAACAGTTAAATAGCACTTGTTCTTGCAAAGGACCTGAATTCAGTCCCCAGCACCCACATGGTGGCTTAGAATCTTCTATAACTCCAGATCCCTGGTTCTAGGGGATTTGATGGCCTCTTCTGACCTCCCCAGGATTCACATGACAATTACAGAACCTTGGAGGCATACAACGAGGAATGGGGGACCAGGGCATGGCATAGACCTTTAATCCCAGCACTTGGGAAGCAGAAGCAGTCAGATCTCTGTGAGTTAGAGGCCAAGCCGGGTCTAAAGAGCTGGTTCCAAGATAGTAAGGCTATATGAAGAAATCTTGTCTCAAAAAGAAAGGGGTGGGGGTCTTACTGTTAGTGGATCTCTAGACCCAGGAGGTTCACTATCAGGCAGGGTCTGCTACCTGGCAGAAGGGGAAGCAGTTGCCTACAGCATGCCTGATGAGGCCCATGTTATTTCTGGCCACGTTCCAGTGGGCTAAGGAAACCATAGGATCTTGGCTGAGCAAACACTCTCAACTTTTTCTAGTTCTTTGTTTTGGATTCACACCCAGTTCCTTTGGGCCACGCTGTGACTCTACGTTCCTCGGACTCCGCTCTTCACAATTGTTACCCCCAGTATTCCAGCCCCTTAGATGGTGGCTGTCCGACTTCCCTTCAGGATCCGCAGCTCAGAAGTGTCCTCACCCTCTTGTTTCAAACTGAACACACAGACCTTGACAGAGTTCCTCTGTACCAGTAGGCAGTGTAACCAGTCGTTTGGTTCTCTTCCAACACTGTGAAGGAAAAACTAACATCTTTAGAAAATCAACTCTGCAACGAGTACTAAATCCTTTATCCTCTTCCTTATCCTTATAGTTCTGAGAAACAGGGCTTACACTTCCCTCTTTACAGAGGAGAAGCCTAAAGAGCAGGAAGAGGAGGAAACTCACCCAGGATCTCAAAATTGGTAAGTGACTGCTAGAGTTAGCAAAAACTACAACTGGTTTCTTTTATCTTTTCTTTTCTTTTTTTCTCTTTCTTTTCTTTCTTTCCTTCCTTCCTTTTTTATTTTGCTTCTCTGTTTGCTTGCTTGTTTGTTTGTTTGTTTGCTGTTTTTCCTTTTTGAGACAGGGCTCCTCTCTGTGTAGCCCTGGCTGCCCTGGAACTCACTCTGTCGACCAGGCTGACCCAGAACTCAGACATCCAACGGCCTCTATCTACCTTGCAAGCATGGGGAACAAAGGTGCGTACCACTATACCCAACCACAACTGGTTTCTAGGCTGAGATTTCCCTTTCTTTCTATCCTGTCCCTCTCCAAACAGCTGACTCCCCCCCCCCCCCCGGCTCCCCCCCTCCCCCCCGCTAGCCACAGGCTTTCTCCTTTAGTGGATCTTGGTACCAGTCTGCTGTCTTTGGGGCATCTAAACAGGTTAGTTCATGGTCTTAGGGGAAATGACCATTGAGAAGTCAGATTCTGATGAAAAGGACTTGGGGTAGGAAGCAGCAGCAAAATGCTGGCTGGGAAGAGGAGAGACAGGAGGGAGGGGGAGGGGAGAGGAGAGCGGGGATCCATATGATCAAAACAACATGTACAAAGACAACATGTACAGAGGAATAGCTCAGGAACAGCAAGCTGTCTGCTTCAACTACACTGTGAAGTCAACAGCTGGGTCAGAGGACGACAGAGAAGAGGAAGATCTGAGACAGGGCTGTGGGTGACAAGCAGAGTGAGCGTTTTCCCCATAATGGAACTCACAATGAAGTAAGTAGCAATTGCTGCCAAGCCCCGGCAAGGCTGAAGAGAAAGAAGCAGCACGGGCTGCATTCCCTCGCGCTATGTTAACCATAGAGTGTGCCAAACTATAAGCTCATTCTGCACGCAAACATTCCAACGCTGCTCCTGGAGAAACAGAGGACTCAAGCACATGCGGGAATAAGGTCAGCTATAGGCCAAGACAGGCACACAAGAGGAATTAGGAAGATGTCTTAGCCAGCGAGCCGACTAAGCAGCCCAGACAGAACCTCCCTCTGGGAAATGTGGAGCAGATACTGATCCATAGAGCAGTGAGGTGATTAAGTCAGGGTCAAGTCAGAACAAATATAATTAATGGGCACATGTGGCTTTTGATTTTCCACGTCCACTGTCGACATCCAGGAGTCACCTTACAAACCACAGGAACGTGATCCTTTATTGAGCATTCCCCCAGGACGGATCCATCAGGGCCCCAGGTCAAACTCAGGAGCTGGTCAAGATCCTACAGGGCTTTTTAAGCCTTGAAATCCATAAACATCTGCGCCACACTAGTCCACCGATCAGGATTTAGGGAACACGTCTTAGTCGTGTACTTATCCTTCTCCCATTGGTTGGGGTATTCAACTGTGGCAGGGGACTTGCCTTGTCTAACATTCATATCTCAACTTGCCAACCAGGATGTCAGTTACCCACCTATATGTGTCTTCCTGCCAAGAAGGGTGACAGTTTCCAGGGAGGTGTTAGGACGTTAAATGCAAGTCTTATTCTAAATAGGTACAGGGCTCTCTCTTATGTTGAGGTCCATCCCAGGGGTGGCTTATAAAACCAAAAATCATCAAAGCTCATACAAAGGAATAGGAAGTGCTGCCTGGTGATTGGTTGAGGCCCCAAGTTCATTGTGACTAACTCTACAAAGCAGTTCTAATCGACTTCTACTGCAATCGGTTTTCAAGAACACCAACGCACAGAACAGGATATGCCACCAGCTAGATCATGAGGAAGTCTCCTAGTAACAGCAGAAGAGAAAGTTTCCTCATACCATTAGTAAGAGCACAGAATGGCTGGCTACACGGGCAACAGCTACCTAGGCCTTGACATGCAGAGAGCAGAAAGGGAATGGCATGCTTTGTGGTCCTCGCAGTTGCTCCCTTGGCTCCTGTAATCAATCCTTGGGACGATCGATCGGTTCCTTCTGCTTAGTCTCACTGGCACACTAGCGTTCCAAAGCTTTGAAAGTTGGGGGTCATCATTTAATTTTTGACTAGTGTCATACTTTTGGCTCAAAAGGCTGCTTGATTTAGTTATGGGGTTCAGTACAAGTTTCTAAAGGTGAGGGTCTCTCCTGAATGCCAACAAATTCATCACAATTGGATGTCTTTTTTGGGGGGTGAGGGGGAGTGAGTGATTCAAGACTGATTTCTCTGTGTGGCCCTGGCCATCCTAGAATCTGTAGACTCAGAGATTTGCCTGCTCTGCCTCCTTCGTGCTGGGATTAAAGGGGAGCGAGCAGATATCCCGGTGGTCTTAAGAATTGGCAATAGGAGGGCTGGTGAGATGGCTCAGTGGGTAAGAGCACCCGACTGCTCTTCCGAAGGTCCAGAGTTCAATTCCCAGCAACCACATGGTGGCTCACAACCATCTGTAACAAGATCTGGCGCCCTCTTCTGGAGTGTCTGAAGACAGCTACAGTGTACTTACATATAATAAATAAATAAATCTTAAAAAAAAAAAAAGAATTGGCAATAGGAGAAGATGCTCTGAGTCCTACTGCAACTTGTTAAACCAGAGCTGGTTGATGTCCATGGGAGGCCTCCTCTTTTCTGAGGAGAAAGGGAGGATGTGAGGATGGGGAGGGGAGATGGGAGGTAGGGTCTGGGAGGAGAGAGGAGGGAGGGGAAGACGTGATCCGGAAATAGATTTAAAATTTTATTTGTTTATTTATTTAAACATTTATTTATTTATTTATTTATTTATTTATTTATTTATTTATTTATTTATTTAAACAGGAAAAAAAAAGTAGTGATTCCCCATGGTGAATGTCTCTACCCTCCACACCCAGCTGACCCTCCCCACCTCGGGTCTTTTAGAGTCTTAGTGTTTACAGAGTACATTCTGAATTCCTGAGCTCAGCCTAGGAGCCCGCAGAATGCGACTGCTCCCGTCTTTTCCTCCTTTACTGCTTCAATCTGTTCTGGCTGCCATTAAAAACAAAAACAAAAACTCACACCGGTGAGTTCCAGGACAGCCAGGGCTATACAGAGAAACCCTGTCTCGAAAAACCAAAAAAAAAACAAAACAAAACAAAACAAAAAAAAAAAAAAAAACTCACACCGGGTGGCTTACAAACAACCGTTCTCCAGGCTAGGAGGTCAAAGATCAAGGTAGCAGTAGGTCTGAGGTCGGGAGAGGGACTGCGTTCTCATTCACACTCAGTATTTCCTTCCTGGGTCCGCACGTGGTAGAAGGGGTCAAGAGCCACTCGTGGGCTTCGTTTATTTTAAACTACTTTCTTTTTTTTCTTTTTTTTCTTTTTTTTTTGGTTTTTCGAGACAGGGTTTCTCTGTGTAGCCCTGGCTGTCCTGGCACTCACTTTGTAGACCAGGCTGGCCTCGAACTCAGAAATCCGCCTGCCTCTGCCTCCCAAGTGCTGGGATTAAAGGCGTGCGCCACCACGCCCGGCTTTAAACTACTTTCTAATTACATTTTTATTTTGTGTGGATGTGGAGGACAGAGTAAAGGACAACTCCGTGGAGTTAATTCTTTCCTTCTACCATGTGGGTTCCAGGGGTTGAACTCAAGGCTGTTAGGCTTAGCAGCAAGCGCCTTTACTCACTCAGCCATGTAGCCAGCCTTTGGACCTCTTTTCATAAACACTCGGGATTCCATCCAAAAGTCTCACTTCCTGATACCAACCCACTGAGGGCTAGGATTTCTACACAGGAACAGGGAAGGGGTGGAGGAGGGGCGGCCCTGTGACACTCAGATCCTAACTTCTCCCTGAGGCATCCTTTCCTTCTCCTAGAGGTTAGCTTGAGCATGCCTGTGGGTGGGGGGGTCCTTAGCTGAGGTGAGAGACCTGCCCACCCAGAGCAGCACCATTTCCTGGCCGGGTTCTGGACCACTGGAGCGGAGAAAGCTGAGTAAAGGCTTACGCGTGCACTGCCTTCTGCTTCCTGAGATGCGGCCTGAGCAGCTGCTTCAGTCTCCTGCTGCCTTGACTGCCTGGCCACAAGGCCTGGAGCCTTGAACTGAGCCCTGTGAACCCTTCATCCTGAAGTCTCTTTTCCCAGAGGTTTGTTTTGTTTTTTTGGTTTTTTTGGTTTTCGAGACAGGGTTTCTCTGTGTAGTCCTGGCTGTCCTGGAACTCACTTTGTAGTCCAGGCTGGCCTTGAACTCAGAAATCCGCCTGTCTCTGCCTCCCAAATGCTAGGATTAAAGGCGTGCGCCACCACCTCCTGGCCTTCCCAGAGTATTTTATCACAGAAACAGGGAAAGAAGTCAAGACACCCTCCAGCCATGCTCCTTACCTTTCTCCCTCTTCTGGGAGCCTGCCAGAGCGTTTCCTGCTCCTCGCCTTGAAAGGGACTTCAGGGCTAGTTCTTGTTCCTCCTTCAGGATGCGTCTCTAATGCCATTGTAGTGACTCAAAGACTGATCACAGCGAGTATGATAAACGATAATGTTCTTTTGTTTTGTTATTGATAAATTTACTGTCTGTCCGTCCCATTAATATGTGAATATATTTGAACTGAAACTTGAAAACAGGCAAGGTACTTATGGTTGTGCTCTCTCTATATATATATTGTATATATATATGTTTATATATATGTTTGTTTTTTTTTCTATTCTCAGGGACTGACAAATAGTCAATAATAACCGAAGAATGAATGAATGAATGAATGAATGAATGAATACAAGAGGAGACAAAGGGCTTTGGTTTAAAAACAAATATACAAAGACTAAGTAAGACATGAGGAAAAAAATTATGAAGCCACAAAAACCAAGCTGGCAGTAATAGGAACGTTTTTAAACCTCAGGGCTATTGTTCTAGAATGAGCAGGGCATCGATTGCTTTGTTCATTTGTTATTAAGATTCTAACAGGTTTTTTTTTCCCCTCAATCTGAAACCCAGACAATACCTGTTAATGCTGTTCATTTCGAGAGTTAGTAATAAGAAAATTATAGCTGGGCAATGATGGCCCCCGTGAGAGGAAGAGGCAGGAGAATCTCTAAGTTTAAGGCCAGCCTGATCCACAGAGTGAGCTCCCGGACACAGAGAAACCAAACAACAGGGGGCTCAGTGGTTCAGAGCACTGGCTGCTCTTGCGAAGGTCCCTGAGTTCCATTCCCAGCAACCGCATGGCGGCTCACACCCATCTGTAATGGGATCCGATGCCCTCTTCTGGTGTGTCTGAAGACAGCTACAGTGAACTCATATACATAAATAAATAATTTAAAGAAAGAAAAAACAAACAAACAACAACAAAAGCCCCCCTCCCAAAGAATAAATAATTATATAAAGTTCTTTCAACTTGACTGTGTGCCACTAAATCAATATCCTTAAAAAGCTAGTCACCTAGCCGGGCGTGGTGGCGCACGCCTTTAATCCCAGCACTCAGGAGGCAGAGGCAGGCGGATTTCTGAGTTCGAGGCCAGCCTGGTCTACAGAGTGAGTTCCAGGACAGCTAGGGCTATACAGAGAAACCCTGTCTCGAAAAACCAAAAAAAAAAAAAAAAAAAAAAAAAAGCTAGTCACTTCCTAGGATGCAGAAGGTGGAGGCAGAAAATCAGGATATTCTTCCTCTGCTACATATCAAGTTCAAAGCTAGCCTAGGTTATATGAGCTCCTGCCCACCCCCCAAAAAGCCAAAACAACCTTTTTGTTTTTGTTTTTTTTTGAGACAGGGTTTCTCTGTATAGCTCTGGCTGTCCTGGAACTCACTTTGTAGACCAGGCTGGCCTCGAACTCAGAAATCCGCCTGCCTCTGCCACGCCCGGCTCAACCTTTTTGTTTTTAAATTGGCATATGTAACTAGATGCATCACACTTGGAAAGCTGAGACAGGAGGACCACTATGAGTTACAGTCTAGGTCATAGAGTAAGATATTGTCTCAAAAAGCAATCATCAAAATCAAACAAAACATACCCCTAAACAGTTGTTAATTATCAACTACACAGTGGACCTAGTTCTATTGAAGCACACATATGCCACCATGTACATAAATGCTAAATATGTTTGTAGGAACAGTCATTGTTCAGGTCCTCTTGGCTTTGTGCAGTGCTAACATCAGTACATGAACTGAACTGCATCTAAGGAAAGGGGTATTTTAAGAGTCCGTATCATTCAGGATAACAACCTGAACGTTGCTAGTGCTGGGTAAAATCAGCTGTCACTTGCTCACTTTCAGGAGGGGACAAACACTCTTCCCACAAGGACTTTGTCACCAGAAAGTACTAAGTATAGGTGACATTTAAAATAGCTATGTGATTTGATATAAAAAAAAAAATGTCCCAATCTTTCTTCTAATACCGTTTACCCCAAGCATAATGCTAAATGCCCTCCATGGTAAGAATTTATACTTAAATATCCCTTTCAACTTTCTAGCCAATTTTCCTTGATCTTGGCTATATAAAGTGGGTAATGCTTGCCTAGGAATTTATTCTATAATGGCAAATGTCAAAGATGATGCCAACTTTATGACTTATTTTTTCCTTTTCAATTTTGCAGACTGAGAACAATTCTCTAGGGCTGAAGAGATGGCTCAGCAGCTAAAAGCACTGACTGCTTTTCCAGAGGTCCTGAGTTCAATTCCCAGCAACCACATGGTGTCTCACAACCATCTGTAATGGGATCTGATGCCCTCTTCTGGTGTGTCTGAAGACAGCTACAGTGTACTCACATACATAAAATAAATAAATCTTTTTTTTTTTTAAGACAGAAAAAGAAAACCATTCTCTACACTATCAAGAACAAACTGAAACCTGAAATCTGTGTTTTGATACCAGAATTAAAAACATCAATTACCATAGGCAGAGAAGGGAGGGGTCGGTCCTCTCAAAGGAATAAAACCCAACCCTCTAAGCCCAGACAGAGTGCCTGAGTCCAGACAGAAGGTCACTGGCCTCTGATGAGGGCTCTTCTTAGTTTGTTATTGTAGGGCAGCTCTCAGGAGCTGGTGCTATAGGAAAGGCCTTGTTCTGTAGTAAGGACACATGCTCCACTATGTTCATAGCAGCCTTATTTATAATAGCCCGAAGCTGGAAAGAACCCAGATGTCCCTCAACAGAGGAATGGATACAGAAAATGTGGTACATTTACACAATGGAGTACTACTCAGCTATTAAAAAGAATGAATTCATGAAATTCTTAGGCAAATGGATAGAACTAGAAAATACCATCCTGAGTGAGGTAACCCAATCACAAAAGAACACACATAGTATGCCCTCACTGATAAGTGGATATTAGCTCCAAAGCTCCAAATACCCAAGATACAATTCACAGACCACATGAAGCTCAAGAAGAAGGAAGACCAAAGTGTGGGTGCTTGGGTCCTTCTTAGAAGGAGAACAAAATACTCACAGGAGCAAATATGGAGATAAAGTGTAGAGCAGAGACTGAAGGAAAGGCCATTCAGAGACTGTCCCACCTGGGAATTTATCCCATATACAATTACCAAATGTAGACACTATTGTGGATGCCAAGAAGTGCATACTGAAAGGAGCCTGAGATATCTGTCTCCTGAGAGGCCCTGCCAGAGCCTTACAAATGCAGAGGTTGATGCTCACAGCCAATCATTAGACTGAGTCCCCAATAGAGGAGTCAGAGAAAGGACTGAAGGAGTTGAAGGGGTTTGCAACCCCATAGGAAGAACAACAATATCAACCAACCAGACACCCCCCACTCCACCCCCCCCCCCAGAGCTCCCAGGGGACTAAGCCAAGGAGTACACATGGCTCCAGCTGCATATGTAGCAGAGGATGGCCTTGTCATGCATCAATGAGAGGAGAGGTCCTTAGTCTATGAAGACTCAATAGATGCCCCAGTGTAGGGGAACTGAGGGCTGGGAGGTGGGAGTAGGTAGGTGTGTGGAGGAACACCCGCATAGAAGCAGGTGGAGGGGGAATGGGAGAGGAAATTTCTGGAGTGGGGGGGCGGGGAGTGTGGACCAGGAAAGGGGATAACATTTGAAATGTAAATAAAGAAAATTTCCAAGAAAAAAAGAAAACTGTTTTCTCTTTAAAAAAAAAAAGGTCTTGTTCCTATTGGTTGCTATAAATAAAGTGAATCATTAGATCATGTCTTGAAAGGGTTTTATAGAAATACCAGGCATAGCTTCCAGTGCGGCGATTTATACAAGCAACTCCTAATATGAGCCTTGGGAGCAATGCTAAGCCACGAAATAAAGGGCATTACTACTGCTGCTCAGGCATACTTGGGTGACAGATTAGACTGTTCAGGCACCTCCTTACAGGTCAAAGCCTGCAGGCCGGGAAAGGAGAGAGCTAGGAGTTCCTCCTGGCCCACAGCGCTCCGGCAGGCAGCTGTGTAATCCCACTGAACCTGTCTGGCAGCTTGGCAGGAGCGGCTGGTGCTGGCAGATAAGACCCTCTTGGGAAGCCTGATAGCTCCTGTCAATAAGGAAACTGCAGAGGGCCACTGGAATTTTCCAAGCCATGAAATGGAAAAAAAAAAAAAAATCTCTGTTTGAAAATGTGCAGATAACCAATCATGACAGAGAGCTTTGGAAAATAACTTTTATTAAAGAAAGATGTACCGCAATTCTTTGCTTTCTAGTAGTCGATCCTATGATTTACAGATTTACATATGCAAATCCCTCTTCTTATCCGGCTTGGAAGCAGCTATTGTTTGCTGACCGGTTGCGTCACCAGAGACTGAAGGTCTCTGCAGCCTTCAATGCAGTTTGGACAGTGTGGCTAAGCACGGCTAATATTTCACAATTCGGGAGTTGTTGCAGATCCCATTTTTGAAGTCCCATGGATGTTCTTCCCTCTTGATTTGGACTAGGTCAGAGAGCAAATGACTGCAACCCACAGCCCACGAGGAAATGAGGCAGGCAGCTGGCTAGAGCTGTGGTTCTCAGTCTGTGGGTTGCGAGCCCGCTGGGGTCGCGAACGACCCTTTCACAGGGATCGCCTATCAGATATCCTGCATATCAGATATCTACGTTATGCTTCATAACACTAGTACATTTACAGTTATGAATTAGCAACAAAATAATTTTATGGTTGGGGGGTCACCACAACATGAGGAACTGTGCTGAATGGCTGTAGCGTTAGGGAGGTCGAGAGCCACTGGTCTAGAAGAACGGGAGCTGCGGGGTACTCTTGGAAGCCCAGATGTTGGGGCTGACTGATCATCCATAGCTCCTTAGCACACTCTCCCCCAGGGACGAGCGAGGCGTCCCTCAAAGTGCTGCTGAGTCTAGACTTTCCAAGACTCCTGGCCACCGGGAAAGAGGTAAGTTGATGCATACTAAACACCTAAGGAAGGGTGCCTTAGAACCTCGAACAGAAAACGAGTGCAAAGACTGCGTGGGTAGATAGTGTTGGCAGGGCTGGAGTGAGGGAGCCCAGGGGAGTAAGGAAGAGGAACCCGGGCAGGCACCGCTTGCTGGTCTGTTGAAAACAGGGGCCTGTCTCGGTGTCTTCAGTCTATCGGGGTTTATTCCATTTCTGCTTACACCTGTGACTGTCCTTGGCTGATAGCACCGCTTCAGTGTAAAGCGGAGTCGTTCGCAGTTATTTAGCGTCTTCAATAGTCAGGGCTTCAACTTGGTTAAAAGAAGTGAATGAACTCAAGAGAAAAATCCCCAGCGCGGAGGACACAGCTCAGTTTTACGTGCCTCGGTAGCGATGGAGCATTTAGAAAGCTTGCGTTCCATTCCCCGGCAGTACAGAAAGCCAGGCCGGGAGGTGCATGCCTGTAATTCCAACACTTGGAGGTCAAGAGGAAGGCAGCAAAGAGTTACAGTTCATCCTCGGCTGCACCGGGAGTCAGAGGAAGGCCTGGGATAGGAGACCAGTGTCTCAACAAACAATGCTCTGAAGCCTCAGGCCCTCTCTTTAGAAACTGAGGCAGGAGGATTGCCGAAAATTGGTAGCAACTTCCAAGCCAGTCTGGGCTACTGAGTGAAACTTTGTCTTAAAAAAGGCAAAATCTGAAACAAATAAAGTAACATAACAGAATTCACAGGTGTGAAGATGTTGTGTTTTATAAGAAGATTAAGAAGAAGGGGTATTTGGTAAAAGGCTCCGTATGGTGTTGGGGGAAGGGGGTGCCTTGGCGGGCCTATGCTGAGGCGTCCCTTCCCCCTGGGATACCATAGTATAGAACAGAATTTATTTAGGGCATGGAGAGGGGAGGAGAGGGAACGGGGTACAGAGAGAGAGAGAGAGAGAGAGAGAGAGAGAGAGAGAGAGAGAGAGAGAGAGATCGGCTATGAGGTACGTGGAGAGACGATGGAAATGGGGAGGGGAGAAGGTAAGGAAGCAAGAGAGCAACAGTGAGGTTGTGACAAGCAGCCCCTTTTATATGAGTCAGGCACACCTGGCTGTTGCCAGGTAACTGTGGGCAGGGCTTAGACGAAATGCAATCAGATGCCGAATGCTAGTTCTGCAAGCGTGAGGATCTGGCTTTGAATCCTAAGCACCCACGTACTGAAAAACCAACACCAAATCACACCAAAACAGGGAACAGTGATGTGTTTGTCAGTAGCCCCAGCATTGAGGCGTAGAGACACAAATCTCGAGAATTCCCTGGTCAGCCAGCCTCGCAGAAAAGGCACACACGTACTATTCAGTGGGAGACCCCGTCTCAGGTAAGAAGGTAGACAGCAACAGAGGAAGGCCAAGCAAGCAAGTTATCGCCTTCTGGTCTCTGTGTCCACACTTAGGTGTTTTGTTTTGTTTTGTTTCCAGGCAAAGATTTACTTGTTTTTAACTTTTTAAAATGATTTGTTTACTTTTATTTGTATGAGTATTTTGCTTGCATATATGTTTGGGCACCGTGTACATACGTGTCTACAGATGGTTGCGAGCCACCATGTGGGTTCCAGAACCTGAACATAGGTCTCTGTAAGAACAGCAAGGGTGCCGGGCGTGGTGGCGCACGCCTTTAATCCCAGCACTCGGGAGGCAGAGGCAGGTGGATTTCTGAGTTCGAGGCCAGCCTGGTCTACAACGTGAGTGCCAGGACAGCCAGGGCTACACAGAGAAACCCTGTCTCGAAAAACCAAAAAAAAAAAAAGAACAGCAAGGGCCCTTAACCTCCGAGCCATCTCTCCAGCCCCGAAGTTATTTACTGATTTATTTTTAGGATGGAAAACTGCAATTTTAAAAAATCCACTTAGACATTCTTTTTTTTTATACTAAAAGAATAAAGATTTTTATTAAGCATTGTAAGTTGCATTCAATAGCCTCTGGATAAGCCACACCACAATCCATCAACAGTCAATCAGACCCAACAGCATTTCATGCTTCACAATCCATGAGTTAGGGCGGAACTCCCCTCAACTCACAGTAAGATCCTACTTAGCTCCTGCGGGCAGGGGCTGGGAAGTTACACCTCATTTCTGATCACTAATGAGATGAAGAGCATCGGAAGCTATGAACCGGTAGGAAGTGATTCTCATTCAAAGCACATTGTTTGGCAACAGTAACAAAACATCAAAATGATTGAAGTCTACCTGCTTCTCCTAAATTCCTGATGAGAAACTTCTCAAGAACAAGCAATTTGGGCTGGTGAGATGGCTCAGTGGGTAAGAGCACCCGACTGCTCTTCTGAAGGTCCAGAGTTCAAATCCCAGCAACCACATGGTGGCTCACAACCATCCGTAATGAGATCTGGCGCCCTCTTCTGGAGTGTCTGAAGACAGCTACAGTGTACTTACATATAATAAATAAATAAATCTAAAAAAAAAAAAAAAAGAAAGAACAAGCAGTTTGTTTCCTGCCACAGACCACTTAGACATTCTTATTGCTTTAAATCATTTTTAAATACATTAGAATATTATTCAACATTATCTAAGCATTTTCATGACACTTCAAGTTTCTTCTTAACTTATTATCTAATTTAAGTAGAAGTGGTTTGGTTTCAGATGGGGGGGCGGGGAGACAAATGACTGGGGTCCATATTTTACATACCAAAGCAGACCCAGCCTCCAGGTTCTCCCAGAATCCCTCAGTCCAACTGAGTATACCCTGCCCCTAACCTTGAACTTTCCAGCCCAGGAGCTGGACTGCCCTTCCCCCAGATGCTCTTCCCTATATAATCCAGACATTTTGGTCTCTATTCTCTCTCTGAGTACACACCCTTTCTCTCTTTCTCTCCCCCCCCCCCCCCCGTGGTGACTAACTTGGCCTTGGTCCTTGGGGCCAGTGAACTCGCCTGAGAGCAGCTTCCCAATAAACCTGCCTTTAGCCGGGCTGTGGTGGCACACGCCTTTAATCCCAGCACTCAGGAGGCAGAGGCAGGCGGATTTCTGAGTGAATCCAGGCCAGCCTGGTCTATAGAGTGAGTTCCAGGACAGCCAGGGCTACACAGAGAAACCCTGTCTTGAAAAAAACAAAAAAACAAACAAACAAAAAAACCTGCCTTTAATATAATCCAATCTGATTTGACTTTTCACCCGCAGCGAAGAATTAACTTATCAGAAGTTAATTGAAATTTTTCATTTTTTTTACTCATGATGAAAATTGCCTGAATATATAAATTACACACTTAAAAAAAAGATTTCTTTATTTGATATATGTGAGTACATTGTTGCTGTCTTCAGACACACCAGAAGAGGGCAACTGACTCAATTACAGATGGTTGTGAGCCACCATGTGATTGCTGGGAATTGAACTCAGGACCTCTGGAAGAGCAGTCAGTGCTCTTAATTGCTGAGCCATCTCTCCAGCCCCCAGTTACACATTTAAAACAAACAAACAAACAAACAAACAAAAATCAGCCAGTGCTACACAGAGAAACCTTGAAACCCTATCTCACCTCTACCCCTATGCCCCACAAAAAAAAAAAAAAAAGAAAGATAAAATTTTAATTAGGTAGTGGTGGGGGTGCATACCTTAAATCCCAACACTTGGGAGGCAGAGGCAGGTGGATCTCTGAGTTCTCCAGGCCAGCCTTTGGGGGAGGGGGAGGGGAGTTCAGGGCAGCAGGGGTGGCCTTGGGACTCATATGTAACGGGCCAGACTGAAGACAGAGCAATGTTGAAGCTCACTGGGCTTTCTTTGTTTTGGGTCCGCTCAGTCTGGACACTTAGCACTGTGGATCAGTCTTCACTGCTCAGTTAAACCTCTCTGGAAATGCCATCAAAGACCATGCAGAGGTGTGTCCCCGACGCGACTCTACACCCAGTCCAGCTGACAATGAAGACTGGCTGTCATGCACAGTGGAAGGAGCATCTTCCTTTGGGTTACTTAGTGGCATATGGGGAGTAGGCCCTCCTTAAGAGACAAATTAAAGTGTAGCATTGTACACAGATGAACTTAATGTGCGTGCTAGCATCTGGGGCATTTACACACTACGTAGCTAAAACATCTGGGCTGAGTCCAGGCAGAGCAGATGCTGTCTGCCAACCACTGATACAAGGCTATTGTGCAGGCTGTGAGGATGGCAGTCCTGCCTCGGAGCTATTTCTGGCTTTTCTATTCTGTTTCAATGGCTTATTTGTCTATTCCCATGCCAAGATCATGTTGTTCTAATTCACAGGCCTTTGGAGTATTTTAGTATCTGAGACTATTTGTGTGTGTGTGTGTATTTCTTTTTCTTCGCTATTCTCATATATTTATTCTTGCACTTGAACTTTAAGTCCTGTTTATGTAGCTCTAAAATGTTATGTTGCCTTTGTATAGACAATAAAGTTATATGAGTTTTGAATGATGTTACAAAAACAGTTTCTCTTTTACTACATAGCTTTCCATTCTCCCTCAGCAATAAAAGTTTCAACCACGTATATAGCTCCTCAAATAGATTCTAGAAATGTTAGTGCAATTTCTGGGTCCTTCCTGAAGTAAAGCCATGGGGCATTGTTGTCCAGCTGCCCCTTCAGAGCTGCAGCTCTCCTGCCTTCAGCTCTTAGTTCTCAGTATCGACATGCTTCAAGGATTTCTTTCTTTCTTTCTTTCTTTCTTTCTTTCTTTCTTTCTTTCTTTCTTTCCTTCTTTCTTTCTTTCTTTCTTTCTTTCTTTTGTTTTTATTTTTGTTTTTCAAGTTAGGGTTTCTCTGTGAAGCCCTGACTGTCCTGGAACTCACTCTGTAGACCAGGCTGGCCTAAAACTCAAAAATCTGCTTGCCTCTGCCTCCCAAGTGCTGGGATTAAAGGTGTGCATCACCACTGCCTGTTTGAGGATTGCTTTCTACTGGGAGCCAGTTACAGCCAAGGACTTCCTGGTCCAGTTTCTGGGTTTGTGTGTAACATGGGTGGGTGGGTGGGTGGGTGTTTGCATGTATCTGTGTGCATTCTGTGGAAACTGGAGGTTGGCATCAAGTATCTCCTTTAATCACTGCAAAACATGTGTTTTGAAGACAGGGTCTCTAGACCTGTCATTCACTCTGGTTGGACAACATGTCCCCTGCATCCTCCTGTCTCTACCTCTCACCAGTGTGGTTATGGGTGCTGTGATTTGCTGAAGGATATTTGATCTCACAGTGACCCCTGAAATTGTGTTACTGAAGAGGTCAGCTCAGAGCCGCTGGAAAATTCCACCAGGTACCCCTCCCCTCCTGGAAGAGACAGGTCAGACAGCACATAGGCCTGATGGAAGAGGCTAATTAAGCCCCTACTACCTCATTCCCTAAAGACCAATCAGTTTAAAGGGTGCACTGTTCCGCCAATCATATTGTGCCTAGCTGCTGATGCTCTATTCCACCTCTGGAAACTATAAAAACTCACCTAATGGGCCACCCAAGGTGTCTGCCTCTCCTTTGGGTGCAGGATGACCCACCATGCTGGAACAATAAATTCTTCTTACTTTTTGCATCAATCCCGGCTCTGTGTTGTTCTCTGGGTGGGGGGAAGGAAGGAGCACGGGGATGGGTGGTGCTGGTAAGCTAAGGCTCACCAGAGTCTTACATTACTTACTGGAAAAAAACTGTTTCTAGTTGTGGTATGGCTCAGCCCTAGCAGACACCTTTAATTCAGGAGCTTCCTGTAAACAGGATTAAATAAAGTCAACCATAGATGGAGCAAGCAGCCAGTTGACAGGGAGTGAACATAGGAAAAAAAAAAAAAAACATAGAGAGTAAGAGGAAGTCAGGAGGAAGGACAGAGAGATACACAGGAAGTAGAAGGGAGGGACATTTAGTTTGAAGGATTTTTGAGATAACGTAGAGAAAGAGAGCTTCCTTTTCCTTTTGGGACGTCAGCTGAGGAGAAATATGAACTGGGCTCTTTCTCTGCCCCTCTGAGCTAGCAGGCTTTTGTTGGTAAAATTGAATGATTGAGATTGTTTTTATTTTTTTATTTTTTTATTTTTTTTGGTTTTTCGAGACAGGGTTTCTCTGTGTAGCCCTGGCTGTCCTGGAACTCACTTTGTAGACCAGGCTGGCCTCGAACTCAGAAATCCGCCTGCCTCTGCCTCCCAAGTGCTGGGATTAAAGGCGTGCGCCACCATGCCCGGCTTTTTTTTTTTTTTTTTTTTTTTTTTGAGATTGTTTTTAAAAAACAGCAGTTGTTGAATTTGTATATGGGTCCTGGGGATTGAACTCATGTCCTTACGCTTGCCTGCCAGCACTGTACCTACTGAGACACTGCTCCAGACCCAGTCCATTATTTTAAGGCTCACAACAGCTGAAGAGCTTCTTGGGGAACTAGCTAAGGTCGCTGCTGTGGCTGTATCCATTCTGCGTAACACCTCTTCTCTGGATCCTAAGATCATTCCCAGGAAAGCTTCTGCGGTCAGTCTTTATGTGACCAAATCCTAGGTAACGAACCAACCTGAGACCTTAAAGTTCTTGAGGGAAGGGGCTTGGATGCAGACATGGCCAAGCACTAAGGGGGGAAGGAAAGAACAGCCTGAGCGTCGGGAGGTTGAACACCTTACCAGTGCGGAATGGCCCAAGTTTACAAAAGGAAAAGTGAACTTCTAGGCTGGGGGGGAGGAGTTGGACAAGAATGGCCCCCCAGCTGGGCAGACGTGGTGCATGCCTTTAATCCCAGCACTTGGGAGGCAGAGGCAGGCAGATTTCTGAGTTCGAGGCCAGCCAACAGAGTTCCAGGACAGCTTGGACTACACAGAGAAACCCTGTCTCAAACAAAACAAAACAAAACAAAACAACAACAACAACAAAAAGAATGCCCCCCCCCAAGGCTCATACATTTAAATGTTTGGTCCCCAGTTAGTGGAACTATTTGGGAAGGATTAGGAGGTGTGGCCTTGTTGGAGGAGGTGTGTCACTGGGGATGGGCTCTGAGGTTTTAAAAGTCCACACTAATCTTACTTTGTCTTTGCCTGCTGTCTTCAAATGAGGCTTTAAGCTCTCAGCAGCTACCTCAGCTTCTGCTTGCCTGCTCCCCACCTTAATGGCTGTAGATAAACCCTCCGAAGCCGTAAACAAGGCCCCAGCTAAATGCTTCCTTTCATAAGTTGCTTTGGACATGGTGTTTCCTCAAAGCAACAGTGTCTAAGACAGTTGCTTAAACCACTGGTTATATATTAATAGGCCCTAAGACAAAAGTTATTAATTTGGGGGCTGGCGAGATGGCCCAGCGGGTAAGAGCACTGACTGCTCTTCCAAAGGTCCTGAGTTCAAATCCCAGCAACCACATGGTGGCTTACAACCACCCACAATGAGATCTGACACCCTCTTCTGGTACATCTGAAATCAGCTACAGCATACTTATGTATAATAATAAATAAATCTTAAAAAAAAAAAAAGCCGGGCGTGGTGGCGCACGCCTTTAATCCCAGCACTCGGGAGGCAGAGGCAGGCGGATTTCTGAGTTCGAGGCCAGCCTGGTCTACAGAGTGAGTTCCAGGACAGCCAGGGCTATACAGAGAAACCCTGTCTCGAAAAACCAAAAAAAAAAAAAAAAAAAAAAAAAAAAAAAGAATTCAAAGTCATCCTTGGCTCCAAAACAAGTCCAAAGATAGTTTGTGTTATATGAGATGCTGGCTCAAAAAGTAAAATAAAATTAATTTTAAAAAAGTTATTAACTTTTGTAATATTAAGTTCTTCTACCTAAAACGCTATGTTCTTCCCTTTAGAACAATCTTATCATTAAAAAAAAAACCCTATAATTTCTAGACATATTTTACGTTTCACATTTTCAAAACTCTTTACTTACTTTGTGTGTGTGTGTGTCTATATGTGTGCACACATGCCATAGCGTGCACGTGGAGATCAGGGTTGGTTCTCTCTTTCTACCATGTAGGTTCTGGTGACTGAGGTAAGGTCATCCGGCTGGACAAAAGTGTCTTTACACACTGAGCCGTCTTGCGGGCCCTCGTTTTCTTAGTATGTGTATCCAATCTTTCTTGTTAAATATGTTTTATAAAAATAGCTGATAATTGTTTTGCTAAGAAGAATGGATGCTTTCCCTTTTCTGTTTATCAGTAGTTACTTTCTTTTTCTTTTCTTAACTTTCTATTTATTTATTATTGATTTAATATATGTGAATACACTGTTACTGTCTTCAGGCATACCAGAAGAGGGCATCAAATGTCAGTGCTCTTAATTACTGAGCCATCACTTCAGTTCCTATAGCATCGATTTTCGAAGTAGAAAAAAAAAAAGACATTGCACTTTTTAATCCCGAGTGCTGGGATTAAAGGTGTGCGCTACCACGCCTGGCGCACTTTTCTACAGGGTGTGCTGAAACTAATTCTAAGTGCATATTCCTTGTGTAGGAGCTGAGAGCACTGTAACTCTGAAGCTTGAGTGTGGTGGCCTAAGGACACATGCTGGCTTCACTGCTTTCTGTGTGATAGCTCCTTGTTGTCTCTGGCTCTCAGCTTCCTTGCTCATGGGGTTATAAAAAGTATTGAATATACTTTTTGAATATACATATACTTAGATCGGGCACATTCCACTCTTAAAGACTGTTTGAGCATTCGGGGATGATCCGATCAGACGTCATCAGTCACAAGCCTTGAGTAACCACACTGCAGGGCAGTGTGGAAGAGCTTGTTTCTTAAGGTGTTCAAGGAAGTAAGACAGAGAAAACACACTTAGTCAGTTAAAGTGGGAAGCCGTTAGGTGTTTGTGGTAGCTGTCGGTTACATTTATTTTTGCTATTTCTGTTAGGTTTTGCTTTGAGTACGAGGTAACACAGGTCTGGGAGTCAGCTCTGCCTACTAGCCTTCCAATTAAAATAATTTTAAATGCAGGACTAGATGCATGTATACATAGGAAGCTCTTAGGAAACATTTGATATGTTCTAAATCTCAAAAGAATGTTAGCATTAGTGGCCTGATTTCAGTCATGGAGCTCAATATGGTGGTAGCTCTTGGTAGGCTGAGGCAGGGGGATTTCCAGTTTGAAATACAAACATCCTATGTCAAAACAACAAAAACAAAAACAAAAGGAACAAACAAAAGTGAGAGTGTCATGGAAAATTCTAGAAAGTGCTCATCGTGATAGAAAGCCCATTAAGATAGACAGCCCACTGTGATAGACTGCCCACTGTGATAGACAGCCCACTGTAATAGACAGCACACTGTGATAGACAACCCATTGTGATAGACAGCCCACTGTGAAAGACAGCCAATTGTGATAGACAGCACACTGTGATAGACAGCCCACTGTGATAGACAGCCCACTGTAATAGACAGCACACTGTGATAGACAACCCATTGTGATAGACAGCCCACTGTGAAAGACAGCCAATTGTGATAGACAGCACACTGTGATAGACAGCCCACTGTGATAGTCAACTGTGATAGATAGCCCAATGTGATAGACAGCCCAATGTGATAGACAGCCCACTGTGATAGACAGCCCACTGTGATAGACAGTTAGCTACTGGGTCTTTCAGTGCAACTTGAAGACTTACACACTCTAATGACATCCTGTGTTGGAGAAAGACAGGGAATATAACTGCATAACCAAAGCTAACATAACAAAGGTTTATATCTTACTCCACATAGCCAGCATGTTCCACAGAGCCTCTTCAGGACCCAGCTCAAAAGATCTTGCACTGGCTTTAGGGGAAGAGACCAGGGAGACTTCCCATCCAGCTGTCAGATGGTTTTTGACTGACTGCCCTTGATGAGGCCAGTCATGAGGCCTGGATTGCCTTCAAAAGAGCTGGGACTTGTCTACCTTCCAAGCAGAGAGGAGTACCAGACATGGGCAAAGAATCGCGGGCTCCACCTTATCCACTCAGCTAACACATCACAGCACATCCAGTTCGTGGTGATGCATATTATACACTAAGTTTTAGATTTTTGTTTATTTGACTTTTGAATCAGAGACTGGCTTTGAACTGGCTAAGCTAGTTTAAGAAAGACAACCTTGAAGTCCCCATCTGCTTACCCCCATCTCCAAAGCACTGGGATTAGAGGCATGCAATGGCTTTTGTTCATTAATTCATTGATGGTTTAAGGCATATAATAAAAATTTCCATCAATGTTGTCCATTTAAAGAGTCTTACAGGGGGCTGGTGAGATGGCTCAGTGGGTAAGAGCACCCGACTGCTCTTCTGAAGGTCCAGAGTTCAAATCCCAGCAACCACATGGTGGCTCACAACCATCTGTAATGAGATCTGACTCCCTCTTCTGGTGTGTCTGAAGGCAGCTACAGTGTACTTACATATAATAAATAAATCTTTAAAAAAAAAAAAGAGTCTTACAGTTGAGGTTTATATGTATGACAAAGGTCAAACCACAGAACCAACACTGATAAAGGAGCCGTTGGGACTCTTTTATCAGTTAAGTACTTCTAAACCCACACGGAAGACAAAGAAAGAGCGGGAACAAAAGGACTTTTGCCTGAACTATCTCCCAGTTGTAAAATAGTTCCTGGGGTTGTCTAACATTTAGAGATAAGAAAACCAGGCCGGGGAGAGCTTAAGCCTTTAGCTGTTAGCCAGGGACAGGATAGAACACCAAGAGTGCTATCACAGAGTAGATGTGACATGCTCTCTAAGTGTCACAGGAAAATCCACTGCCCCTAATTCTGGAGCCCTGTTCTGTTCCTCTCTACCAAAGGAGTCATTTTCTTATCACTGCCAGGAGTGACAAATGGCTCTCTGTGGTGTCAAAGCATATGCTGGCCTCTAGACACTCTCAGGAGAGCAAGTAGCTGTGTCTCTTCTCAGCTCTTCTTATCCTGGCCCCTGTTAAATGTCTCCAGCTTGTGGGCTTCCCTCCCCAGCCGCTCATTCCCACATAACCTTGGCATTTTGGCTTTGTGCTCTCCTGGTTCTCTCTCTTGTCTTCTCTTGGGTCCCTCTCTCTTGCCCCTCTCTCACTCCCCTCCCCACCGCCCATGGTCCATCCAGTCTGCTGGTCTTACTCAGTGTGTGACATTTTCTCCCACTCTGGACTCTTCCAGATGCCTCTGGCTGTACTCTCCCTCATACCTATGATAAAAACTTTTCCCCTTGGGCTGGGCGTGGTGGCGCCCGCCTTTAATTCCAGCCCTCGGGAGGCAGAGGCAGGCGGGTTTCTGAGTTCAAGGCCAGCCTGGTCTACAAAGTGAGTTCCAGGACAGCCAGGGCTACGCAGAGAAACTCAAAAAAACCAACTCTCAAAAAACCAACAAAACAAAACAAAACAAAGCAAAACAAACAAACAAACAAACAAACAAACAAACAAACAAACAAAACAACCTTCCCCTTAACCATACCTTGGAGAGGTCATATCCTCACTTTATACAATAAACAAGCTAGGATCCAAAGTCTCTGTAGCCCTTTCTAGTGGAAGAAGGATGCCTCCATTCACCCGTACCGGGGACTTCTTAGTGTTCACCTAAATCCCACTTTCTTCAAAGGAGCTGTGTGTGTTACGGTCTAGTGAAGGTGTAGAGAAATTGAAGATTTCCCCCCTTCCATATCCTCTTTTTTTTTTTTTTTTTTTGAGCCAGGGTTTCTCTGTGTAGCCCTGGCTGTCCTGGAACTCACTTTGTAGACCAGGCTGGCCTCGAACTCAGAAATCTGCCTGCATCTGCCTCCCGAGTGCTGGGATTAAAGGCGTGCGCCACCACGCCCGGCCCATATCCTCAGTTTAATGCGAATGAACAGTCAGTCCGTGATTTCAGGGCTGATTGGCTTTTCATAGTCATCACTCAGGGACTTCAGTCCCTCTCAGGGACTCAGTCATCTCTCAGCGTGTCTCTGAATCACTTTCCTGGGCTTGTCACCAAAATGAGATTAGCACATCCACATTCTAGTCAGCCAGAAAGGGGAGGACACTGTGAAGGGGGTGGATCTAGGCTCTGGCTTTGAAACCTTAGGGAAAACAGGAGAAGGAAGGAGAAAGTGCATCGCTTTGTGGTAGGAGAGAGGGGTTGAGAGTAGGGAACTAAATCAGTCGAAAATGTAAAGATGACTTCATCGCTGTGACAGAAGACTCGAGGCAACTGACATAAAGAAAAGCATATTTTAGCTCATGGACCAGAGTTTTCAGCTGGTGGTCACGTGGCCCTGTCCTCTGGGCTTGTGGTGAAGTAGGACATCATGGTGCTAAGTACATGGTGGGGCAAAGTCATTAATTCACGGTGGCTGGGAAGCAAAAGAGAGGAAGGATCTGGACCCTGGGGGTTCCCTTCAGGCCGAATGCCTGTGACATCATTTCCTTCCACATGGTCCTGCCTCCTAAAGGCACCACCACTTCCTGGTAATGACACAGGCTGGTGACTGAGCCTTTCAACATGTGAGCCCTTGGGGACATTTAACGTACAGTCAGAGGACAGACTACGGTCTCCTGTCTCTCTGCACCTTCTTTTATCTTAAGTGTACTTAGGAGAAGAGAAACCCAGAGGGCTTGTCAGTGAATGAGCACTTCATGATTGCGTGGATAAAAGGGTGCTGAAAAGGGAGCCATGTTCCCGGCCTGGAAGAGTTAAACAAGCTGAGGGGGTTCAGGGCTGAAGGGGGTTCTGAGGCTGAGGGTCTCAGGTAGGTTGGATTTTCTATTTAGCCAAACAGTCAGGAAAATATTTTCCTAAACCACATGCAGTGGCTGTAATCCCAGCACTGAGATAGGATGCTTACTAAGCATTGAGAGGCTGAGGCAGGAGAATTGCTAGTTTGAGGTCAACCTGTGCTACAAAGGAAGTTTGAGGCCGTGATGAGCTACACATTGAGTCCCCGTATTAATAAAAGAGCAAATTTAAACCTATTTCACCTACTTTTGTATTGTAATAACTGTGATTTTTAAGTATACACTGCTGTCCTGTAAACCAACATAACACTGTAATGGCAGGGAAGCCATTACAAACACACTGCTGTTTCCATTCCATTTGTTCGCTGCAACTAAGGAGGGGCTTTTATCGCGACTTCAGTAACTGGGAGAATTTCATTCATAAGAAAATGTTTCAAAGTTAAGGCAAGGGGACGGTGAAGAAGAAAGCATCATGGGGGTTGGGGGAGGGGTCAGAAGGAAGACTCATACGGGTTTTATCTCTGACAGGATGGTGGCTTTTGCTGTTTCCTGCCTTCAAGAGTGTTGTAGGATTTTTTTGTGTTTTCTAGAGACGGAGTCTCACTCTGTTGCGCATGCTGGCCTGGAACCTGCCCTCTAGTTCAAGCTGGCCTTAGACTCACAGTGCCCCTGTTACTTCCCGTATGAAATGCAAGGCTCTCCTGCGCTCTGCAGATGCCCTAAGCCAATTAGGCAGGTGTGACAGATGCGGCCAGCTCGGAGGCGACTGAAATGTGATTCCCTGGCTAGGAGAGAGACTGGGTCCTGTTACTCCTCCTGAGAGATCCTCTCTTGGGCACTGCTTTTTAACCCTCAGATGAACTCTATCAGGAGCTGGGGCTGAGAGATTTCCTCAGCCCTTCAAACCGGGATGAGCAGGTGACATCCTTCTGAAAGAGTGGGGAGAAGAGCCTGGTACTCTCTTCTCCGGGTAGCTCAGGCTGCCTCCACCAGCGAGGAAAACCCGGATCTAAAGAGCGTTCTAGCGCTCCAGGCAGTTGCCAGTTGCCAGTTTTTCAGCAGCCTCTGGCTCCACCTAAGGTTTGTCTCTGCTAATTGCCACCCTGTCTTGGTAAAATAAAAGTTGCGGGAGTGGAGGAGAGGGGCCGGTTTACTTGCTTTTTTTCTGGAGTGTTCTTTTCACTCCAAATTTGTCTTTCGTCCATTTCAGTCATCGATTTCTATTGCCGAAAGCAAAACGACCAGGATCTCAATGGAAGCACAGACAAGGACTGCTTTTGAAGCGGTCTAAAAACAGGAGCATGGTTTTTTGGAAGAGCTAAAAGAGGGCCTAGAAGAAACGCCACGTTCTTGGTACAAAGAGGTAGTTTGTGGTAGGAAGCTTAACATTTAGAATTTCAAGGTGCACAGAAACATTGAAAGTGGTTATTCAAATGTAGCCTCACGAAGTTAGCTGAAGTTGGGCATAGTGGTTCGTATTTATAACCCCCAAACGGAAGAGGTGGAGGCAGGGGCATCAGGAGTTTAAGGTCATCCTCCACCAGGTACATAGAAGACTACCTGAGCTCCATGAGACTAGGCTCGAGGGCCCCCCCCCCAACAGGAGAAGAAGTTAGGAGCACAAATTCAAGCAAATCAAAGAACTCTAAGCGTTTATGATTTCATGTTGAAAACTTAAAAAAGGCAATTCCATGATCAACAAACACTCGTACCAAAGACTTAAAATGCCCACTATGGTGTTATTTATTGTGGCAATTTTTTGGGGAAGTTTTATTGTCTGATAACTAAATGATAAATTATGATACAACGAAGTTGAATAATTGTAGTTAGTTTTAAAATCATTTTGTGTGTGTATGTGTGTGTACATGTGTGTGTGCGCATACATGCCCTAATCTATATATATGCACCATGATCATGCAGGCACCCTCAAAGTCCAAAGAAGGTGCTAGAGTCCCTGGAACAGATGGTTGTGAGCCATTCAATATTGGTGGTGGGACCAGAGCCTAGGTCCTCTGCAAGAGCAGCAAGTGCTCTTAACTGCTGAGCCATCTCTCTAGCACCCCAAAAATAGATTTTTGAAAAATTCTTGCAGGACTGAAAAGGTTAAATGTTAAGTAAAAGAATATTGATCTTGTCTAGCATATATATGTACCTGATATATGTAGAAAATTAAGAGAATAGTAGATTTTTCTGCCTATAGTTGCTTCCTGTTTCTTTTTCTTTTCTTTTTTGGTTTTTCGAAACATGGTCCTGTTTCTATTTTTAGAACATCTACAGTGATCAAGTATCATTTTTCATTATCAGGAAAGCTTTTGTGACTATTAATATTACAACGTTATATCTAACATTGATATAATGAGAATTAATTGAAGTAACTGGACTTAGGAATAATAAGGTGTATTTTGGGTGTAAATGTTCTGGTTTTTGAAAAGACTAAATATGTTTGTAGGAAAACAATAACAAAAACCCCAAACACAAGCACGTAGGCTTTGTGTGTGTGTGTGTGTGTGTGCTTCTATGGCATGCAGGCTGTTTCCCTAGCTTGAGGCCTTTCTGTGAGACCACTGATACACATTCTCTCTCACTATTCACCAAATTCCCACAATTCCCATTGGAAAATGAGTTGAAATCATGAAAATAACAAGAAAATCTGAATGCTCCATAAGCCACTCTCTTCAGTGCCAGCTCATGTGCTCTGAAATCAACTCCCAGGGCAAGCAGATGAAGTGAGAGGCCGGGGCTTAGCTTCTTGGCCAGGGTGACACGAGATCGCCTTTCTAGGGTTACAGTGCAAACATAAGTGGAAAAAGAGCAGAAAAGCCAGGTAGCTCATAACCAGCCAGAACCCACTGGGCAAATTCAGCACCCTCTAAGACAGTTAAAAATACAGTTTATCTAGAAAAAGCCATTTACCACGGAATTATTTAAGTTAGCATCTCTGGTTGGCTCCAGAGGACCTGGAAATCTATTTCTTTCTTTCTTTTTAAAGATTTATTGATTTTATGCTGTGTGTACACCATCACTATCTTCAGGCAGATCAGAAGAGGGCAATGGATCCCATTACAGATGGTTGAGAGTCACCATGTGGTTGCTGGGACTTGAACTCAGGACCCCTGGGACAACAATCAGTGTTCTTAACCTCTCAGCCATCTCTCCAGCCCTGAAATCTATTTTCAAACACACCAAAATCCTTTCCCATCCTGAAGCAGCTAGGCTGGGAGCCCGTTGGTGTGTAGTAGTGAATTCCGAGCTGTAGTTCAGAGTTCAGCCACTTCTCTTTGGGGTTCAGACAGTCTGGAAACCCACAGTAAGTCCCTCTTCTGGGTGGCAGCCAGGCACGGGAAGGGAGCTTGAAAACGCAAAAGCACAAATACAAGGGCTTATTATTTTCTTTCCCAACTATGGAGCATTCAGGAAAAATTAACCCTCTCATTTGTTAACCTCAATGACAGGCTTCAACTGATCTGTAGCCACAGATGGCACAGATAATTGCACTAATTAGTTTGGTAATGGAGGGACAGCAGGGCAGGGAGCTTGGGGAACTCAAGTAATTAAGCTGAATTGAAGGATGAGGAGGAAGAGGGAGGAGGAAGAGAGAAGTATGCAGAGAGGAGGAGCTGGAGGAGAAGGGGAGGAGGGATAAAAGCAATCAGGAGGAGGAAGGAGAGGGTAGGGTGAGCTGTCTTACAAACTTGACATGCAGGCTCCAGATGTATGGAAAAAATTCTATGGCAGGGCTCTTGGACCACATTTCTTCCTTTTCTCTTTTTTCTCTTTTCTCTTTTCTCTTTTCTCTTTTCTCTTTTCTCCTCTCCCTCTCCCTCTCCCTCTCCCTCTCCCTCTCCCTCTCCCTCTCCCTCTCCCTCTCCCTCTCCTCCCTCTCCCTCTCCCTCTCCCTCTCCCTCTCCCTCTCCCTCTCCCTCTCCCCCCCTCCCCTCCCCTCCCCTCCCCTCCCCTCCCCTCCCCTCCCCTCCCCTCCCCTCCTCTCCTCTCCTCCTCTCTCCTCTCCTCTCCTCTCCTCTCCTCTCCTCTCCTCTCCTCTCCTCTCCTCTCCTCTCCTTTCCTTTTTCTTTCCTTTTTCTTTCAGTTTTTCAAGACAAGGTTTCTCTGTGTAGTCCTGGCTGTCCTGGAACTCACTCTGTAGATCAGGCTGTCCTTGAACTCAGAGATCCACCTGCCTCTGACTTCAGAGTTCTGGGATTGAAGGCGTGGTGACCTGGCTTGGACCACTTCATCCTTGTTAGTGTTAGGCCTCAAGGCTGAACTTGGTAAGGAATGATGGGAACTTCCAGGATGTTGGCAGTAAGAAAGCCACAGGGCACAGGTGTGTGTGTGTGTCTCAAAAGTGAAAAATAGGAAAAAAAGCAACAGGGGCTTAAAATTTCCCAAGTATTGAGACCCTAGAGTTACTTCCACATCGGCTTGCTTGTCCTTTGCTGCCAGAGTCACTTCCTCAGTTGGAAGTGATTGTTTAGTTATCCCATGGCACTTTCCTGTGGAGTGGAGTTCTAAATTTAAAACATGAATCCCAAACTGCAAGGCGTGCCACAGCGGTTTGCTAGGATGGGAGCCTCCTTTAGGAGCAGAGGGAGGTAACTAGGCCAGGGGAATAGCAGTTCCCTTTCTTCAATGGCACACACACACGCATCAACTCCTCTGGTCTTTTTCCTTTTTCAGGAAATGGTAAACAGGCAAAGAGGGAGTTCCAGACCCAGTGGAGCAGCATACTACAGACCTGCAGGAAGTGACATTCCAAGTCTGGCTTCTAAGCCTGTCATTTCATGAGCCTAAAAAAAGCAAGGCAATGCTCACACCAGAGACAGCACCAGTTGTGGGAAGGTTGCTCTCATAAGTCTTGTGGGTGCTGGTGTCTAGGTGCTATGATTTTAAACACAAGCCATAATTAGAAATGAAAGAGGAAAACCCAAGAGCTTTCAAGGAAAGGTTGTGGCTACCTGGAGACTTTTCGAGACACAGTGAGGGCTGGGTGGCATAGCTCCGTGCACATTTACATAAATGTTCCTGGGTTTGATACCCATCATTGCCTCAAACAAGTGAAATGCTGAATACACACACACACACACACACACACACACACACACGTACAGACAGACAGACAGACACTACATGCCTACATTATCTGTCTGTGGTAGGGATTGAACCCAGGCCCCCATAGGCCTTGCACACAGCAAACAAGCACCTAGTGAGCCACGCCCCTAGCCCTTGAAACCTAGTTTTGTATGGAGGATACAGGCTTATCCTTTCTGCTTTAAGACTCTAAAGATCTTTCATTTTCCTTTCTTTTCTTTTTTTTTTTTTTTAAAGATTTATTTATTATGTGTAAGTACACTGTAGCTGTCTTCAGACACTCCAGAAGAGGGCGCCAGATCTCATTACGGATGGTTGTGAGCCACCATGTGGTTGCTGGGATTTGAACTCTGGACCTTCGGAAGAGCAGTCGGGTGCTCTTACCCACTGAGCCATCTCACCAGCCCAGATCTTTCATTTTCTTTATCTATTTTCCAAGAGATATGGAAATGTGTATGTGGCCCTGGCTGTCCTGGAACTTGCTTTGTAGACCAGGCTGGCCTCAAACTCAGAGATCAACCCGCCTCTGGGATTTAAGGTGCACACTGTGGGTGGAGAGACGGCTCAGTGGTTAAGAGTACTGACTGTTCTTGCAGAGGTCCCTGAGTCCAGTTCCCAGCAACCGCATGGTGGCTCACAACCATCTATAATGGGATCTGACACCCTCTGCTGGTGTGTCTGAAGAGAGTGACAGTGTACTCACATACATAAAATAAATCTTAAAAAAATAAATAAATAAAGGGACACACATGCCACTAACACTTGGGTGGCTTTAAAGATCTTTAAAACGTTAAGTCTGAGATTGAAATGTATATTAATTTCCCTAAGACATTTGTCTGGTACTTTAGAGGTCAGTTTTGGATGTTAATTCTCTAGATGTATGCATTCTGCATACCCAAGGGTAAGACATTCTTTGAACCAAATACACACGAAGAAACTATTTATAGGGGACTGCTGGCGTTCATTACTCAGCGTTTTTACTGGCCCTGGATCGACAATGCCTGAGTCTCCTCTCCCTTGAGTAAATTTATTTTTACCTTTTATTTTGAAATCTTTAAAACTTTTAAATGTTGCTCCGTGTGGGGGCACATGCCTTTAATCCCACCACTTGGGAGGCAGAGGCAGGTGGATCTCTGAGATTGAGGCCAGCCTGGTCTACAAAGAAAAGAGTCCAGGACAGCCAGGGCTCTGTTGCACAGAGAAACCCTGTCTTGAAATACAAAACCAAATTTTTAAGTGTTGATAGGCGACTTTCCCCCTCCCTATTTTTTTTTTTTTTTTTTTTTTGGTTTTTTGAGACAGGGTTTCTCTGTGTAGCCCTGGCTGTCCTGGAACTCACTTTGTAGACCAGGCTGGCCTTGAACTCAGAAATCCGCCTGCCTCTGCCTCCCGAGTGCTGGGATTAAAGGCGTGCGCCACCACGCCCGGCTCCCCCTCCCTATTTTTTAAACATTAACAAAAACCTTTTCTTTGTGTGTGTGGGGCATGCATGTGTATGTAGATTGAAGGACAGCTTGTAGAAGCTGCTTTTCCTATGTGTACTCTGAGGACTGGATTCAAGTTATCCAGTGCACCAGTTTACTAAACCCACTGGGCTATCTCCTCCACCCTTGAGTAATTTCCTCTTTGTACTTCATTTTCTTGAAAAGGGTTAATAAACCATCTTATCAAATTAAACATGCTTGTCCATCTTGTAAAGTGCACAGCACGAAGCCTGGCTGGCTTACAGTAAGTATGTGGAACTGTTTGGCTCGTCACTTATTATTGACATAGAAGTAGTGGCAAATAGAGAGAAATCAGTCTTGAATATGAAGGAGGGGACACTTGAGCTGGCTCTTAGGGAGTTGACTAGGTCACTGGAGAAGAGCCAGGTCAAGCAAAGGGTACAAGGCTGAAATGATGCACCTTAAAGCACACCTGGGAACTTAAACCATCACTTACAGCTAGATTAAGAGCTGTATGAGGTCGGGCTTGGTGGTGCACACCTTTAATCCCAGCACTCGGGAGGCAGAGGCAGGCGAATTTCTGAGTTCGAGGTCAGCCTGATCTACAAAGTGAGTTCCAGGACAGCCAGGGCTATACAGAGAAACCCTGTCTCGAAAAACAAAACAAAACAAAACAAACAAAAAGACAGGGTGTTTTCACCAGACCTAAGAGATGGCCCAGCTGGGCAAAGATGAGAGAAGGGAAATGGCGTGGCTTTGACACACTGTGTGGGGCCTGGAGTGCAGGCCTGAGGCAAACCTTACAGTGTGAGGATGTGGGAAGCATCCCCCACACCAGCGGCGTGTCTGCATGTGCCTCAGACTGGTGAGAAGAGTAAGAGGACAGTGTGCGCTGGCCTCAGGAAAGCTGGAGAAGAGACCGGAAGAATAGAGGTCCCAGAGTAAAAGGAGGTTTGTTTTGCTTTGCTTGCTATATTTAAAGCATTAACATAGGGATGGATAGAGGAAAGCCCTAGGTGCCAGAGGACAGGCGTGTAGTTTAGTACAGCTTTCACCTAGCATGGACAAGGTTTTAGGCTTCACCCTAGACCCCCAAATAAACAAGATGCTGAGTTAAATTAGAATTTCAGATGGTTTTTAATGTGTCTCTTATATCACATATACTCAGACAGATTCAAATTTAACTGGTTACCTTATGTTCTTTTCTGAATTTGCTCATCTTTCACAGAGGAGCCTCATCTTCGGTCTACTTAATGAAGAAATGAATACTCACACTATAAGGCATTTATCAGTGCAGCTGCAGAATCAGAGTAGGAGACCTCCCCAATACAAGTGCACATGGCAGAGACGATAATGTTCTTGGCAAACGACTGAAGTCTGACGAGTCAGGTGGCTTCATCTGACTGCTGTGGAGTCAGTCCTCTTCACTCACTGCTGTGTATCCCTCTGCCCAGTTCAAGCTCTCACCACAAACCTGAGGACTCTCACGTCTGCTTTCTTCACAGGACTGTAGGAGAGAAGTATGCACAAGGCACCTGAACATGGGAGGCTCTGCCTACATGCTAATCCCCACTGTGAATCAAAATGTCACAGGGCAAGCAGGCTGCTTGTCACAAATACTTATGTTAGTGGCATTCAGTAATAACAAGGTTGAATTAAGTAATTTTATTTCCATGATCATCTATTTACACTGTACAGATACTAATGAGAAGCACCCACAAGTTCACAGTACAATACAATATATTTACTTTAAAAATATATTCCTTTATAAAAGGTTCATAGAACATTGGCATGTCCATGTGACAAACTCTCAAAGCCTGTCACCAATTTTGTGATAGCCAGAATGCTTCCAAGTACTGTCAGTTCACAATCACAGGTCACCATTAGAGTTGTAAATACATACAGGTTTTAAATAAAAAAGTGAATTCTACAGTGGAAAGTCTTGAGGCGACACTCATTAGTTCGTTAACATAAATACGTTCATGGAGATGTCTGTCATAGTAACGCACAAAAGCAAACACTCCACTCAACGACACATCTCAGGAGTCACAACTCTCTACTTCTTCTTCTTGGCTGCTTCTCCTGGCTCCACTCTGCGAATCTTAGATGCCCGCTCATCTTTGTCATCATCTTGAAGAGGGAAAGAAGAGAGCTTTCTTAATTAAGTCTCTAAAAATCAAAACAAAACACACATTCAGCTTTATGCTGAAACAGTTACTCACTGGATGTTTAAAGCAATACCAATAAAAACTAAATACTAATTTTTAGAAAACTGATATTAAATTACATATAAAATGTTTTTTTAATTGCAGCAATATAATATTTGCAGACTGACCTTTTAGAGGCAAGTTAATAATGTCGTCACATAATATATTTTGGTGAAAACCAGCCTTTTCTGAGACACTCACTCCCCAAACTGTCCAGCACAAACACTACATCCATTTAGATACACTCCATGCTTCACAGCATAGAGCACTGCTCCTTCTACAAAGCATACATCTTCTAGCTGTGCCAAGTGACCACCAGCGTGACTTGTCCTCTCAGATTTCATCTCCAGTCTTATTATTATTAACCCACCACACATTCTGAGGTTAAAAGCCCAAGTGAAGGTTCAGACAACCTCGCAGGCGTCTGCTCTAATTCTGGACCAGTCCTCCTAGGAGGTCAGAACATCTTAATGGCAACAGAATAAGCAGGCTCCACCTTCAAGTTAAGGGAAAGTTGGATGAAGGAAGACTACTGAACAATATAGTAAATAGTACCCACTGCCCCACACAGTCATCGTCTGCGGACACAGAAAATTTCCATTAATAAAAATGTCAATCCTGAAAAAGCAGAAAAAACAAAAAAAAACCAAGCACTTTAAGTGGTTCAATAAACACAGGCCAGCACAGATTAGCTGCTAATTCCCATCTCCCTTAATGAATGTGTGCTGTAAAGAATCCCAGCCAAAGGATGAGACAGGAGGCCAGCCTGGGCTATATATATATATATATATATATATATATATATATATATATATATATATATATATATCTCAACACCATCCCACCTCAGAAGAACTCTACATACATAAACATAGCTTCTGACTTCCCTACTTGCACAGAGCAGGGACTAACTCCACCCTAGCCTATGCCTTTCAGACAACCACTCTATACTAAACACCCTTAGCTGTCTTTGACTTTACTCCCCATCCCCTTCCTTCCTATGTCATCCAGACTTGCCTGGTTTCATAATCTTCCTGCCTCAAGCCTTCTAGGTACTAGGTTGACAGACACGAGCCTCCATGCTGGCTTAAGTTTACTTTTTGATCAACATGATACCCAAAGCCCAACAGGTATAATATGATGACATATAAACGATTTTGATTTTAAGATGCCTTCATATTTAAAAATGCTAAGGTTAACCTAACTGCTAAGGTTAAAGCACAAATTATGTGAAGAAAATCTGTAACTTAGGCTGGATATGAATGTCTGACACCCCTGCTTCCACTTCCTAAGTTTAGGGATATTGGTGTAAAGCCACTATACCCATTAAAACAATTAGCTAGAGCTTAATTATCAAGTTAACCTTGAAATTATTTTCAGAAACAGTAATATGAAAAGTTGAAAGCATTTTTGAAGACTTCCATGAAACACATTAACACACATTAATAAGGGACATTTCTGCTTTTATTCTGACACTACAGGTAAGCCTACAGATAAAACTGAAACCACATACTACAATTGAAAAATTGAGTTCCAATGAGTGAAGCACGAAGGCTCACACCCTCTAGTGGCACAGTTAGGAACTGCCTTAAACAGCAGGGCAGGACAGACAGCTATTGGTTAACAAAGCTATGGCCATCTGAGTTTTACTTATAAACATTTCACAGTTGCTAAAGAAGAAGCACTGTTAGGCAGCGAGGGGCAAGGCTTGATTTAACCTTTCTTAGCTCCTCTATATTCTGATCATAAGTAGCAAAAATGACCAGAGGAAGAAGAATATGGGAAGGTAAAATAAAAGCCAGGTAGCTTAATAATTAGTTACAAACTATAGGTTAAAAAATGTCAGGGGCTAGAGAGATGGCGCTGGATCAGAATTTGAATTCTCACAGCCTTTGCAAAAAGCCTGATCAGTTAACACACGTCTGTCATTTCAAAGCTCCCATGGCAAGGTGGGAGGCAGAGACAGAATTCCCAGCTCTAAAGCCAGCCAGACATGGCATACATACATGAATGGCAGAGAAAAAGTCAAACAAGGTAGAAGACAAGGCTGACACCCAGGGTGGTCCTCTGGTCTCCACACTCACATATGTACAAAGAGAAAATGTCAGGCAAATTAATATTTTCAGCAACTTCATATGGCACGGGAGTCTGCACTGGCTGAGGATGTGGCTGAGTGGGTAGAGTGTTCGCCTAGCACACAGAAAACCGTAGGTTCAACATCTAGGACCACAGAATAGGAAGGATGGTACAGACTTGTAATCTCATTTTGAGAGGCAGAGGCAAGAGGATCAGAAGTTCATGGCCATCTGGCTACATAGTGTCAGACCCAATTTCAAAAAAAGGAGGGGGGCTATTTATTACAAGAGTTATATTCAGTAACCAACATACAAGTCCAAATTAACAACTTAATATTTATCTATTTTTAATGTGCGTGCCACCCCTGAAACCCCACTCACTTCCTGAGACAAGGTTTCTCTTCTGTCTGGTGCTTACCAATTGTTAGACAGGCTGGCTTTCAGGCCCTAAAGATTCTCCTGCCTCTGCCTCCCTGGGATCAGGATAACAAGCAGGCATCACTACATCAGCATTTGTAGGTAGATCCTGGGATCAAATCCAGGTCTTCACTCGTGTGAGGAAAGCCCTTTATGACTGTGCTACATCCTCAGCCTCACTCAGGACGACTTTTGAGTCATACGATGTGGCTTTAAACCAGAAAAAAACGAGTTCTTTTTGTCCTTTTCCACAGCTGACATTCACTTTTCAATCAAAAGGATAGAACTAGCTATGGTAAAATGGGTGCTTTTGCCATTTATTTGAATTTCTGATAATTGAACCCAAAAATTAACAACAGAGGATTCTTGCTTCCTTGGTCTTTACTCTCAAGGGACAGAGATGTAAGAGCGCTAGACTGCAACAACTGGATGCCAACTCTGGTCCCGGAGAAGAATGGTTAGTTCTTAACCGGTGAAACAGGGAGGGAGCAACCTCAGCTTAAAAAAGACACAAATCCTATTTCAAGGTTGAACTTAAGTCTTAATTTGTCAGTTCCTAATGGTGTGCACGTAGGCAAATTCCTTCCTGTCAGACTGTTTTCTAATCTGCCACGAAGGGATAATCAACTCTGAGTAACTCCTGTGTCAGTAGCTAAGAATATTAAAAGTATTAACTGTGACCTTGGATAAGTCTTAAGCTCTCATTTTCATATTTACCTATTCTAGTTTTGAGGGACTCTATAAGGATTATTTTATTCAAAAATATCTTTTAATCAAAGTACCATACAATAATGTATTAAAATTCACACTTTATTTAAGATCTTAAAAAACAAAACAAAACAACCAAAACCTGGGCATAGTATATACCTATAATCCCAGTGCCAGGGAGGTAAAGGCAGGGGCAACAGGGGTTCAAGGTCATCTTCAGCTATGTCATCTTCAGCCTTGCCAAACAGATCAAAAGCGTGTGTGTGTAGACTCCTGCCAGCAGACACCCCTTCTCTTAAACATCTCTTTCTATGGTTGGCCCTTGTATTGGAAGATCAGAAATTTGTTTAACAAAAAAGCAAATGGCTTTTAGAAGGACAGTCTAAAACGCTGAGCTCAGTCTAATAGCCAGCCTCTGAGTGCTCACAATGTACTAGAGTAGCCTATGCCACACACAGGACCAGATCAGAGCTTGCTGCCTGACAAACTGTATTGCAGAAGGCCTTGTGAAAAGCAGCCACACACAAGCTAGCAGCACTAGCACATCCCAGGTAAAGGAGAGTAAATACTAGAAAAAAATTCCACTTTGGTTTCTGTATGATGAATGGCTTTACCAGCCAAGAGTTTAAAGCATTCAGTCCAGACTATGGTGCAATACCCACCAAAGCAAGAACCCATCCCAGTGTGGTCCACCCAGGTCTGAGTTTCAAGATAAAAATGCTGGGATGGAGCTCCAAAATGACGGTGGTGAGGGGGACTGATCGGGTCACACAACTCTCCAGCTCTCTTCAGATTGTAGAGGTTTGGGGCAAGCCAGTTACACAATCAGATATCAACTGTAGAAGCTCACCACTAGCTACAGCTGGAGACAGAGAGTTGCAGGGAGAGATTACTGCAGCAGTCTAAGTACGACAGAAATGAGATTACCAACAAGGCAAGGAAATCCACTCCAGGCCCGCTCCTACGCAGCTGTTTCACTCTGCAACCCTGATTAGCTCTGAAGCACTGGTGCCTCAACAGAAGCGAAGCCTTCAGGGGGTCACAAATGCAGGACAAGGACCCGCGAGTTAACACCCGCCGCTCTAATAAGGCACCATAAGCCCACATACAGAGACCTGAGACTACTTTCAGGCAGAATCCTTACAAATGGAGCGAAAACGTGGGTCGCTGGCACACACCTTCAGTCCTAGCACTGAGGTACCAGGCAGAGACAGGCTGGCCTCACTCAAGAGACTGGTCTACATAATGAATTCGAGAACATCGAGGTTACATAGACCTTGCCTCGCACAAAAACAAAACAAAATACTCGAATGATCGAAAGACCGTTAGTATCCAAAGACCATTTCTGGACAACCCCTGGACAAGCCTTCCAACTCACTAGGCCGTAAACTTTGTCCGGAAGGATTTTCTTCTTTCTGAGTGCTGAAATCTTAAACAGCACTCCTCTTACCTGATTCCACTGTCTCCTCCCCTTCCGGCAGAAGCCTGGCTTTCTTGGCGTTCTGTGGGGCATCGTCTCCATTGTCTTCATAGATATTCGACCATTTGATCGCCATGTCCAGCTCTGGCGGCGGCGGCTTCTTCTCGGTAGTGTAGGTCTCTGGGGGCGGCACGCAGTTGGACTTCCAGATCTTGAACTCCTTTGGAGGCTGTCGAGTAAGCACATTAAGAAACCCTGTGACGAACCGAGGTTCCCGCGATGGATACTAGCGCATGCACCTCCCTGCTCATCTTTCTGGCTGACTTTCCTCTTTCTTTTTAAAAATCCTTTAGGCTTAAAAGACACTTTGTTTTTGTTTTGTTTTTTTTTTTTTCCATCAACATCACAACACTGTTAGGTGAAAAAGTCAAAGGGTTCCCTGGATAAATAAAGCTAATAACTTTTAGTTACCAAAGAAGGATCCAGTCCCAGATACTACGGCCAGGCTGACCCCTTCAGGAGGCTGCAGCAGAGACGCTGTCTTGGAGGCAGCAGCGCAGGCACTTCGGCGTCAAAGGGAAGGGGTCTCGGGGAGAAGCTGCAGCGGGGGGCGGGGAGTCACCACCGTTAGTCGTCGCCCGGCTGGGACCCCGGAGCGCGGAGGGGCGGGCCCGGGCTGACACCCCCCGGGCTCCCGGGGCCGTGGGGACGCGCGGCGCGGGCTGAGTGCGAGCCGGGGGCGGGCGAGCGAGCGGGCGGGCGGAGGGGCAAGCGGGCGGGCGTCGGGCCCCGGGGCGGCCGCGGGGCCGGGGATCTCACCTCCTCGGGCGCCTTCACCACATGCCGCTCCCAGTCGATCTGCTTGTTGAGCGGGTTGTAGAGGAAGGCCGGGCGGGTCACGCTGCGGAACAGCTCGTCCGGGCCGGGCAGCCGCTTCTCCGCCTGCTTCCCGCGGCCTCCCGTCGTCGGAGCCGGGGCCGCCTCCTTGCGACCCGCGTCTTCCGGCTCGCTGTTCTCGTCCGACGAGTCGGAGCTGCTGCTCCCGTAAGCCGCGAAGTAGCTCAACGGGTCCTTCTCTTCGGCTGCCATGACGGCCGCGGGTTCCCACCCTCTCTCGGCCGGAAGCCGGAAGCCGGAAGCCATGGCTGGTCCCGCCCCCTAGGCTGGCGAGTGATCCGTTTGTGTCCCCTAGCGGCGGAGCCGCGCTCCTACTCTTGGGCGGAGATTGGAAGGATGCTGGAGGCGGGGATTCCACAGTCCTCAAGCAAGTTATTTATTTGCTTTTTCTTAGGGATCCCTGGGAAAAAGCAGCGGGAGCCTTAGGATACCCGGAGGGAAATCAGTGGCCACAGTCACACTCTGGGCTTGTAATTTAAAGCAGAGAAAAACCAAACATGCATACCTATAATCCTAGGCAAATTTGAGGGCCAGCGAGGTGCATGTAAGCCCTTTTAAAACAGCTAATATTGTGCAGGAGACGTTGTCTACCAAACAATAAGAACAAGCAAGCAGGGGGTGGGGGTGCACACTTCTAACCCCAGCACTTGAGAGGATGAGACCGGAGGATTGCCACAAACTAGAGGCCAATGCTGAAATTTTACAGCCCCCACCCCCTAGTTGGTATCATTGTAAATATTTAGATTCCAGTTAAGAATGTCTGGTCAGAGGTGACACAGTCATTAATAACTTGCCATTTGGTCTGATTCTTATCTCCTAAATTCGACAGAAAAATACGAAGTCTGGTAACGGAATGGGCTAGACTGCCTTGTTCAGGTTTATATTCCTAGTATTTATTTCGGTGACCGTCCCTGGAGTACATCAAGGAATATCGCTGGGTTGTAATTTCTGAGATAATAGGTCTGAGTGTTTCTAGAAAAAGTTCCTTCCGTCCAAGTACCTAGACTTGACAGAGATACAATTGTTCCCAAAGTACAAAGTCCTGGGGTTACCCAAATCATCCTCAGATCTGACACCATTAGCAAATTCGGGGTCCCCTCGCGCACCCTCCAGCCTGGTAATGTGACAGAATTGTAGAACCCGCTGAAAGCTGAGTAACCACATGTATAGCTATAGTTTACTGCAGCAAATATAGTATAAGTCCAACCAAGGGAAGACGGGCGAGGAGCGGTCCAGAGGAGGCCTCATTCAGAGCTTCCGGTTGCCCTCCGGAAACATGAGCCAAATAAATCAGTGCAGCTCAGGAGGCAGAGCTCGCCTAGCAAGCAGAGGGTGCTGGGTTCCAGTACCAGCACCCATATAAACTGGGCATGGTGGTGTGTATTTGTAATCTCAGCGCGTGGTGGAGATGGGGGTGAATGTACAAGGCTCTGACACCCGTGGCTGTGCTTGTTTATATAGTGAGTCTGGGGAAATGGGGGTGAATATACAAGGCTCCGACACCCGTAGCCGTGCTTGTTTATATAATGGGTTTGGGGAAAAACCATAGGGCAGCTACATGGACAAGTGAAATCCCAGGATGTTCAGGAAACTTTAGAGCAGCATCAAGATGCTGGACTGGCAGAAGGCTCTCAGATGAGGTAAGAATCTCTAGCATTAAAAATCTAAACTTGAGGGCTAGAGAGATGGCTCAGGGGTTAAGAGCACTGACTGCTCTTCCAGAGGTCCTGAGTTCAATTCCCAGCAACCACATGGTGGCTCACAACCATCTGCAATGGGATCTGACACCCTCTTCTGGTGTGTCTGAAAACAGCTACATTATACTCATCTACATAAAATAAGTATTTCTTTTTTTCGAGACAGGGTTTCTCTGTGCAGTCCTGGCTGTCCTGGAACTCACTTTGTAGACCAGGCTGGCCTCGAACTCAGCAATCCACCTGCCTCTGCCTCCCAAGTGCTGGGTTTAAAGGTGTGTGTCACCACTGCCTGGCTTAAAATAAATCAATCTTAAAAAGAAAACAAAAAGAATATTTGGCAAGAAATAGCAATGGGTTCCTAAAAACTAAAGTAACAAAAAATGTTTTTGTTTTTTTTTTTTTACAAAACTTAAACTCAAGAGAGAATAAGGAAGGGTAAGAGATGAGACTGGAGGTTACAGAGCAGATACAGAAAGGGGACCACAGCACAGAAGGCCACAGCATGAGTCAAGTGGCAGGTTGTAGGCAAGAGTGTCAGGTTAAGTCAGATGAGCTAGCGGGAGACTGCCCTAGGAAAAGGCCTAAGCTTTAAACTATATTAGAAGTCTTGTGTCTTTATTTATACTACTGGTGGATCTGAGAAAGTCCCACTATAAAAGATGTAAGCTGTCTACAATGGACCTGTATTAATTATTATTATTATTATTATTTTTTTTTTTTTTTTGGTTTTTCGAGACAGGGTTTCTCTGTATAGCCCTGGCTGTCCTGAACTCACTCTGTAGACCAGGCTGGCCTCGAACTCAGAAATCCGCCTGCCTCTGCCTCCCAAGCGCTGGGATGAAAGGCGTGCACCACCACGCCCGGCATTAATTATTAATAAAGTGAAGATTAACTAAAGGTAACATGGGCTGGGAAGCTTCAGGATAGGACAGCCTGTGAGGAGAAACATGTTTTGCTTCTGGATCAGTTAGGATAGACAGTCTGAAAGTTTTTATGTAAACTGGTTGGTCGTCTGTAGTGATGGGAGTTAAATATAAGTTCTGACCTTGAAAAGAAAATTAAACTCAAAAAGTTTCATCAAGGGCTACAAGATGGCTCAGTAAGGTGCCTACTGCACACACAGGACCCCCCTGAGTGTGGGTTCCCAACACCCATATAAAAGTTGGTGTAGTGGTCCATTTGAAACCCTAGGGCCTGGGGACGCAGAGCCAGGGGGAATCCCAGGAGCTGCCTGTCTAGCCAAATGGTGAACTCCAGGCTGAACAAGTCACTGTCTCAAACAATAAGATGGAGAGCAACCAAGTAAGACAACAGACAGCAGCCTCTGGACTCCATACATAGGCACACATACTAATGTACTCACACATATACTACACACACACACACAGTTATTTATTAAAACAAGTGAAAATGTAAACAAAAACTAAAAAACAAAACAAAGAGCCAACCTAACTTCCTGACAGCCACGCCCCTGGCCTGTTGGACCTTGCAGGACTATGCTAAAGATGACCCTCTTCATAAAGGAACCCCAGAAACTGCCTGAGGAGGCTTCCATCTTTATGCCCCAACAATGAGACATTCTAGAAAATGTCTAAAGAAGAGATGCTAGGGTTGAGACAGAAGGGAGGTTGAAAGGTTATGCTTTTAAGCAGTGAAAATAAGTTACTTGGTTATGCCGCTCTTTGGGATGACATGCAACATTATACATTTCTAAAACTTTCAAGTTATGTAATGGAGGACCCAATATGGACTTTGGTTAATAACATTGGTTCATAAGCTATAACAAGTTATCATCAATATTAGAAGTACAGTAACCATAAGGAAATGGTAATTACTTACGGTCGATTTTTCTGTTAAGCCTACAATGTACAAAAGTAGGACTTTAGAAAAAGGCAATACAAAAGCGGCTGTGGAGTGGAGTTTTTAAGCTGTGTTAATCTGATATTCCTGAAAAGTAACTTTTTAACTACTGGGTCTACTAACTTAAAACAAATTATATGCTACCGAGTCAAGCCAGCCCCTCACTCTATACTCCCCTGTTCTCCCTCTTTCCTCCCTGCCACTTTTACAGACTATGGACTCTGGCTGTGAAGGTTTATATAAACTTGGCCCAGGGTGTGGCCTTGTTGGAGTAGGTGTGTCACTGTGGGTGTGGTGGGCTTTAAGACCCTCATCCTAGCTGCCTGGAAGTCAGTATTCTGCTAGCAGCCTTCAGATGAAGATGTAGAACTCTCAGCTCCTCCTGCACCATGCCTGCCTGGACACTGCCACTTTCCCGCCTTGATGATAATGGGCTGAACCTCTGAACCTGTAAGCCAGCCCCAATTAAATGTTGTCCTTATAAGAGTTGCCTTGGTCATGGTGTCTGTTCACAGCAGTAAAACCCTAACTCAGACACTGGCCAACCTAGATTCACTCCATAACCACGGCTGGCCTCAAACTCATGGTTCTTTGGCTTCAGTCCCTAAGTGCAGACTCACACACATGTACAACCACATTTAACTCTGAAATATTTTCTATTTAAAACCAGTATATTAAAAAGTGTTAGACATTTGAAAATCAGACATTTTGAATTTCTGACTCAGACACATCACTACATTAAAAAAACTTTATTGTTAATAGCAAATTTTCATTTCTTAATTTTTAAATAATAGAAATGTATAGGAGTTAGATGCCAAGAAATAGGTAAAATTATAATTTAAATGAAGACAATCAGCATTTTTTAAATGTGTAAAGTTAGTCAAACTTTGTAACGCAGTAAAAACATGGATGGAGCTGGTGGCTGCCTGATGCAAACACTAAAGCCACACTGGCCACTGTACACATCCTGTCAGTTCCTCTAGTTGCTCACCCATGCTCCACATGGCAGTGCTCTCGGAGTCAGAACAAAAGGCTCAGAGCAAGGATTTTAGTCAATTACAAGCATTATCCATTAATTACAAGTGATGCCCTGCCAGGATAACATCCTTTAAGATAAGACTGAGGACTCAAAGCCTGTGAAAGTAAGACACTCAAATTTTGGCCCACTGAGGTCACCAGGCTCAATGCCACCAGGTGTCTCCTCAGAGCCTGTCGGCTTCTCAGAAGTAAGGAGTGGGGCACTCTCCTGAGTGTGTCGGCAGCAGCTTTCCCGGTGCCCAGCTTTCCTGAAACAGAATAGCTTACTGCTAAACTGTACTGCCAGATCAGTGGGAAAAGCAATCAGAGCGAAAATTTGTAGCATAAATGTGCTAAAAAACATCATTCCCAATCCACAAGTTGTTTTCTCAAATTGAGAAATATTCCGATAAAATTAATCTTATAAAAAGTTCAAAATACGCAAACACCTAAAATTAATAAAAAAGAAAGGACATTATGGAAAAGTCACGACCACCATGATTTACACCACGCCGCCCCTAGAGTGCTTCTTTACCCTAACAAATCCTATTTACAGAGAATGTGTGCACTGTGATTGCAAAGGCACGCATGGAATGTGAGTGACCTGTCACCGCGGCTTGTATAGAAAGATGAGACCCTTCACAGCATTTTGCATCACTAGTCAAACAACTAGGCGGTGATGTATCACTGGCGTGAAAGAGCCCGTGACCGTAAGGGGAGGAACATCTCACTTGAGTTTCCACAACTTCCCCCCTCTTCCAACCGAAGGTCTGGGGGCAAAGGGGGAGCCCCAGGGTCCCCAGGTCGAGGAAGAGTGGCTGAAGAGAAGCTGCTGTTTTCAGTCCTGCCAACTTCCAGGACTGGCAAGTTCAGGGATGACGACTCCATAGAGAAGAAGGGAGCGGTGCTGGACTCTCCCTCCGGGTGGTACACGACAGTGGATGCTCTCTGTTTCTCAGAGAGATTGCTCTCATCTGAATTGCTCCTAGAGAGGTTGTTGGTGGCTCCAGCTGCAAAGGGCTCACAGCTGCTGCACTTCAGGCCTGCAACAGAACAGGCAGATGCAAGTGAGAAAGGAGCCAAACATGGACCCTTCTGCCGCCACCTAACTTCTCAGGGATTCTCAGCTAGGTATAAGACAACTACAACGTGTTGTTTGCAGAAGGGTCTCATGTACCCCCGACTGGCCTTGAACCTACTATGTAGCCAAGGCTGGCTCCTGTCACCACCACAGCAATTTACAAATGCCGTCGTCATAACCCACTTCAAGTCTCACTTGTATTTCTGAATAAGACTACTACTGTTTACATTTCCAGCTAATGACATTTGTCTCAAGAAAGCTAATTAAATGCCACATTATTCACATTTAATGTGTAATTCCATAGTTAATGTCTCAGTGATCTTAGGGGGAAAAAGGCAGGAGGCTAAAAGGTGGCTCAGTGGTTAAGGGCACTGGCTGGTCCTTCAGAGTGACCCTAGTTCAGTTCCCAGCATCCACACAGGAATCACAAACATATGTAACTCCAGTGCCAAGGATGCAATGCTCTCGTCTGGCCTTTGCAGGCACCAGGCACACACGCAGGCAAACCACTCAGTCACATAAAAATAAATCTTAAGGGGGGAAAAAACAGGTCCTGTAATTTTTCAAAAACTAACGAAGTTTTACAGCTAATTTTTTTACCTTGAGAGCGGGGTCTCACCTTCTAGCCTAGGTTAGCTCTGTACTTGCTAAGCAACCCAGATTGATCTAGAAACTGATTATTTCTGCTTCAGCCTCCTGAGTGCTAGGATTACAACTACCACTCTTAGCTAAGACATTCTTTAGCATTCTGTCAGAGAGAGAGAGAGGAGAGGAGAGAGAGAGGGGAGGGGAGGGGAGGGGAGGGGAGGGGAGGGGAGGGAGGGGAGGGGAGGGGAGGGGAGGGGAGGGGAGGGGAGGGAGGAGAGGGGAGAGAGGGGAGGGGAGGGGAGGGGAGAGAGGAGAGGAGAGAGAGGGGAGGGGAGGGGGGGGGAGGGGGAGGGGGAGGGAAAGAGCGAGCGAGCGAAATGGAACCAGGTACATCCTCAAATCTCACAAAGCAACCAATGGCAATTACTGATTCTTGAGTAACAGGGTAACAGGGTGCTGGAACTTAAGGGGAGTTAGCAGTCACTGACCAGGTGAGCAGGCTAGTGTTCCAGGACTGTGTGCAGAGTGGGAACTAAAGTCAACAGAGACTGTCTGGTTCTCTAGCCAACACTTAACATCAGTGCTTATTCCTACTGTACAATTCTATCACATCCTGAGGGTCTAATGAACAACTGGCCCCAGGACTACAGGATGAATGCCAACACTATCTGTTCTACTTAGTAAACACTCCATGTAGCCATGTACGGTACAGGAACCCCTGGGTTAAAATTATAAGTAAAATCAATTAAGTCTAAAAGTAAATTTGCACGTCACCTTTCTCTCACTTGTTTTTTGAGACAAGGTCTTACAGCATAGCCCAGGTTTGCCTCACTCCTGCTTAAGCATCCCGGTGCTAGAATTATAATTGTGTACCACCAAACCTGACCCAGACATTCTACATGAAGCTCAGAGAGGAAACACCAGGTATCAGTTTCTTATGGGTAGATCCGTAGATCCATCTATCTCAGAAGGCAAGAGTGGCCGGCACAGCTATACCCTAAACACATGTAGCTCAGTGCACTGGAGAATAGGGGAAGGGTGGGAGGGGCAGACTGGGGATGCAAGCTGAGCAGACAGTTCCACACAGCATTCCATCAGAGGGCTGGGCTGAGGGTGAAACAGGAGGGGACTTGTTCCTCGTTTCCCATCTCAGTTCCCAGCCTCTCACAAACTGACTGCTTCCAGGTTTACGTGTGTACGCTTTATACAGGATTCTTACACACTCGTCAGTCACTGCTTCTGACCAACTGGTGGGAGAAAACACATGCAAGAGCAGAGTTCAACTTAACATCCATCTCCTATGCACTGTTCTTCAGTTGTTGGTATAGACAGGGTCTCACTCCACACACCAGGCTGACCTGGGACTCACATTGCAACCCAAGTTGGCCTTGAACTTGTGGCAATCCTCCTGTCTCAGCTTCCTGTGTCTAGGAATACAGGCATAAGTCACATGGTTCATCTTCTTAAAATGTAATCAATGGTATTTTCTGAGCTTCTTTTTGAGCAGATTAAGTTAATGACAGTATCTTAGAAATAAACTTTTACAAACACTATTGTAAAGTAAATACAAATAGAGCCAAATGAGTTTACATCATGATAATATATCTGGTAAGAATGTAAATTCAATATAATTCTGACCCTTAAGCCTTTGGAAACCAAATGGTGGTGGTTTTAAGAGCACTGTTGGCTCTCTGCTCTCCCCCCTCTCGCTCTCCTCACTGTCTGCTCTCCCCCTCTCCGCTCTCCTTGCTCTCTGCTCCCCCCACCCTGTCTGCTCCCCACTCTCCGCTCTCCTCGCTGTCTGCTCTCCCCCTCCCGCTCTCCTCAGAGCTGTCTGCTCTCCAGCGCTGCTCACCTTTGAGGTGCTCCAGTTTTAGATTCCGAAGCTTTAGCACCTCATCCGTTATCTTCTGAATGAGGAAGCTCTGTGTTTTCTCCCTGCGGATGGACTCCACCAGGGTGTCCAGGCCCCTGGGGTTCTCCTGTAAGTAGTCTAACAACTTCCCAGCCCGTTTTCTGCTTGAAGTTCGGCAAGAAATTTCTTCCGTGTCTTCTCTACTTAGTATTTTTTTTGCACGTAGATGATCAAAATGTCTCTCAGCTATGATTTTCTCACACAGGTAAACACGTAAATTCTCTAAAGCCTAAGAGACAAAAGAAGACAGGCTTCAATGCTCCTCCGTAACACGGAGGAGGAAAATGGCAGGTGACTGGTTAGTAGTTACGCATCTTAACTGGTATGAGTTACGCATCTTAACTGGTATGAGTTACGCATCTTAACTGGTATGAGTTACGCATCTTAACTGGTATGAGTTACGCATCTTAACTGGTATGAGTTACGCATCTTAACTGGTATGAGTTGCGCATCTTAACTGGTTCTCAGAGAGGGAGGGAGGGAGGGAGGCCTGGGTCCTTTAAGTACATGATGAGAAAGATGACGTCCAGCAGCAGAAGCCACAGTCCCCAGAGCGCCCTGCTCTGCTTCACCTTCACCCCTGAAAACTAACACCCAGCTGCTGTGAGGAGGGACCTGCAGAAACAAGAAGTCTGCAGAGGGTCACCTAGGTCAGGAGTAAAGATTAAAAACACACGTCTGTAAATTGTAGTAACTCTCAAGTAGAGAATTTCAGAATTAGGACCAGGACAACTTAGTGTGGAGTCTCACAATCTGCGGCTGTTTCATGTTTATTATTAATTAGTACATCACCTCAATGCGAAACTATTAGAACACACACAAAACCCAAATCCTCCCAAGGGCCATATGTCTGCTTTGAGGCCAGTTAGAAAAATGATACAGGGGCTGGTGAGATGGCTCAGTGGGTAAGAGCACCCGACTGCTCTTCCGAAGGTCCAGAGTTCAAATCCCAGCAACCACATGGTGGCTCACAACCATCCCTAACGAGATCTGGCGCCCTCTTCTGGAGTGTCTGAAGACAGCTACAGTGTACTTACATATAATAAATAAATAAATCTTTAAAAAAAAAAAAAAAGAAAAATGATACAACTCACTGAGACAGTCCTGGAGGGAGGGAGGGAGGAAGGGAGGGAGGGAGGGAGGGAGGGAGGGAGGGAGGTCCTCGCTGAGTCAGTCCTCGGGGAAGGAAGGGAGAAGAAAGGGAAGTACAGAGAGGAACACAGAGAACCAAAGAGTTCTAAAAAAAAAAAAAAAAAAAACCTAAGAGAAGGAGGAAAGCTTAGCTCAGGCTAATCTTAAGTATTTAACTTCATTAGTTTTAATTGAAACATAAAAAAGTGTACACATTACTGAAGTACCATGTAATTAATTCTTAGGCACGCACTGTGTGCTGTTTAAATCAGGTCCACGTTTGTCTCAATAAGTGGTGATAATCTGATGCCAGTGATTGCATATTCGTGCCTGTATTTACTGGACATGGGATTTGAGGCAAATGAACCCTGTGTCTGTTTCCTCATGTGAGAGTTCAGAGGAATTATTATATATGCAGAGTGTTTAGAAATAGCGCGGTGCACCAGGATTGATCCTGTTAGGGCAATGATGGTGGTGATCACTTTGACTCACATTTATAACCATGAGTTAAAGGCAGTGGAAGCGTCAGTAGAGCCAAGTTAGTAAACAATGCCTGGAAAGTTGTCCCAGTGAAGGTGGCTGACAGGGTTTTTTGTTCTTTTGTTTTGTTTTGTTTTGTTTTTTTAATGGTTTTTCGAGACAGGGTTTCTCTGTGTAGCCCTGGCTGTTCTGGAACTCAATCTGTAGACCAGGCTGGCCTTGAACTCAGAAATCCACCTGCCTCTGCCTCCCAAGTGCTGGGACTAAAGGCGTGCGCCACCACTGCTCAGCGTCTGACAGGTTTTTGTCTACTGGATTTCCACACATTTATTTATCTACACAGTAAACTTCGTATGTATAAATTTCTAGTGTGAATATGAAAAGATGAACAACATTTTAACACTGCATACAGAGGGCTCCTGGTTTAGCTGGGCAATAGACAGCACACACGGCTAGTCATCGGAAGACCATGTAAGTTATCAGAACACCAGTCACCATGACTTCAGCACCACTCTGGGCACTGCCCGAGCTCAGGTCCGTAAAGCCTGTGTGGACTGCTAACAGAAAAATAGCATTTTGTAATTCCCTCCTCTTTCTCAAATCTTTCATGCATCTATTAGATTTTACAATTTTCAAGAGAAAATAGAAATCTGAGCCATTACATAAATTATACCAACACTGATGATTTATTGGATAGTCCCGAACACAGCACAGTAGTTGAGAGCACTGGGCTAGAGAGATAACTCAGTGGGTATGAGCACTTGTTCTTGCAGACGATATGAGTTTGCTTCCAAGTACCCACATGATGGCTCACAATACTCCACAACTTTAGTTCCAGAGGACCTGACACCATCTTCTGACCTTTGTAGTCACCAGGAACACACATGGTATATATATATATATCCATGCAGTCAAAATACCAATATTTAAAAAAAAAATCTAAAAAGTCCTTAAAGTCCTTAAGAAGAGTGCGGCTCTGCAATGAGACAAACTTCTGCTAATCCTGAATCTGTAACGTTCTGTGAGAACTGGTACAAACTGGTACCGCTGGACCTTCAGAATCTTGGCAAAATAAGGATAAAGAATTAAACCCATCTAGGAAGACTTTAGTGTTCATGAAGGCTCAGCCCAGTTCCTTCTACAGTGGAGGCCCAATGACTAGTGACTACTGGGCCACAGCAGGCAACCTCTCCAGCTTGATTCAGCAGTACCCTATGGCAGGACTTCTGCTCCACTTACAATCGAGGACTAGCACTGTTTCATGCTGCTATGTGCCTGAGTTTTCCTTCTCATACCCTGAGCTCCCTTTATCTTTGAAGCTTGAGGTTGCTGGTCATTGCTGGGAAGCCGTACTTTAACATCCAGGATGAGCTGGCCACACCTGTCTCGCAGCCCCAGCCTCTTCCATTGTTCATCACATTCCCCACTTCATCCCCAGGCGTTTCCACTGTGTCCCACGCTCTCCCCCAAGTCACCGAGGACCTCCTCTACTGATGGGTCCTTCCCACCTTCATCATATTTGGCTTCTGAGAGCAGGTTCACAGCTGATCACTCCTTCCTCCAGACACGTTCTCCTTGCTGCGCATACAGGATACTGTCCTGATTGTTTCTGATCTCTATGAAACTTCTCTCTGTGCCTCCCATCCCGTTCTCAGAGGATGAGGGCTGCAGCTTGAGAGCCTGGAGCTGGGTCTCATCTTTTCAACAGAATGCTTGTGTTTCTAGTGCAGAAACCTCTTCTGACCTTCACTCTCACTATTCTTCCAAGTCCCGTCCTGTCCGCTCTCAGCATGCACCCCGAGCTTGTGTTCCATCCATGTCTACGGCCTTCACTTTGACCCATATCATCACCGCCTTTCAGTGCATCCAAGTCCTTCCATGCCCTTTCCCACTTTTCCTCATCTCCCCGGTCTACAGAAAAGGCAGGCGGATCTTTAAAAGTCAGACAAAACCCCATTAATTCGTTAGCAGGACTCCTAAGAGAAAAAAGTTAAGACCTTCAAGAGTTTGCTTAGCCCACATCCCTAATTTCATTTTGTTACCATCTGCCGTCCTTCAATATTCTGAACTTACAAAGGTCCTGACTTAGGTCCTTGTCAAATTCTGTCTCAAATGCGCTTCCCCAGTTCTGTTATAACCTTAGATCAAAACCAAGCACATCTAACCATCCTATTGCAAGTATGATGCCCTGGTGTTGTCTTCATAGCACTGACCAAATTTACCAATGCCCAGTTGTATAAACGATATGCATACTTTTCAACTTTAATGACCTATATGTTTGAAGGAGGTAACCCACAAACGTTCTGTTCACCGCTGTGTGCTCCGCATTTCAGAGTGCAGTGCTTTGGATGAATGAAAATTTTATTATAATGTTTAAAGTTATTAGTTTATGGTTACTTTTCTTCAATCAAGAAATTGAGCTATTGTAAAAAACAGAATTTTGTCTTAGTTCTTTTTTTTTTAAAAGATTATTTATTTATATTATGTATGTGAGTACACTGTTGCTCTCTCTTCAGACACACCAGAAGAGGGCATTGGATCCTATTTCAGATGGTTGTGAGCCACCATGTGGTTGCTGGGGATCGAACTCAGGACCTCTGTTAGAACAGTCAGTGCTCTTAACTGCTGAGCTATCTCTCTAGTTCCTTAGTCCTTAATTTAACTGTTAGTATTACATTATCAACTTCAGAGTATAAAGTTACCTCTATTTGTTAAAATGAAACAAGTTCTAACAAGATGAGGCTGTGTTAAATAAACAGATGAAAACAGGAACAGCGCTGAAGATGTACGTTCAGGGGACCAGCAGTAGGTCTGTGCTCCCCACTAACATGGGAGGACATGGACCAAGACTCTCTATGGATGTGCAAAACCTCATGGTACCAACCCCGTATCAAGCTTTCCACCATAAAAACTAACCTAATAACCAAGACAGCTCACTACTAAGAGGATAACAGGCAGGTAACACACACACTGGGGAAAAGGTGAGACTCGTGTCCCTGGCCAGATGCAGTGAGATGGCACAAGATTTTGTCACGGTACTTAGAAGAGTGCTCAATTTGTATCACTATAACTGTATCAAATTCCCATTAAATAATTAAATATTTTTGGACCATGGCTGACCCATAGGCAACAGAAGCCACAGAAAGCAAACCCTGAGACAGACAGAGCCTCATGTAAACAACTTCCCATCATTTATCAAGACAGATAATACAGAAGGGACACCAAGCAGTTTTGGGGGAAGGATAATGAAAAGTTCAAGTTTTGAAAACGTAAGAACATAGCAGGCAGTGGTGGCTCATGCCTTAATCTCAACACTTGGGAGGCAGAGGAAGGGAGTTGAGGCCAGCTAGGTCTACAGAGTGAGTTCCAGGACAGCAAGAGTTACAAGAGAAACAAAACAACAGCCAAATGTATGAAATTATAGTTTGAGTTCTGGTAGACTTGGAAATAAAGGCCTGGAGTTGAGAAAAAAAGGAGGTTCAAGTAATGCGGATGAATGTTTAAGCTTGTCATAAGCAGTTTCAAAAATAATACGGTAAATATCTAAGGAACACTATTTTTATAGACAACCTGACGCTTCTCTGTAGTCTCTCTAAGGTTATGGACATCTAACACAGGTCTAAAGTGCAACTGTCAGGATGGATGATGTCAATGAACCCCCGGAGCAGAAACAAAGCCCTGCAGCACTCTCCTCCCCTATCTACAGACAGGTCTTGTCTTGTTTTGCCAGCTATAAAATGAAAAGCAATTCTCTCCTTACAGGTACTTTAATGATTGTGAGAAAATTCAAAACTGTGTGGAACATGGGAGTAGAGCTCTCAGACTTTACACTTAGGGTTTACTGTCCTCTTAAGGACTATAGTGGGTATCAAAGACCTTGTTTCAAGTAGAATGTGTAGCTTTCCATACAGCAGGTGCCCTACCAACTCCACGTAAACTATGGCAGTAATCCCGGCCGTACCTTTCCCTCCTGGTACTTAGCTATATCAGTTGTAATTATGGGTACAGTGCAATAAACTTTACAAGGGGTAAGTATGGCAGAAAAAGGGGTTTGAAGCACACATACATCTTCAACAACTTGAGGTTAAGTTCGCAAAGACGATTTTTCAGCAGCACTTTGGTGCTAAGTAAGAACGAGTTATCGGTTTTTAATGTGAATTCATGTATATTATCTAAGTGGTGCTCATTTGATTTTTTTTTTTTCTGGCAAAAGAAGTTAACTAAAAGGAAGGAAAAAAAAAAACGAAGCACGTTGTGGTTAAAGCCATTTCCTCAAATATTACTGTGTCTGTGAAGTTCTACATGGTCTAAGCAGAAGAGTCCAATTTAGTCGTGAGTATTTTCAACATTTACCTGGGAACCAAGTCTCAGCGAGAAGTACGCACACCCCTTCATTTAAATACGTGGGCGTCTGCTTACTGGGGGAATTCCAGGGCGTGCGTTCAGCTGGCGAGCTTTCCGCAGACCCGGATAGAGACCAGTTTCACCCATCTGCTCTACGCCCGGGGATGCCTGGTCCAGAGCCCGCTGTGGGCAGACTCCGGCGGCTCCCTAGCCTAGCAGCTCCCGCGGCGGTGGCGTGGGGTGGGGGATCGGCAGGATGGAAAGCCACCAGCGACGAGCGGATGGCAAAGCCCACCGACAGGCTTAACCGCGGACTCCCGGGTCGCTGGTGGAATCGTCTCCAGCCAGCTCCCGGGAAGCAGGCAGGTCGTGCTGTGCCAGGACCCCGCGCTCTTCCGACCTGAAGTTGCCCGTCGCTCGGCTCCGGGTTTCCGCTTTCCTCCGCCCGCCCCGCTGCGCCCAGCCCGGCGGAGCTACTCACGTCCTTCTTCACTTCAGTCAAATCCTCCTCCGTGAGGGACGGTGCGGGAGCCTCCATGGCCGAGGCCGGGATGGCGTCCTTCCGGCCCGCGCCACCCCGCCCAGGCTAAGGGTTCGGGCCTCCGGGAATCAGGCTGTGACTTCGGGGGGACTAGGAACAGAAGCGGGGGAACGGCCGACTCACGGACGAGGAGGTGGAGACCTCAACGCCCCGCTTCCGGCTCCGCCCCTGGGGCCAGCGGTGCGGCGCTCAGCGTTCTTCCTAACTCAGGCACCACCCTTCGGCGAGGCGGGTCTGCCTGCAGGCCCCGCCCACCTACGTGCCAGCCAATCAGTACTACCCTCGGTTACGTCTCTGCTTCCGCAGTGGCTCTGCCCACAGCGGGCGTCCCTCTAACCACGCCCCCTTGTCATTTACATAGGATTGCGGATTGGCCGCCTGAAGGATTTGTTTCCGTGGGCGGAGCACTGGCCTCTCAGTTTAGCGGGATCTCCCCGCCTTCGCAGACTCCTCGTTTGGGTGGAGTGTGGGCTGGGTCGGCCAGAGCATTTTGGTTTGCTTCTCTTTTCCAGATGTTGCGGAACAATTTCCTGTTGTGCTGAGCCAGGTTTTACAGTTGCGTGATCACACACATATACATACACGCACACATAACTTCCGTTTGAGGGCCTGCTCTGGGGGCCCACTGCCATTTACCACCTAGAACTAGGCAGACAGGAGCAAGGAGATCTTGAGAGCAGAAAACAAAATGACAAAACACAAAGAAAAAAAACTGTTAAAAGATGTAAAATTTACCAGCAATCCCATCAATTTAGCAGCACAGGTAGTGTTTGGGTACTTTTAAGTCTCTATTCATTAGGAGCATTTCTCCTTATTAATCTATGCAGTAGAGACAAATTTAAAAAGCTAGGCCTCTAGGAGTATATTTAAGGTTCTGAGGCTATTTGGTGCACAGTTACACTCTCTTATTATTATCCTTTATCTCTGTTCAGTAAGTAAATTCTAGGGATGCTGTGATGGGGAAGTTGTTTATTGGAGGCCAAATGGCTATTTTCAGAACGGTATTTTAACTCGTAGCCCGTGCAAAACGTGAACTAGTGGGTGAGGAGCTCCACATAGAGTCCGAGGCAGAAAATGATTATGTGGTCAATGAAGTAAATGTGCAAGTGTAGACTGAAATGTCAAGAGGACCAAAGGCAACAGGAATCTTTATCTAAAACAAAAGAACCAGTAGAGGCTTAAAGCCACATCTCTGTAGCTTTGATCAGAGTTCTGGAATCTTGGTGTTTACATTATGCCAGGTCATTTTTCACGCTGATGTCTAGTATACTAGAGTGTTTTCCTGTGTCCTTAGTCATCCGGTGTCTTTTTTGCTTAATCATTTGCTCTTTCCTGTAGCAACCATCTGTTGAATGACAACTACTGAACTACACCCAAATCTTCTTCTAGGTTTATAACGCAAATCAAACACCAATGTCCTCCAGCTAGGGTGTGGTGGCACAAGCTAGCTAGATGTGTTGGCCAACCAACTGCTTGCATCTGACCCAGCTATAAGCAGGAATAAATCATAAACTTACTTAAAACATTAGGAGGGTTTTTTCCTTTTTTGCATTTTTTTTCACATGTTGGATATGTAGGTTTTTTTGTTTGAGCCCTGCAGATAAGAATATCCTGTCTCAAAATAAAAAACAATAGACCCAGTCGTAAGCATTGTCAAAGTTCAAGGTTATTCTGTGCTACTTAGTAAATTACTGGTACAACCTGTGCTATATAGTAGGAGCCTGACTCCGACACACAGAAAAACAACAATAACATCTGTTTCTTCGTGAAATTTACATTATAGCATGTGTTTGTTTGGGGGTGGAAAAGGTAGACATTTGAAAAGTTTCATGTGTAAAGTGTTTAATATGCTAGAATCTCATAAATATTAAGAGGGAAAGTGACACTGGAAAATGGAAAAGGTGGAGATGGAGACCACATGGAGATAAAGGATACATTTCCCACCTGCAGGAAGTGAGGGAGGAGCAGGTGGACAGAGGGAAAAAGAGAGAGCCCTGCAATGCAGAGGCTGGGTGGCTGGGGAGGTAAACTCTGTGTGCTATGGGCAGAGTTTAATCTGACTTCGCCACGAGTCATACAGGTTTACTCTGAGTCAGAAGGAAAGCCACCGCAGGCTTCAGAGGAGCAGAGGGACATATGCAAACTATGCTTTCACTGTTCTGCAAGCTGGCCAGCTACTGCTCTAATCTAGACCCCAGGAGGTAGAGGCCTGGCTGGATTGGGAGCAGTGAGAGAGAGGAGAGCAGCTGGGTGAAAAAGGCCAGGGCGTTTGACTTTGTTTCGAAAGGTTCCCTGTTGCTATCAAGAAGAGACCAGAGTGCAGAAGAAAGGAAGGAAGTCAGAGAAACAGATGGAAGATTTCATTCTCCAGCCACCCAGACATAGGGCACTGTGGTGAATACTCACTACCATCACAAAAAAATGTCAAGCAATCTTCCTTCTTGTTTTCTTTGGAATAAGGTCTAGGTTTTCAGGCAAGTGTAGAACTGGGTTCAAGACATCCGCCTTCTTCAGCTTGTGCATGATCATGGCCTGTGAATCTCAATCCTGAGTTTCTAATGTATCACCATTCCTCCAAGCCTGTCCTTTCTTTGCAATAAGTACCGATTCCCAAACCCTAGCAGGAACCTGCATTTCCATCTAACTTACAAGTGTACCTATATCCTACTCTGGAACATGAGGCACCCGACCTATGTCCTGTAGATTCAAATTAGATGCTACCAGCACAAGGCAGTGGGATCATAGACGTGATGACATTACTTAGCAAGTTTCTCAGGGTGTTTCCTCATGGATAAGGGATACAAGGCAAGAATGTATTTTCAAAGCGGATCATGTTCTGAGATACCAGTGGTTGTGAATTTTGGGGAGATGTTGTCCATCTTAATACATCATTGACTGTATGATCTTGGAACAATTAGTAGCAATCAATAAAGGAAGAGGGTTTTTGTTTTTGGAATGCAGGGGGAGGTGTCTTAGGATTTTCATTGCTGTGAAGAGACACCATGACCAAGGCAACCCTTATAAAGAACATTTAATTGGGGCTGGTGTACAGGGGGCTGGTTTTTAAGAAATATCTATTTGTTTAATGTATGTGAGTACACTGCTGCTGTCTTCAGACACACCAGAAGAGGGCATCAGATCCCATTACAGATGGTTGTGAGCCACGAGGTGGTTGCTGGGAATTGAACTCAGGACCTCTGGAAGAGTAGTCAGCACTCTTAACCACTGAGCCATCTCTCCAGTCCCCTTGCTTTCATTTCTTTTGGGTACAGGCTTAAGAGTGGAATTTCTGGGTCGTGGGTTAACCATGTTTAACCCTTGAAGTGGCAGTTTTAAAACTTCTCAGTTGGATCTAATGTTGAACTGGGGCCAGTGACACCAACAGAGTTGTGAAACTAGGGACCCGTTCTGACAGCGTTGAGTGGGCATTTGCAGAGTCCTGCATAAGCCTGGGGGCCTGTGTAGAAGAGGAAGGCAGGTGTGAAGCTGGCTTCTGGCTCGTTCTAAGACATGAGAGATTATTGAGCACAGGCAGCCGATGTACCTTAGCACCCACTGTGTTCTCAGTTCTGTTTGAGTTGACACTTACACCAAATGGCTTGGAGATTAATTCCAGAAACAGGGATGTTTAAACTCTTTTCTTTTTTATGTGTATGTGTGCTTGTGTGTGCATTTTTGTATGTCTATGACTCCATGTGGCATGTATGTGCCCATGCATGTGGGAGCCAGAGGACAGCCTTAGGTATCATTTCTTCTTTGTTTCATTGTGTATGTGTGTTGTGTGCACACATGACACAGCTCATGTGTAGAAGTTGGAGGCTAACCTGTGGAAATTGGTTCTGTCCATCCACCATGTGGGGGTCTGGAGATGAAACTCAGGTCAGGCGTGGTGGCAAGTGCCTTTACCCTCTGAGCCTTCTTGCTGGTCCCACATTCTCTTTTGAGACAAATTTTGTGTGACTAATAATACTGATTGCCAAGTTGACAAGATCTAGAATTGTAAGCCTCTGGACACACTTAAGAAGAAGTCTGCAGATTAGGTTAGCTTCTGGGTGTGATTTTAGGTTAATTGGCAGCATCATTCCTTGGGTTGAAGTTCTGGACTGAACAAAAAGGACAAAGGGAACTGGGCACTGATAGTCACGCCCTCTGGTTTCTAACTGTGGATGCTTTAAGATCCTGGGGCCATGACTTCTGCACCCTGGTGCACTGTATCCTCGAATGTGGGTCTGCTCCCTTGTCCCTGGGGTCGTTGGCCACTGGCCCACAAGGATGAAGGGAACAGAGTCAACAAACAGGATTTTAGATGACCTGTGAGTACAAACAGAAATGGCGACACATTTCAGGATCAGCTTAAGGGAGACAGGTCAACTTTACTTGGGGTGAATCAAGGGTTATATAGATCTGGGGAAGGGGTAGGCATGTCCATGGTGGGCAGAGGTCATTGGCTGAAGGCTAAGGCAACTGAGATGCCTCATTAGCATGGGAAGGCACTCTAGGAATCTCAGGTGCTTGCTGAGAGGGAGAAAGAAAGTAGAACTGGTAATCTAACCAAGGCTATGTGACATTCTGCAGGTAGAGGTGTGTGTGTGGGGGGGGTGGGGGTGGGGGGGTTGAGTTCCCTGGACAAGGTGAGAGAAGAAGCCCTGTTGACAAAGGGAGTCTGCCATTTTGTACTGAGTTCAGAAGGCTATCCAGGCAATGGTAGACTAGTACCTTAATTAGCAGGGTTTCTCCACACTGGACCTATGAGCTGAATAAACTCTTCCTTATTTAAGCTGCTTTTGTTGAGACCTTGTGGCACAGAAACAGAAAAGGATCTTGGGTTCACAGATCAGGCCAGGCTAGCTGGTGAGTGACTCCTAGGAACTCACCTGTCTTCTCATCCTCAGCCCTAGGATTACCACACTGGCTTTTCAGGAAGGCACTGGGAATTGAACTCAGGGCCTTATGCTTTCTGGCAAGTTCTTTGTTACTGAGATATCCCTCCAAGTCGTCAGTCTTTCCCCGCTAGCTGTAGAACCCCTTCTTCCAATAAAGTTCTCACGGAAGCTTCAAGACAAAACAGAAAAGATGAAACTATCCCTATGTCACTGAGGAGAGGCGGGGCTCAGCAGGCTCGGGTGCTGGGCCTGTAGAAGCTTTCTTTCTTGCCTTCCTACTTACCTTTGAGCGATCTCAGAACATCTAGAGCCTTATAAAACATTGCTTGGAACTACTGATGCAAGAGGGAATTGAAGTGGAAATTTCTGATAACCAAGGTTATCATCAAAATGTGGCTGAGAAACACAAGGTCTGAAAGCTATGTTAATAATGATAGTAAGTCTCAAAAAATAATGAGACAGCAGCAACAGATGACATCTGCTTGTAGGACTCATGCACGAGCTCCCAAATGTCTTTCACCTCTACAGACCTCTGAGACAAGGTTACAATGTTTTTTCTGGAAACTGTCTTACCAGAGGATATTTGATGAGAACAGACAGGTGGTGTTTTTCTAGAAGTTGCCTGGAAAAGGGGGCATGTGAAGTTTTGTTAGAGCAGATGTTTGAGAGAGTACATGATATTTGGAGAGGATATAAATTAGCCCAACAAACAGTGGAAGACAGTGTGGCATTGGTTCACCTTGTAACTCTTTAGAACCTTTCATCGGGCTTTGCTGATGCTGTTTTCTGATGACAGTGCTGTGGCATTGGTTTGCCTTGCCTTCTTTGCTGATCATTATTTGCTGTGACTTCATCTCGTGATATTTTGGCAGCAGCTTCTTGCAGCTTCCATGAACTTGGGTCTATTGGCAGAGCCTCATGGTTCCTTCTGGATTGAACTGCCATTGCTGATTCGAGAATGGTGTTTGCAAGCAGATTGGGCTACTACTGTTAATTCCTGTGAACTGAACTGCTGATATCCTGGACAATGAAACTGGAATTGTCCCAAAGAACTATTTCTGAACAGGTCCACATTCCCCCTTGCCCTATTAACATTTTCTTTCTACTACCTCTGTTGGGTGGTGGGCTGGAAGGAAGGTTAAAACATTTAAGAACCCTTATTCACGTTGGCTTTCTAAAATTCTAAGCCTATAAGGAATTTTCTCCAACTTGTGGATAATGCAAATCTGAGAATATGAAGTAAGCTAAATGACAGACTCAGGGCTGAGATGAGTTGTAATAGAAGCAACAAAAGCAAATGAAATGCAATTTAAGAGCTGTAGTTCTCTGTAGGGGGTTACACTGAGAAGCAATGTTTTCTTCATGGAAGGTACTCACACATAACTCAGAAAACTTGCTTGCGCGCTCCCTCCCCCTCCCCTCCCCCTTCCCCTCCCCTCCCCCTCCCCTTCTCCCTCTCCCTCCCCCCCTCTGTTTCTCCCACCCCAGTGTGTGTGTGTGTGTGTGTGTGTGTGTGTGTGTGTAAGACGGAGAGGAGTAGGACTGAAAGACAGTAAGCCAAAAAGCAGAAGGTGAGGTGTTTGGTTTAGTGGTTTTGACAGTGCTTCTAACTCCAAGCATCTCTGCTCTTCCTGTCAGAGCCATGAGCACCCAGAGAACCCGGGGCAGGAGCACAGGCTTCGCCTCCAGGGCAGAAAGCTTTCTCTTTATCCTGCCTTGAACTTTCTTAGCCTGATATCATTGTGAGAGAAGGGTGTGAGTGACAACCACCCATTGGACTAACATTTAGTTTACTCTTCTGCTAGACTGAGACCTCAGCAAGGCTAGCACTTCGCCTACATTCTCAATTCTCCTGAAGCAGTGCTTGTCATGTTGGTAAATAAATGCAGAGTAAGTAGAAAGACATAAATAAATAAATAAATAAATAAATACAGAGTAAGTAAGTAAAAAAGAGCAGACCCTTTTTTAGAGTCTATAGTGATTTATTTTGGGTGGTCCAGGGGATGGAACTCAGGACCTTTGGCATGACAGGCAGGCACTACACCTCTGAGCCGCATCTCCAGACCTTTTCATGCTCTTCTATTTTGACATCAGGTCTCTATAAGTTACCTAGGCTGGTCTTGAACTCACCTGCATCCCAGGCTGCCCTTGAACTGGAGTTGATCCTCCTATTTCACCTTCTTGGGCATCTGGGATACAGGGCTGTTTCAAAAGGCTCACCTTAGAGAGGCATGCTTGGTCCCTTCATGGCAACCCGCTTTCCCTGTACTCTCATGGCTATTCTTGGCTGCCATTATCACTTCTGTGAGACTTCAGGAAGAGCTGTAGAGAATTTCAGCCTTCTTAAGTTCTTCTGGTCTTCTAACACACTTGTACCGACCCATCCCTCGCCTCCCTCTCTGTGGTTTCTGACTCAAACCTCATTTTCTGGTTTCCGGCTTTGCTTTCTTCTGTCTTGACTCATCCCTTTACCACTTACTGTATATCAAGCTCAGGCAAGTTACATAACTGCTCTGTGCCCAGGTACCTCACTCATCCACCCAGCAAGCAACGCTCTAGTAAGCAAAGACTAAACACAGAACACTGGGAAACAATAACCTTTCAACAGAAAGAAACATTGTAACCTTGTCTCAGAGGTCGGTAGAGGTGAAAGACATTTGGGAGCTAGTTTCTTGCAGGAGTCCTACAAGCAGATGCCATCTATTGCTGCTGTCATTATTTTTTGAGACTTACTATCATTATTAACATAGCTTTCAGATCTTGTGTTTCTCAGCCACAGTTTGATGATAACCTTGGCTTCCCCCTCTTGCGGTTTTTACTCTCTATACTGTGCTGCTTCCAGCAAGCCATACTTCCATCCTACCCTCTCTGTTTGTGCCAGTTCCTTCTGGTCAGTACTCACACCACTGGCTGGCCCGCAGAGCAGGAAACAAAACCCACTGTTGCTATGGCATCGGTGTCGAGCTTTCGCTTCTGATCAAGCAGTTGGGTACCTTGTTTGCTTTTGGCCATGCCAAGCTGATGAATGTGAGGGTATATTTGCAGAGAGCTCACTTGACATGACTTAAACTGCTGGGTACTAAAAGTCCCAAGTCAACCTTGGTTGCTGTCAATATTAGTTTCACTCTGTCAACCGCTGCCAGCCTCATAGAATCTGCTGTTTGCTTTAAGCACCTACAGTTCCTAGAGGAAGTGTATCAGCTTGCTTTTTTGTTATTTTTGTTTGTTTGTTTTTTGTTTTTTTGTTTTTTGAGGCAGGGTTTCTCTGTGTAGCCCTGGCTGTCCTGGAACTAATTCTGTAAACCAGGTTGGCCCCAAACACAGAGATCTGCCTGCCTCTGCCTCCCAAGTGCTGGGACTAAAGGCTTGCACCACCACTGCCCAGCTCAACTTGCTTTTAACAGGGCTAGCATTTTGATTTTGTTTCGTAAGGAATAATGATTGCACATGCTCTTTCTAAGTAGGAGTCTACCAACAGATGGGCTAGTGTTTCTCAATGTGTACATTATCAAGGTATCTCTAGAAAGCATGTCTCCGGACACTGGAGAGATAGCTCAGTGGTTAAGAGCAGTTGCTGCTTTATAGAGGTTCAGTTCCTAGTGCCCAGATCAGGTGGGTCATCCATCACCTGTAATCTAGTTCCAGGATTTGATACCTTCTTCTGGTCACTGCTAGCACTGGATGTGTGGGGTGCACATACAGATAAGCAGGCACATGAGAGTGCGTAAGCTCTCTGTCTCTCTGTCTCTGTCTCTCTCTCTCTCACACACACACACAAACACACACACACACACTCTCTTTCTTTCTCACACACAATATACAGAAAGCTAAGTTTTAGGAATGTAACCTTTATTTATATTTTGTGTGCTCTGCCTGCATGCATGCTTGTGCACCACATATCTATGATGCCTGCACAAGTCAGAAGTGGGCGGTGGATCCCCTGGGACTGGAGTTACAGAGGTAATGAACAACCACGTGGGTGCTGGGAATCAAACTCTGGTCCTCTGGAAGAGCAACACGTGCTCTTAACCACTGAACCGTCTCTTTAGCCCCCAGGAAAAATGATTTTAAGAATTAAGAAAGCACAGTGGTGATTTGGGCTTCTTTATTTTGGGAGACATTTTAGCTTTTGAAATGTATTCTTTGGAAATGTCATACATGTGTGCAATGAAACAGAGTCACACCCTCTCCCCCGCCTCGCTCCTCCAACTTCTCACCAGATGGAACTCCGTGCAGTCTGAAGGCTGAGGGATCATTCCGTCATCGTCATCGCAGTGGAATTCACTGCATGGGGACAGCTGAGAGAAGAAGGTGAGGACTTAAGGAAGAAATGTTCCAGAATCTTCTGTGAAGCATAATTTCAACTCTGTTACCTTAAAAAACAAACAAACAAACAAACAAAACCAAAAAACTCAGAAGATCCATTCACGCTTATCATTTTGTTGTGCAGATCTTTCAAGATAGTTTGTGTGTGTGTGTGTGCATGATATTTCAGATGGAATTTTGTGGTGCCATCTTCTGGCTTCTCACTTATGCTCTCTCCTGCCTCCAACACTCAAGGCCTTCCTGTCAGCCCTGCAAAGGGCAACTTGGTCTCCATCTTATACAACATGCCGCCGCTTCCATGGGTTAATGACCAACTATGTGGTCCATTCCAGGGTGTAAGCACTATGAGGGGTTTGTTTCATTTTTTGGAAGTATTTAAGATGTTAGTAACAGGGCTTGGCTTGCAGTTACCTTTTACATACATACTTATTGAAGGTAGAATGAACAAAATAAATGTTGTTTGATATGTTAAAAAAAAAAACTCCAGTAGGCAGAGACCCAAACCTCTGCTTTCAAAACAGGGTCACTCTTAACCTTAGAGAAAGTAACTTTAATAGCTTGCACCGTGGAAACCAACATGAAATGTTCCTGCTGATATTTGAGATTCATTGTTTGCACAGAATAATGGTTTGGGGAGTTAATGATAGCCTTGTCTTAGGGTATTTTGTTCATTTGTCTGGCACGTGGGTAGTGACATGTATTAACCTTTACCTGGTGAAAGAAAGGCTTCAGGGGAAATGTGTTTGCAACTATCTCAGAGGATTACTCCATTTTGCAGAAGAGAGTGGGAGAGAGAGTATAAAGAAGTGTTGGGGCCGACTTGCGGCTCTCATGTCCGGGTTCGAGCCTGGGAGGCATTTTGAAATTGGAAGAGAAGAGGGAATCTAGGCAGGTTGAGAAATAATGGAACCAAGACAACTAGTCTGTTCAAGGTTCAAATTTTTAATGGCGGACACGCTTTATAAAGGAGAGGGGAGAGCCCATTCCCACCAAATCATCCTTGGAGCCCAGCTGCAGGTGACCACTTGTAGGCTCTGGAACAGCTAGGCCGACTCCCAGCAGGTAGCAGCAGCAGCAGGGGCAGAACAATAGAGTGATCCAGGGAGGCAGGCTCCACCCTAGGTGATCTCCTTAGTGGTAAGCAAAGTCAAGGTCTGGCTCAGCCTGCTTCAGGCTTGTGGGAGGCTACAAAGAAGTAAGGAGATTCCAACACTTCATTAACCCAATGCATGGAAGGGGATTTTGTTCACCCCTGCAGACACTTTTGGGTCTGGCTTTTTCTGGGAGACATTTCAGTGCTCACTGACGTGAGTGAAATCACCTTTGGGTTTGCTGCACACGCCCACAGAGCTGGTGTGTGTGTTTGCCATCACCGTAAACCACGCTTGTGCTCTTTAAAGAGATCTTTCTAGACTTTTTGAGCAGTGCTAGTGACACCTGCGTCTATCTCAACCAGCCATTGCTTTTACTGTTCTCAGTGAGACAGAGGGAGAGTTCTCTGAGGTCATTGTGTGTGACAGGAAAATGGGGCCTTTAAGTCCCACATGACTCAGGTGTCCTCACCTTTCTACCTACACAAGCAGATATTTATATTTGCATTTAAATATAAAGTTGTGACAACTGGCCCTCCCTTGCCCTAGGT